>NW_028324306.1:12915532-13515532 GCF_058129835.1 Hydra viridissima | reverse complement strand
TCGGCTTTCTTCAAAATTCGCCGATCTTTTAATTTTTTCTCGACGTGAGCCCAAAGATGCTCGATTGGGTTTAAGTCTGGTGATTGAGCAACCCATTCGAGCATTTTGAACCCTGAAACTTTTAAATATTCAACGACCGAACGAGCCGTATGTTTAGGATCATTGTCGTGTTGAAAGATAAAATTATCTTTCAACCCGACAATTTCTGCAGATGAACTTAAACTATCTTGCAGAATTGATTTATGAAAATATTGATCCATTCTCTGATCAATAAACGCCAATTTCCCAACTCCGCTCGGTGCCATACCTCCCCAGACCATAATATTACCACCACCGTGTTTAACTGTGGCATTCAAACACTTCAATTGAAGCTCTTCTCCTGGCTTCCTCTATATCTTTACAGATCCATCAGAGCCAATTAAATTGAATTTTGACTCGTCAGACCAAATGACTGAGTCCCAGAACTCTTGTGGCTTATCCACGTACTTTTTTGCTCATTCGAGTCGCTTCTTTCTATTGATTGGGCTTATATACGGCTTGTTGCGTGGTGTTCGTCCATGTAAATTCGCTTCATGCAAGCAATTTCTAATTGTTTGGGGTGTGAGAGACAATCCAAAACTCTCCTCCAACTCTTTTGCTGCTGCTATTGTTGAAGATCTTGGATTAATTTCGAATCTTTTGATCAAAGATCGATCTTGACGCGCCATAGTCTTTCGTTTGCGTCCTCTTCCAGGTTGATTTTCGAGGTTTCCAACTTTTTTAAACTTTTCCTCGATGGATTGAACGGTTGCAGGCGATATACATAGCGTTTTAGCTATTGATCTTTGGCTTTGGCCATCTTGCCATAACGCAATTATTCGTGCACGAAGTCCGATCGAATGAGATGTGTAGCTTCTTTTAGATTTTATATTTTCAATGCTGGTCATTGCTGGAAAGTTTATTAATGTAAATATATAGTTTAAACTAATATAAGTAAATAATATAATTAAATATAATATATTTTTTGATACTTACCATTCGAATTTTCTTGTTGCATGATTAATTTTTTTGTCAGGAATTTTCAATAAAGTTAGTTCTTTATTTTTTTAAATATAACAAATTCAAATTTTTTTTTTCAAACATGATTTTTAATGTATTTTTTAAGCGCTATCTTTAAGTGAAATTAGTTTTTCAAAAAAGTTTATACTTTTTTAGAAAAATGCATTTTTATTAATTTCTATTGGCTGCATGATTAATTTTTTTGCTCACTGAATATAACTTCGTTAAACTAAACACTTCGAGTAACACTTCGAGTAAACACTTCGAGTGAACTAAACACATTATATAAGCAACATATAAGAAACTTTTCTTATATGTTGCTTATATATTGTGTTTAGTTATTTAACTTTTTATTTTTCAAAAGACAGTAAAATCTTAATTTGAAAACAATTATTTCTCTAATTCACAAACAAAAAAAGCATAAACAAATCAATTTTCTAAATTGAGTTTCTATTGACTTCGTTTACGATTTTTAAACTGTCGGGACTATCAAGATTTGTCTTGCCAAATCATTTGAAATAAAAATACAACTTTTATCATCATTGAATTTAGAGCATTAGTTACACTCAATCATCGTCAAAGATATTCGGCTTCTGCATTTGGTTTATCCGTTAACAGTGAATAATGATGAACTAAAAACTTCCAAACCAGTCATTTAAAATAAATTGAATTTAAAATAATTTACATATTTAGATATGAAGTTATGAGGTTCCTTAAAAAAAATTTAATACCTCACTGCCCTAAAATTAATTTGTTTCAACATTTTAAAATATCTTAACTAAAAAAAACAAACTAAAACTATAGAAAAACTAAACATCGATGTTAAGAAGATATTGCTCTTAAACTTACCTCTTTTCTTTTGATTAAAATATCTTTGGATGAAGGAAAAATTGTAATTCAAAGAAACTGTAAAGTTTACTTTTAGGTCGTCAAGGATGAAATTTGTAGTTAAAGGTATTGCCAACTTCAACAGACCTGTCTGGTCAGAAAAACCCATTCAGCGAATTAATTCAATAATGTTGAAGATTTTTAATGAAAATTTTTTTTTCGTAATATAACTTAGTCTTAGACATAATTTTTTCTTAAATTCAAATGACTTAGCCTTACATAAACCTTTTGCTGAACAAGTTTTTAATGACTAAGATTTTACTAATTACAAACTTTCATTTGAAATTATCACATCAGTTATTAAACTATTGGTCTTTTAGCTTTCAAAAGATTTTTTAAAATCACAAAAAAGTTTGTAGGATTAATGCACATTTCAAAATTCACTGGCATAACTTTTGTCTTATTACATTTTTAAAAATTTAACTTTTTTTAACAAAATTTAACTTTTGTTAAAAAATTAATTTGATGTTCAAAAAAAAAAAAAAAAAAAAAAAATTGGAACTTGGAAAATCGAAAAAAAAAAAATCAAAGCGAATTTTTTACAAGCTTCGAACGGTGGACATTTTTTTTTTCCCGAAGGAATAAGGCAGTTTAAAAATTTTTTTTTTTTGTTAATAAAGTTGTATAATTTTGTTAAAGATATCAAGTTTTTGTTTTGTTTCGAAAAACTTTCGGTTGTTTGGAACAACTTGTTTAAAATCAAGCTTTTTCCAACCCTAATCATTTATGTTGGCTGATTTCATTCTGTAACTTGGATCAATATATACTTGCCGTTTCCATAGCAACTAAAATTTAAAAAAACTTTTTCACAACAAAAGATAGTTCTAATCAACTATTTATCACAAAACTGTTTGTCCCTGACACTTCAGTGCTGTACAGACGTAAGACTCACTGTTCAAAATTCTGAAAAAAAACTTCACTTAACAAAAGTAGATTATTTGAAATTTTGAATTTAAATCACTTAAAGTTTCCAATTGAAAATTTTTAAACTATACATTTAAATCATTAAGCTTAACGAACAACTTCAGATGCAGTTAAAGAATCCTATGTCCATTAGAATTACTGCCAAACTCTTTGGAAGTTCGGTGTTGTCAGGCCTTTCAGACGATTTTTTAAAGAAAGGCTCAAAACCCTTTTAATATGAGCGATCAAAAACAACCTCATTTTTTTAAAATAGCTTTAGCAGAGAGAATTTTTATCGTTGACTGTGTCAACAACCAAATAAATGATCAATTAATTGTTCAGAAAGGTCTAAGTCCCCCACCTGTGTGATATACAAAGCATTTTAAATAGTTTTAGGTGTTGCTGCTTCAAATGGTGAAAAATGTTCGCCCATCTATTTTGTATCCGCAAACTGCCTCGGTTTATTGGATCAGTCAAATTTCAAGAAACGTTATTAAGATGTTGTTTTTGCTAATTGACTGTTGATTAGTCTCGTTATATTCATCAGATTATATGTAGCGATAGTAATTACATGTTGTTATCTATATAACATTTAATACGTTATTTACATATCCATTTAAAGTGGGTCTGTTACTAATTATGATAAATCAGTTTAAAGTGGGTCTATTAATAATTATGATAAATCAGAGATATTGAGTAAACTTTAATCGTTACTTTAGCAATGTGTTTCGAGTACGTGAACACTCGCATTTGCCCACAATCCTTTACATTACAGATAAACTGTATATTTGTGGACAGTAATTTAAAATATATTTATATCTTATGTAATATGAAACTTTCTTCGGATTGCATATCACTTTTTGTTTCTTTGTCGCATAAAAGGAGAATCTCTGAATGTTAAGACAATCCACTACATAAGAAAAGCAACAGATTAAAAAATTGCGACCAATATATAGTCCACCTTGCTCTCAAAGAATAAAGTTATCTTAACAAGTTCTATAGTTTCAATATCGCCTTGCCTTTTGTCCACCAAATGTACTAAGTTGGAACGCATCCTCATACAATATTTTTCTAAAGTCAGAGAAAATTCCAAAAATACGGTGATTTTTAAAACTGTCTGTTAATATATGATATATAAACAGGCATTTTTAAAATCACGACATTTTCTGAATTTGATTAGTTTATATATATATATTAGTACACACACACACACACACACACACACACACACACACACACACACACACACACACACACACACACACACACACACACACACACACACACACACACACACACACACACACACACACACACACACACACACACACACACACACACAGATATATATGATATATATATATATATATATATATATATATATATATATATATATATATATATATATATACATTCTGGATTTAACTAATTTAATGCAGCGCAGTATAAGTAGAGAGAATCATAATACAAACTAAGTAATTAGCTCGGTTTAACTTTATTTAAAGATTCACGCAAAAGCTGTCTTTAGATGTTATTTGATAATATACATATTTTTAATTTCCTCTTATTTGGAAATAGTTTTGCGTTTTGATTGGTCAAGACTGAGCAGTGAACGCCTCAGGGAAGAAAAAGCATGAGCCCTGTGATTGGGATTAGTAAAATTATTTTCGAACAGATGTCCTGAGTAAACAAAAGGTTCACGCAGATGAAGAAGTTAAAGACTCATGAAGATGAAAAAGTTATATGCCCCAATGTCGCACACGCACAAGATCTTTAAACAGTCCTTCCTCAATCAATATTACCTAATACGTCAGAGTCATCAAAGTTAACAACTTTATCAAATTTATGATTAGATTAAGATTTTCCTAAAGGTATTGCTAGCATTAATCTATATGTTCTAGCCTTGAGTCCATAATCGCTTTAATGTTGACTTCTACTTGGAATAAGTTATTGCAAATTGAATTTCTAGCCTTAAGTTCTTAGTTCTTAACATGTGTCAATACTCGTTTTAAACTTCAAATTTCTGATTAGATTAAGATTCTCTAAAGGGTATTTCCAGCCTTACTCTCTTAGTTTTAACCTAGTTTCAACAATCGTTTTAATATTGACATTTTATATCGGATTAAGTTCTTGCTTAGTATGATTCTAGCCTGATTCTCTTAGTTCTAGCGTAGTGTCAATATTCGTTTTAATACTGACTTATCTGTGTGTTTCTAGCCTGATTCTCTAAGTTCTAGCGTAGTGTTAATATTCGTTATTTTATATAGAAAGTTTCTGCTCGGATTATTTTCTATATTATCCCGACACACGGATAAGGACAAATAACAATATTAAAAGGTACGTGGCGTCTAACCACTTGGGCACTTTGTAGAAGAGGAAGTTTAATTAGTGGTTTCAATGTTATACTGAGTGCGGTCCCTTGGGGCTGGAATGAATTATTATTTTTATTTCAGGAAACGAATTTCCAATGAATTAGCATTTTTAGATCTATTAGCTATTTTTTTCAAAGTAATTTGAACCAGATTTTTTGCGTTTTTTAATATTCTTTGAAATTTCATATGCAAACTATTTCAATCAATCCTAGTGCATGTCAACAGTGTGCATCAAAACCTTCTCATTATAGAGTTAAATAAAAATTGATGAAAGAAAAGAAATGTTATCGCTAGAACAAAAAAAGCTTGCAAAAGATTGTTAAAGATTATTTATGCATTTGTTTTATATGGTGTTTGCATATGTTTGTTCGTACAAGTTGTTTAGTCTCGTTTTGTAAGGAAGTTAGCTATGAGCACTTTCGAGCTAGCTGGATAATATTGCTCCCATTTGGCAGTCGATTTACAATCCTTGGCATCCGCCAATTATTTGTGACTGCCACATTAGAACCAGGGGTCCTTTAGCACAAATTGTGAAGCGGATGGTGTGGTAATATTATAGATCACATATATTCTGGATCCAATTGGTCCAGGCCCATCAGCTCATCGGAACTCGCAATGATGTCCGCTATATTTCAAAGCCCTAGAGCCACCTGGGTGTGAACTTTAGAGAGGTCACAGTGCCTCACCTGTGTGATATATAAGGCATTCTAAATTGTTGCTAGGTGTTGCTGCTTCAAATGGTGAAAAATGTTCACCCATCTATTTTGTATCCGCAAATCGCCTCTGTTGTATAGGATCAGTAAAATTTCAAAAAACGTTGCTAAGTTGTTGTTTTTGCTAATTGACTGTTGATTAGTCTCGACATATTCATCAGAATATATGCAACGATAGGAATTACATGTTGTTATTTATGTAACATTTAATACGTTATTTACATATCTTATACTTTCAAGTTTAAAGTGGGTCTATTATTAATTATAATAAAATCAGAGATATTTAGTAACCCTTAATCGTTACTTAACAATGGGTTTCGAGTACGTGAACACTCGCGTTTGCCCACAATCCTTTACATTACAGATAAACTGTATATTTGTGGACAGTAATTTAAAATATATTTATATCTTATGTAATATGAAACTTTCTTCGGATTGCATATCACTTTTTGTTTCTTTGTCGCATAAAAGGAGAATCTCTGAATGTTAAGACAATCCACTACGTCAGAAAAACAATAGATTAAAAAACTTAGATCAATTTATAGCCCAGCTAGCTCTCTAAGAATAAAGCTATCTTAACCAGATCGATAGTTTCAATATCGCCTTGCCTTTTGTCTACCAAATGAACTAAGTTGGAACGCATCTTCAAACAGCATTGCTCTAAAGTGAGAGAAAATCAGGGAGTCAAATCCTAAAAATACCGTCATTTTTAAAACTATCTGTTTACATATGATACTACTGTGATCAAAAAGTAAGGTGAATTTTTTTATAAAATGAAAAATCTTTATTTATTCTTCCAAATCTGTATCGTCCCCCTCAAAATAATCCCCCCCCCCCCGGCCCCAATGCACTTTTGCCAACGTTTTTTCCAGTCTTCGAAGCATGCCGAAAAGTCCTCGGTAGGGATAGCCTTCAATGCGCATGCCGATTCACGTTGGATCTCTTCAATGGACTCAAAACGATTTCCCCGGAGTGGTCTCTTGAGCTTTGGGAACAGCCTGAAGTCACACGGTGCTAAGTCGGGCGAATACGGTGGTTGTGGAGCAACATGGGTAGAGTTTTTGGCGAAAAACTCACGAAGAACCAGTGCTGTGTGCGAAGGCGCATTATCGTGGTGCAAAATCCAAGAGTTATTGGCCCATAATTCCGGTCTCTTTTTGCGAATAACTTCACGCAAACGTCGCATAACGCTTAAATAATATTCCTTGTTGACAGTTTGGCCAGTTGGAAGGAATTCGTAGTGCACGACACCACAATAATCAAAGAAAACACGCAACATGACCTTGATTTTTGAGCGACTTTGACGTGGTTGCTTCGGTCTCGGCTCGCCTTTTTCACGGTATTCACTCGATTGGTCGGTTGTTTCAGGGTCGTATGCGTAGACCCAAGTCTCATCGCCAGTAATAATTTGTTTGTAGACGTCTTGATAGTCAGAAAGAATTGCTTCACATGTTTTAACGCGACGCTCTTTTTCAAAGAAATTGAGAAATTTCGGCACCAAACGTGATTTGAGTCTTCTGAGGCCCAAATGATCCTTCAAAATCGCTTGCACTGACCCAAATGATATTCCAACCATGTCAACAAGGTCTCGAATGGTTAACCGACGATTTGCAAGCACCAATTCTTTGATTTTGTTGATGTGGCGATCATCAATCGAAGTCGATGGTCGTCCGGAGCGTTCCAAGTCATCAACACGTTCTCGGCCTTCTTTGAAGTCTTTGTATCACTTGTAAACAGTTTTTTGAGACATAGTCTCTTCACCGAAGGCCTTTTGCAACATTCGATACGTCTCAGCAGCAGAAATATCATTCCGCAAACAAAATTTAATAGCACTTCTTTGCTCAACAAAATTAGACATCGTGAAAATAGCCGAATGCACTTTTGGTACTTTAGAAACAAGCGTAAACAAAAAAAAATAATTATGAGTTTGACATGTAATTTGGCGCAAATGTTAATGACATTCCTACCAACTTAAAAATAAAAAAGATTGGACGATTCGAATAAGGCGGGAAGTTTAAATTAAAAATTCACCTTACTTTTTGATCACAGTAGTGTATAAACAGACATTTTTAAAATCACTACATTTTCTGGATTTGATTAATTTATATATATATATATATATATATATATATATATATATATATATATATATATATATATATATATATATATATATATATATATATATATATATATATATATATATATATATATATATATATATATATATATATATATATATATATATATATATATAACATTATTTAAAGTTTCACGCAACAGCTATCTTTAGATGTTATATACTACATTTGGAATGCTGTTGTACGTTTCCAAGCCGAGAAAAGCCATTTCATAACTTTTTCCTTTGTCGAAAACGATTTGAAAATTGCATTTGTTAGCAACAACATTGAGTAATATACATGCAACACAAAAAAATAAAATTACCCAATTCTTCTTTATTTTTTTGATCTGTAGAAATTGATTCCTGTTTAAAATAAAATAAAATAAAGGTTTGTTATTATATCAATCATCTATCAACATGATCTCACATTGACCAATCAAAACAAACTTTAAATAAACCAAGCAAACTTTCGCTTGAATTAAGCTAAATATAACAATTTTGACGTCATTAACTTGTAATAAACAACTAAATATAAAAAAACTACTAAAAACTACTAACTAAATAATAGGAAAATTTATATAATTCTGGATCCAGGTTTTTGTAAAAACTACACCTTAAAACAGTCTAACTTCAATTAGAATGGTGTGGGTTAGAAAAATAATTAACAACTATACGAGTGCTCGCTAACGTCATCATTTACTAAACCATTATTTATAATGATAGAAGATTTTGTACCTGGGCATATTGATGATATTTTAAAAGAAATACCTTTCCCATAACTTTTAACAAAAGCCAACGCAAGCAGTATATTTTGAGAAAATCAAGAGCGTTTTAATGTCAATTAAATAAATTTGGAGCGTTTCAATGATCAATAAATCAGAATTAAAGAGGTTTACATGCAAATTTCACATTTATTTGCACGAAGGATAATGTAATACTATACAAAAAAAACTTGCACTTAATCATTCTTTCTCCATTTTTAATATTTTAACATCTTTTATACAAACATAAAACTGCCCATTAAAATAGTATTTCATTAAGATTTTATAGATCTCATCTTTAATTGAAAGTATTCACTAAAAATTTTTTCTAACACATATCTATATCAAATAGTTTGGCCGCTGATAGATTTTTCAGAGCCCAAAGTTCTCTAATTCTTTAAACTTTTATAAGTCAAACTGCAGATTTATCATAGTTTTATTATATTTGCGTTTGTAACTTTTATATAGCTTAATTCAAGTAAAATGGAATCCTTTATTGACTGGACTAACAAAAAGAACATTGCACATACAAACAATAAAAGTGATTATTACAAATTAAGAAGAGCAAATAGTAAAACAAATCATAAATATTAGGTGAAATAACGCATACCGATAAATTTCCATTTTGGTTTTGATAACAATCTTCCGTTTCTTTAATTATCGTTAAAATGCGCTCACAGTGCGTCAGAAACGTTTCTTTATGTTTTTGAACGTCTTGACGCATTATCTTTAAATCTTCTATAGAAGCCAATGATAACAAGTGAAATAGTAATAGCGTAGTCTAAAAGAAAGCAACTTTAACAATCAGAATTTTGAGCCTTTAAGATCGAAAAACTGCTACAAACCAATGCTTAAAAAAATTTTATAGATTTATTTATTTCTTAATTTTCAAATAATATCCAATGGATTTTTTTTTTTAATTTTCAAATACAGTAAACAGGATGAACTAGGTAAATTGGGATATAGTAATCTACTTTTGATGATAACTAAGAATAGTGTTCAAAGAAGAAGGTTTTTAAGGTTTTTGCAACATCCAGTTTTATATAAAATGTAAGATTACTATTGTTAACTAAGATAAACCTATTAAATTACATTAAAAACTTGTGAACTAATTCAATGTAACTTTTAATTTGTTGAAAGATGTCCTTCTCATTTGCCGATTTTAGCTATGATATAAAAAAAATGACTTTTTGTGTTGTTTCTAAAGAATATACTTGATATGCCCATCAAAAATCATCAAAAATGGTTTAGGAGTATCTTTCAGCAATAGGGGTCAGACTTTCATTAAAAATACGTTTCTAATCAGCCATTGCAGCCATTATTCTTCATACAGTGTAAACTTCTTTTGGAACACTATTCATCCACTTCTTATCTAAGTGTTCTCTGGTATACAAAATGAAAGGAAAAACTTGTTATGAAGCAGAAATTATTGTATACAACTTTCTTTTCCTGGAGCACCGACATAATTTTTAAAAAAGCCTCTAAAACATAGAAATAGCTGAATTTATAGTACTTTTGTAAACTATAAGTTCAAATAATCTGTTACTAAAGTATGTTAAGTTGTTTTTCTATATCACAGTTCACTTAATTCATTCCTACCTTGAACTGCAAACTATCTTTATGTCTAAACTCTGTGAAATCTGTAAGATCTTCTGACTTTTCAAGCCCTACAAGTACTTCTCTCCAAACATGTAAAAACAACTTCTCATCTCCATATTGACTACGCAAAGAAGATGATGCAAGTGCACAAGCAGCACTTATGCGTACCTGAAAGAGAAAGCTTTCAAATAGAAAGAAAAATATCAGAAACTTTCCAAAAGAATGCATAACAAATCCATGACACCATAAAGAATATTTGTTGAGTAGTTTACTTTAAAGTTTTTGCATTCACGCAATTCTTCTAAGAGAGCTTTGAACAGAGTTATCTAAGCAAAAAAAACCAGAGCAACTATAAAGTCTTGACAGTAAATTCTGAAAAGTAAGTAATAAAATGCAGAAAAAATTTTATTGGTACCATTGTTATTATCAAATCCTTTCATGGTGATTCATCAAAATCAATTAAGAAAGATTAGCAAATAAAACATTTACTTACATTCCAATCAGAAAAACCAATAGGGAAGTCTTTATTTTCAAACATATACCTACAAGCATAACAAGCATTCCACCGGGTCTAAAAGGAAAAAGATAATGTTGGTTGCAAAAAAAAATGGAAAAATTAAAGTTCTCTTATGTTATTACAAAAAATTAAAATATCTGCTACTATATGTGCTGTTGTCTTCTTTAAATTGCAATGTGTTTATACTTTTTTTTGTACAGCTTTGTTAGTTTGTCTAAAGCTGTGTGATTTGGAATTTGCACAAAAGCTACTGATAAAATAGTCAAACAGTGGTTTAAAAAAAAAAAAAACTCTGCAAACAGAGTAGGATGCTTTGGATAAACAGTTCACAAAGTGTTAAGGCCAGCATAACAGTAAAAAATGGTAAGTTCTCATATTAGTTGGATTTCTTACTAGTTAGATAATTTTTTTATTGAAATAAATAACAAAAAGCATGTTAAAATACTTTGCAAATGAGCAGAAGAAAAAGTGAAGTATGAGCATAGTCTTATGGCTGATCTTCAAATCGTGCTTACTGTTAGTTGGATTTAACAAAAACATTTTGTAACAAAAAATTTTATGAACTTATCACTAAGCTGAATACAGCATTAAAATATTAAAATGCAACGTTTAATTTACAGAAGGATATTTATGGTATCTTATCTAATGATGAATGTTTATCTTAGGTTTTTAATTGTTTTCCATTTGCGTATTAGCGAGATATACAATTTGAATCCAAGTTATTGATTAGTTTTACTAGCTATGATTTAACAAAGTAGCTTTTATAGTTGAATTTTTCACTTTTGTTTGCATATTTTTAAACTATTGCTAATATTCAGTTTAGTGAAAATTACTTAATGGTGAGCTATTGAGAGGGAGGACATCACATATGTTGTTGTGTATCATCATATATGTATATGTTGAAATGAATATTCTACATACACATACTTAATGCCCTTCCACTCCTTCCCTAAACTTTTAAGGAATGGAGAATGCACAAGCTTAAATTTTTTAGGATGACAAACTTCATCTATCAAATAAAGGAAGGAGGATGGGGAGAAAAGAAGGGGTTTCTTGAAAACCCCCTTCTCTCTCTATCCTACATCCTTTATTTGACAGATTCACCAGTACAAATTAAGGATGGTGACGTTTTTAGAGAGAGAAGAGTAGTTATTGATATAAATATGTATAAAGTTTGAACATAGGGTTAATAAGATGAATCACCCTCAAGCATTTCTTAGTCTACTGGTAAGATTCCACAAATTAGTTGATTTTTAGAGAACATTACTAGTTGTAATAATAAATCTACTATTATTCTCTATAATCTACTATTATTACATATGATAGTTGTAATAATAAAAACTACTAGAAAACAAAACTTAAAAATAAAATATGTAAATGTGTGGCTGTATCATAATAGATTAGGTCAATAAAAACTATTTTCATAGGTGCAGAGAGTATATCATGTAATAATTTTAAATTAATAAAAATTACTTTCATAGGTGCAGAGAGTATATTTTTAGTAAGTGCTTCTACGGCGCTGTTTAAATTTTTCAAAAAACTCTCTTTATCTATAAAATGAAAAATAGATTTTTTTTTAAAATTCTTTCATCAGAAAAAATTTGAAGAACTTTGGATCTCAAAATATAACTAAACACACAAAAAATAAATATCTTACCATAGACCTTTTGCGGTAATGCATTTAGTATGTTACCTAATGCACGTACACCATTGCAACTAACCTTAAATATTGTAAATTTTACAAACACAATTACTATGCAATAATTTTATAACATATATACTAAAATAAACAACTTGAAAGCATGAACTAATGGCTTAGTTAAACACAATACTATAATTTAATCAAAAAGTAAAACGTGTTACTTTTTCATTATCCAAAGAAGCTTGAGTAGAACATTTAAGTATGTCTTGTATTAAACTATCAGGGAATTCTCTCAGTAAGTAACTGAAAACAAATTGTATTAAAAGAGCTATTTTTAATTTTACTTAGAGCTAAGAAAATATTAATATATTTTCTCATAAATAGTGAAGCTTGTAAAATGTGCACCCAAAAAATATATTTCCCAAAATTTACTGTTATAGAGCTGTTACAAAGTCATAATGAATATCTTATAAGTATAGTTAATTTCTAAGGATTTCTCTTTACTAATGTTCTATGGTAAAAGTTAAACAAAAGGATTTCTTAATGGAACTGATCTGAATAACTGAACAGAAATCTTAAAAAAAACACTTAAAAACTTATAGCAGCTCAAGTACCATTTTAAAATAAAATTAAAAAACAGAATTTAAAAATTAGTACTCAATCTACTAACTTATTTTTTGAAATAAAGTCACAGAGGTTTGCCAGTGACCATGCAGCTTTTAGACGTACATTAACAGATGGATTATCCAGCTGTAGAAGGACAACTCGACTAACATCCATGACAAACCAAACATCCTGAACAAAAAAGTTAAAATTTATTTTGTTCAATTCTTAGAGAAAACAAGATTTCTTTGAATACAACTGTATCCTAATAAGAGCTATATAGAATTTAAAATTTAAAAATACTAAACTGACTTAATTTAATTATTAAAAAATCTAAACAGTTAAGAAAGAAATTGGAAAATACTTTGTGTATGCAAAAAATCGCCAGTATATATTCTTTAACAATTAACCCATCAATTAAAAAACCTTTTTGAAAATTCAAATTCAAAGTGAAAATTTTCACCTCTTTCATGGATTCATAGTCTATGATAACACCTAGACCTCGTACAGCTGCAGCCTAAAAGATGAACAGGTAACAATGTATTTACTTAAAAAAAAGAAGAGTTATATTTAACCTCATTTAAGTATACTCTATGTAAAATGATTTTACTGCATTTAAATTTTTATTAAAAAATAACTAACTTTTATTTCATTGTAAAAAATCTTTACATTAGAAATAAAGATATATTCGAACACATTAAAGAATTTTTAAGTCATTTCCTATTCAAAAAAAAAAAAAAGTTCCAACCAGCTTACAACAATAACAGGTTCCTCACTGTTTGCAAGTCCAATTAAGACAGTTTTAATAAAAATCTGCTCAGGATTCTAAATAAAAACTCTGCAACATTTTATAAAAGTTTCTTGGTTTTACTAAAAAATTTTACCAAATGGATTTGAATGGTAAAATAAGTTGCAATATTGCCACAGTATTTTTAAGAACTTCAAAAGTAAAACAAAAATTTTCAAAAATAAATAAAAATTCCATAAAACTATTTAAATGATCAGCCCATATTTTTGAAAGGGTTTTACTACTTGATGATTAAAAAAAAGAAATTATTAAACTCACCTTGAGTGCGCAAAATATATCAGATCCTACATTTGAAAGCCAATCACAAACAGCAGCCTGGCCTTTAACAGGCTTTACAGGTTTTACATGAAGATATTGTGGTATTGGACCTGTAAGCATGCTTTTCCAGTAAGATACACACTAAAACAAAGAAATAATTTGAGTCATCTAAAAAATTCATAGGTTAAAGCAAATGAATGTTAAATAATACATTGTATAAAACTTAAAATTCAGTTGATTATCTTTTAAGTCAAAACTTTAAGAGCTTTTCAGTTTATAAATTCTAGGGAAAGATTAGGTGTACCTCAGTGCTGTCATGAGATTTTTCAAAGAGTTTTAAGTAATACTTTGAAAATTCTTCTAATATCTAAAAACAAAGCTTGATTTAAATTATATTAATAAAAATACTTAAAAGAAAAGTTATTAAAAAAAAAAAGCAAAGTAATAAAATGACTCACTTTAATTGAATGCAGACTTATAAGTACATCAGTAGAAAAAAGAAACATGTTTACATTCAAGTCTACAATAATTTTGCACTGATGTCTAAATGAAGAATATCAAAAGAAATCATTTATTATCATTTTAACAAGAACAGTTGAAATTTTTTTATGTAATAATAGCAAGTCAGAAAAGAATACAGGTCAATATTTAAAGTGAGTTGTGTTAAATTTGAGCTTGCTGAACCAAAACAGCTCTAAAATCAGATATGAGTGAATAAATTACCAGTTTACAATTATAAAGTAATGCTGTATCAATATTTTCAAAAGAATTAGTAGTATTTACATGGTTATTGTTATAATTACACAAAACCAATATGCTATTGAAACCTTTTGCTTTTTTTTTAGCATGTTTTAAAAATAACTGAAGAGCACATAAGTTTTTATACAACGCATACTTTTTTAAAAGCTGTGGATGACATCTCAATATTACAGTTAACAACTGTATGCATTCAGCAGCCAGACGTAGTTCACGGACAGCATCTATAATTGCCAAACAGTAAAATATAAATTCTAAATCCATTTAATAAGAGTTAAAAACTAAATAAATCTAAAGTATATTTACCTTTTGAAGCAGCTAAAAGAATTTGTAAGCAAAATATAACCAACCAAGAAGACTCTTCTTTTATTTCAAGACTATTTGAATTTCTGGTCATTTGAAGTTTTTGAGGTAAAGCACTTTGCTGAAGAATCTCTAAAACATGCTCATTTGTGGGCTGAACTGATATGCATGCTGCAATACATGTCAGAGTTGTTTGACAAAGGTTGCAATCTGAAATTGTTTAACAAAAATGTCTTCATTATAAAACTTTGTGAATAAAGGTATCTTTTTAACTTTTAAATACAATTTTTAATTTTTTAATAACAGAGTATATTCTTTTTGTTCTTTCTTATATTTAAAATGACACCATGTCAAAATTTTAAACTATGGATTATCTTAAAGAAAACGATTTTTTTAAAAGCAAAATACCTGAAGATTGAAGTAAGATATGAACAGCAGTTATAACGTTTGGAAGGTAGTCAATACCTAACTTTTTGTAAGGCGCATTCAAAATGAGAAGTGTTAAACACTAAACAAAAAAATATTTTGATTTAAACAATTAAATCTTTTTCATTAAGCAAAACTATTGACAAAATATACTAAAACTAATTTGAAATGGCAAGCAATTTTGAAATGAAATCAATCTAAATATAACTTCACTTTAAATCATCACCTTGACAATTTTATCTTTCCCTGCATCTGTTTTCTCTTGTTCTAACACAGTTAGAAGAGTTTCATGCAGCAAGTGAAGTGACTGACTCAACTTTACAGAAAAAGATGTAAAGGGGTAAGATGCAGCTCTAAACAAAAATGATGAGTTTTATTAACAAAATACTTAAGTAAAACGATCAGCAAATGATTAATACACTAAAGCGTTAAATATTTAGGTATGAAAGTTTTTTTAAGAATTTAAAAAATTTATATTTCTAAATGAGTAGTTTGAATGAAGTGATGCTTTTTTTATCCAAAAAAAAAAAAAAAAAAAAAAGAAAGAATAAAGCACTGTTTAAAAAAGAAAACAAATACAGAATAAAAACTTTGATTGAGAAGCATGGCATTGTAAATACTGGTTTAAAACCTTGCATTACTAACTGCAGATTCTAAAAAGCCTCTAGATCCATCAATCAACTCCATAAGTGCTAGAAGAACGGATGCTCGTACCTTGAGTTTTAAATAAATACCAAAAAATGTTATTATATCTTTGAGTTATAAATGTTACATGTAACAAAAAACTGAGAAAATGATAATAATGTAGCAATATCATATACACTAATACTAAAAAAGAAAATTAGCCATTGGCCCACAGCCATGCATTAAATAAAATTTGTTAGTTAATAAAATAAGGTTTATACAAAATATGACTTTAATGAGTGATAAAGAGTACAAGCTGATCTGTGAAGTACTGGGGGCAATGACCTAGACAACTGTCAAATAAAACTTTACAGTTGCTTAGATTTTTTCTGCTGCTTTAACTTTAAAGACTAGATTAAGATTTTGGGGTCAGTTTTTGGCTATCAAAATAAGTTTTTATTCTATAGGTGGGTCCACTCTGAACAAATTTTCACAAAAATTAAATAAAAAGTGCGACCTTCTTAAAATTTCAAATGCAGATTATGATTACTCTCTAATGTGAGAATGTAAATCCTAAAGCTAATTTGAATTTTAAAAATGTTTCCTTTTCATTATCCAAAACAGCTATGCTGTATGCAAATACTATTGTTATAATAAGTTTGATAATTTCAGAATAAATGTTCTACTGTTATTTTTATGCACATAGTTTTATTATTGAAGCAAAAATCTTTGAAAATAAAAGTAAATAAAAAAAATAGCCGAAAATTGAATAGAAGTAATAAAAATAAGCCTATTGTTGAACTTGCTGTGACTGGCACCATGCCCAAACATGTTGCCAAGATGATAAACAAGCCTTTGAGTACAGTCTAGACTATGATTAAATATTTTCAAATGACTTCTGATGTTAAGAGGAAGCCTGGCAGTGGTTTGAAGAGGACAGCTTGAACTCCTTAGTTAATCAAGGCAGTCAAGAGTTGAGTTTCTCAGAACTCAGTACGGTCAATCAGGAAAATGACTAAAAAGTAAAGTCAATTAGGAAAATGGCCTCTGGATGAAGAGACCAACAACCATACTCTTCTCAGATGAAAAATTGTTTACTGTTGATTCAGTCTCAAACAGCAGAACTAATAGTTTGATTAGTCATCAACCAGTCCAGGCATTTCCAGGGCATGTAAAGTATACATTCAGGATCAAACATTCAGCTTCATTTATGTTTGGCCTGATTTCTTTTAATAGTTTCAAAATTGCTTTGGTCTTCATCAAATCTGGTCTAAAAGTTAACACCAATCAGAATACTTGAATCCTGGAGAGTCATGTCAAACTTTAGATTAATGCCCACTACTTTCAAGGTAACAATCTTGTGTTCCAACAGGATGGAGCTCCTCCACATACATCTCAGAAGACCCAGGAGTGGCTCCAAGAGAAACTGCCAAACACTGGTCAAAACAGCTATTGCTTCCTGGATCACCAGCATTGTTACCTCTTGATTATTCAATCTGAGTGAGTGAAAACTCAAGGGCTTGTCAACTTACCCACAACTTCTATGCCCTGAAGGCTGCTATCAAGAAGGAATGGGACAAGATGCCTAAGGACTATGTTCAGACAACCTTTCCAGGTTCAGGAGTTAACTTGAAGCTGTGGGAGGACATAGTGAATAAAGATTTTTTATTAAATAAATTCCATGTTCAGGAGTTGACTTGATGCTGAGGGGGGACATACTGAATAAACATTTTTTATTAAATAAATTTTTTTGTTTGGCTTTAAGTTTTCATATTACATTAATTTTTGTCAAAAAATGAATTTTTTACAAAATTTGTGGTTGAATACAGTAAATAATCATATATACATATGAAGTCATAAATTATTCACATGTCTGCATATTAAACTAATAGCATAGACAATACAGATATAAGATAAGTAATCATGTTTGTTTTTGTTTTTTAGTTTAAAATAAATAACTCAAAGTACTTTTTAGTTTAAAATAAACAACTCAAAGTACGCTCTCCACTTTGTGGAGAGCGTACTTTGCTTACTTTCAGATTAATGATTTTGTGAAGAGGGCATACATAACTTTCAGATTAAAATTTGAAATTAGGATAAGTGAAAAAACTTGACAGAAAATTTGAATTCAGCAATCAGCTTAGTGCACCATTCAGGTTAAATGACTCTGTTACCACTAATGACTTATAATATTATAAATTATAATGTAAGCCCTAAAATCAAGCATCAAAAGTTTGTAATCTTTGTCTTCGCGAAAAATTTCATATACTATTATATAAAGGAGAAAACTTACTTAATAAAAGATATGAAATAATATCAGTGCCGACATGCAAAGAAATTTTTACTATCCTTATTCGACACCGGGGACTAAAAACCTTTGACGTTTTTTTATTTTGTTTCATTTTAGTAATGGCAGATCTCGTTCTACCGTAATTGTAATTTTAGTTTGTAATTTTTAAATGGTTTTTAAGTAACAAAATACACAATGGCTGATGATTGCCAAAAGGCATGAAACTCAGAGTTCCATAAAAAGTTGTTTTTATTCATTTTATATAAATAAACATATATATATATATATATATATATATATATATATATATATATATATATATATATATATATATATATATATATATATATATATATATATATATAGATATAGATATAGATATATATATATATATATATATATATATATATATATATATATATATATATATATACATATATATATATATATAGCCATATTATACATAGCCAGCACATGTAAGGCTTTTGACTTATATAGATTTAGACTTATTAAATGAAAGTGTAGAGTTATTAGCTTGTGGGCTTAAAAACAAAAGTTAATAAACTAATACTTTTTTAAAATAGAGAAAAAGATCTGTTGACTTTCTTTGCAACTCACAATGATTATGCCCATTGTTGTGATATGGCAGGACTTTTGAATAAAATGGGCATCAAACAATATGAACAAAATGAATGGCAGTTGTTTACAGATAGTTCAAAGAAGAGCCTAAAATGTGTGTTGCTAATGCTTGAAACTTATATAGTGTAACTCCTATTGACCACTTTGTCTCTTAAAAAAACTAACAAAAGGCTAAAAAGCCTTTCATTAGTTTTCTTAAGAAATTTTTTAATTTGTTTATTCAATTTTTCCTATTATATAAACCAGCTTAAAATGACATAAACCTTTTTTAACCTGCCAGTGATAAATAATTGAAAACTAAAATAATATATATTTTAACCTACCAGAGATAATCATGTCTTAATAACTCTCAGATTTATTTAGAGCTTTACTTTTATTATCTGTTGTTATCAGAATATTTTATAAACATTTAATAAATTCAAAAAAAAACACACATACAAGATTAAAATTTCTAAACTAAATCAAAACAAAAAATACTTTTTGTTGATTCCCCATTGCAAGAGAATAAAGAATGGATGGGTGTGATGTAGATATTATATCTGGTACAAGTGTGAGCCAGCACGAAAATTTTGAACGTCTGTCACAACACTAAGAAGATAAACTTCAAGGAAACCACTATTATCTTTTATTATATAAACAAAGGTCTGCATTCCCAAATCGTAAGGGTCATAAACATAAAACAATTTAATTCCGGATTTTTCTAAAATTAAACTGCCTTGTTTAAATCTTGAATTAGATTTACAGACATATTGATACCTTCAAAATTTATAGAACTTCATTTTAAGATTTATACAACTTTTTAGATTATATATAACTTATACTTCTTGTTACTGTTAGTTTTCAGACAAAAAATACAGGTCAAGAAGTTAAAACAATTTAACACTTGAAACCAATTTTCAAAAACTGTTCTTTAAAAAAACTTTAATTAAAAAGTAATTGCAATTTGATGGGCTTGTCATGTTACAGAATACTTCTTGAAATATCTCAATATATATATAATATTATATTATATGCTCTTATCTTAGAGTAGATTTTGCAAAAAACCCATAATCTTTGGGATGCAGACCTTAATAACTAAACTGTTATTAAAAAAATAAAGTGCCATAATTGGTTGTTCAAACACTCACTCTAAGAATATTTTGAATAATATAGGCAGCATGAACTTGAATCTTTATCATAACTAAGCTAAAAGAATGAAAAGTAGAAAATTATTTAGAAAATGTAAAAAGATTTTAAAACCAATGAAAATATCATTAGAAATCTCATTCATACTTCATCTATGTGATAAAATTTCAATTTAATAGTTGCTTAAATGTTTTAGTAAGGAAAATATGAATTTACATTTCTATTCAAAAAAAACTACTACATAACTAATGCAAAAAACTTACTAAATGCAGCTGTTAAAAGCACATTCAAATCAAATCAAGCACATACCTAAGTGTTTCTTTTTGTGCGCACTCTGAATCAGAATAATCTGATTCAGAACTAGATAAAACAACAGGCTGGCGCCAATTCTTATGAATTGATACTCCAAAACAATCATCTGTAGCACTTTCAAACTCTTCCTCTATATTTACTTGGGTGGTTTTTCTTTTTTTTTTCCTTAGCTTTTTAGCATGAACTTTCTTTGTCATTGGAGATTTTTCTTTTCGCTTTGTAGGATATATCTTTTCGACCAAAGTAATGTCATCTAAAATGTTTTCAAACCTATAAAAACTTTGTTGAATTTTTACTTTTTTTAACAATAAAACTAAAGAGGAAAAAAACCTAAATTTCTTGTTGGTAATATCCTTAACATTTTTTCAACAACTACATTATAATCTGGTGCTCCATACGATAAGAAGATCTAGAAAAAAAAAAAAAAAAAAAAAAAAATTCCATAATATAACTGCAGGATGCATGTGATGCCTATACATAACATCTTAATGATAAAAAGCTCATGTTACAAATCAGCATAATTATGATAACCTAATTGCAAAAAGGTTGCTTAACAAAACTCGATCATTTAACAAAAAAACTAAATAACTTCATTGAGTTGAAGCTGAAGAATGAAGATGCTAAATATAAAATGTTTATGTGATTTTGCTTCATTAATCAGTTCAACAGAACTGTGAAAAAAATTTTAACAACTTTTACTGCCTATATCTACATAATAAAAAATTTGTTTGAAATAGTTATTGCTTCAAAAAAAAATATTTACCAACAATTACCTTTATCAAAGAAACTGCAAACTCGGCCTCGACAATGCCATCATTGACAGTGATGCTTTCCAAAATATTTTGCAATGATTTCAATGCAACAATTATGATCTAGATTTTCAATAACTAATCTTAAAAAATCTAAAGTAAAAAATCTTTAAGCCTCCAATTGAAGGTATATAAAAATATCTTCAGTGGTTGATTTACTAGAATAAGCAACATTAACATATTTCACTAAAAACAACACCTTTGTTAGATTAATCCCTTTAATTTGAAAAAAGTTTAAAAAAAAACTCAACTGAAAGATATTCTAAAATATAAAACAGGTATGAAATGAGATTAAAGATAATAAAACGCAGATAAAAAAAATATTAATAACTTAACAAATGACAGAAGAGTAAAAAAAATTTAAAGTGTTTTTAAAGAAAGCTTTAACTTATAAATTAGTTAAATTTACTACATTTTATAGTAAATTACTATCTTACACAAAACAACTTATACACCATATACAAACTGGTGTGTAAGCTGTTGTGATTTGTAATGTAGTCAAAAAGAGTAGTTTAATGGTTTAAAAACAATATATCAGTCATAAGAAGACATTTAATGCTTTAAGTCCTTAAGAGATATTTTAAAAACTAATATAGTTTCATAAACTTTACAAGCAAGGATAAGAAATATTTGTGACATAAGGTTTTTACAAATTTATTTTGCAATTAAAGCCTTTGAAATACTCCTCAGTACTATTTTTAGCACCAAAAAAATCTTTAACTGGTTTTATAAGAACTTCTTTTTGGATATTCATTTCATGCATTTTTTAACCAATCACTAATTTTTGATTGCTTGATTGGTATGCTATAAAATCCAGTATGTACATTTTTACCGGAGCTTATTTTGAATGGATTATTGAAGCAAACATCAAATAGTTAAACAATATTGATAAGACATAATTGTACTACTGCTATATAAATATAATCATCTATTTACAAATGTTTTAGAGACTGACACTTGTTTTTATAATAAAAGATAGAAATACAATCAGTTTTCTGGCGATTTCTGGGAAATTTTAGTTTTGCTATGTAGTAATAACTCAATGTGGTACAAGAATCTTGAACACCAAGAACATCTATCAGAAAAACTATAAATGATTTTATTATAGCAGATTTTTTCTTTTAATCAAATAGTTTGTTGTTAATGCCATTTTTTTCAAAGTTTTTCAATATAAGTCAAACAATTTTTTTAAATTGACATCCACTCCCATGGTTTCCATGATTAGATTTCATTGATTATAGCATCATGTTGAATGTCTCCTTCAGGTTTCTCCAACCCTGAACAAACTTTTCATTAACTTGAAGTTCTCTTTCAACTGCTGACCTATTATATTCTTTTATAATGTTTTCAAGGAGCTGCCCAAATCTAGCATAAAAGATATGGAGTTAGAAAGTCAGAAGAAATTTTATTAAGAAGATTCTCTAATCCACACCGCTCCTGCACCCTTCCTGCACTTTACACCACCATAATGCTATATAAATTTAAAATATATATCTTTTCAATTTAAGTAAGTTTAAGAGAAAACAGTGTCTGCATAAATAAATTAAATTTAACTTACATGGCTTATGTTTTTGAATTCCTTATATTTTATTGAGAAAATATTCCATAGAATAAAATAGCTTGTTTGTTGAATTACTATCTATTAGACGATAGGGCACATTGCCAGTAAAAACCCAAAAACGCTTTTTCATTGTGCAGCAGTTGGTTAGATTTTGTACCCCATTTAACATTCACTGAAAAATGTTGGAGAGATTTTTGAAGTAGATATTTACATCTTTGTTTAACTACCAACATTGAACTCATAGTAGAGCAACCATTAGTCTCTTGAATAGACACAATAACACTTCAGGGAACAGAATACTCCTGGAATTTTTGCTCATTTTCCTTTTTCTAATCTGATAGTTTTTCAAAAGTGCAGATCCAGCAGTAAAAATAAGCTTGTAACATAACCAATTCACTTGTAATAACCCATTAATGACTTTTTTTTATTCTTGGTATTAATAAATTATTCTTGGGTAGACATAAAATATTTCCAGATTGAAATGCAAATGTTTTTTAATTCTAATATCTGATAATAACAGCATTTTTTTTAAAGAAGTCTAATTGAAAGATATTTTGGATTAAATAGATTTTCTATTCCAAGTACAGACTTCCAAATGATATTCATATTTTATTATAATTTTAAGTTTAGTTTATTTTTTAAATTTAACTAAAAAATATTCATATTTTATTATAATTTTAAGTTTTTAGTTTATTTTTTAAATTTAACTAAAAAATTTTGTATAAACAGAACTCGCTTTTTTGATCTAATGTAAGCAGCTTAAAGTTTTGACTAACATAACAGCACATTTGGTATGCAACAACGCAATACAGATATCATATATAAATAAGTAAAAATCACATGTAACGTGTAATTAGGAAACTCTCTTACATACCTTCAGATGATCAAGGTCATCCAGTTTATCTATTAACAAAAGTCGAAGATAGTCCAAAACTTTGGCATAACAAAGGCGCATATAAGTCTTATCAATTACTTCACCATCATTTGCTCTGTGAAATAAAAATAAGACACATGGAAAAATTAAAAATAAGTCATATAGAAAAAAACTAAAAATAGACAAAAAAAACTTTTAAAAGTATGTTTTGTTAAGATAACGCACCTATAGACATACAATTTACAGAAAAAAATATAATCTCAGTAAAATTTCTGAACATTCTAATTTAAAATTTCTGTATTTAAGACATACTGCTAGATTAAAAATCTCAGAGGTTGTAGATCATAAAAAAATATATTAGAAATTCACTCAATTAGCATTATACTTGGTTATGGTAACAGCATTTCAAAGAATTTAAGATTACTCAACTATGACTTAAAAAATACTCTAAAATATCAAAAGCTTAGGAAGTTTTATCTTAAAACTACAGCAATTAGATTTGGAAATAAAATATTCAACTTCTTTCACTTGTTTTCTGATTAAAATTCTTTTAATTACAGTCATAGTCACAGCTACCTTTGTAACTAAAAGAGTTTTTAATGGTAACTGAAACTCACTATTATTTAATTTTTTTAATATTTTACAGGGTAACACAAAAAAAACAGTCATTAACTTTGTTTATGCCCAAATTAACTTGTTTTTTTTTAATTTTTTAAAGTTAAATTGTCCTTGTTTTAATCTATATTTATCTATACATTTTTTTTTACAATCATATTGTAGATGTCAAATTAACATTCTGAAATTTGGCTTTACACAGGCTCAAAAATTGTAATTGTGACATTATACAATTGCTCAGTATCAACCTGGCAGCTGTCCCTTGAACAATCAAAAATTTGGTCATGATGGCTGCCACCCATCAAAAGCAAAGTGTGAGAATTCCCATGAATCATGAAGGAATTAAGAGTCTCAGTGAGAAAAATAACTTGAGACTGGAAATATCTCTAAATGGCTAGCTCTCTGTGTCAAAGCTGGAGGGGACCACTTTGAAACAAGCCATACATAATATTACTATTAGATCATATTTTTTATTTTTTTGTTGTTAATTTTCTGATTTTCAGCGAAATAAAGTTTGTATTATAAAATAGCTTGATGATTGTTTTTTTATATTACCCCTGTAATGAATAAATTTTTATACAATCTAAATAAATTATAATTAAAAAGATTATTATAAAAATTTATTCATTACATTCATTATTATCATTCAGGCTTTTGATTAGTAATAATGAATTATTTAAATAAATCATTATTACTAATCAAAATTTTGTTTCTGTAATATTTTTGTTATCAAGTAATTATTTTACAGTCTGTAACTCATCAGTTACAAACAAAATATAATTTTTTAAGTGCTTACAGCTTTAACAATACCTTATGCACATGTTTCCAAGGCACTGCATTGAATAACTTTTTACAATGTCATCTTTTTGTGATAAATAAAACCATATCACACCTTCATCACTAAGTAATTGAATAATACTTTCCTTAGAGAGAGAAAAATATACCATTATTAAGGGATAAAAAATTGTGATGCATGGATCTTTTTTTTTTACTTTGTTTACACTTCATATTGAAATTCAACTTATGAAAATAATAAAGGAAACAAAGGAGAGAGAAAAAAAAAATCTATGCACATATTTATACTTCTAACATATAAATACAATAAAAATAGACAAATTTTAGATTATTAAACCAGCATACCTCACTTAACTGGGACCCATTTCCAGCTAGTGCTGCAGCTAGAGCTTTAATGAACTCTAATACAAGAGCTGATTTACTGTTTGACATTGATTGGCATAAGAAAGATACCAAATTATTTATGCATTCATAGTCTATAGAACTCTAAATACATTAAAAATTGTATATATTTAGTATCATGAAGCAAATAACTTTACCATGACTAAATAATAGACTAAGCAAAAATTTGATGCAAAAAAAATAGTTCTTAACTATTTTGGTGATGAAATTATCAACAAATATAACATAATATACCAATATAACATAAAAGCAGTACAGTCGAAATTTATAAAAAATCTTTTTTTATAACATAAATTTAGATTTATAGTTTTATTGTTATGCAACACAATGTAAAAATATATTGTTTTACAAAAATGAGTTATATTTACCTTGATAAGTGGAAGATAAATATTAATGACTTGAGCAAATTTGCTTCTGAGCAAAATTGTTGCATTTTGCAGGATTTTA
This sequence comes from Hydra viridissima, assembly GCF_058129835.1. NCBI lineage: Eukaryota > Metazoa > Cnidaria > Hydrozoa > Anthoathecata > Hydridae > Hydra > Hydra viridissima. Next base: position 13,489,330 of record NW_028324306.1, on the reverse strand, counting down.
CAGCCATGGGTAATAAAAGCTACCATTTCCTAAATTTACATATATATATATATGTGTGTGTGTGTGTGTGTGTGTTTGTGTGTGTGTGTGTTTGTGTGTGTGTGTGTGTGTGTGTGTGTGTGTGTGTGTGTGTGTGTGTGTGTGTGTGTGTGTGTGTGTGTGTGTGTGTGTGTGTGTGTAGGTGTGTATTAAAAAAAAAACTTGTTTTTCATCTCACCCTAATATAAATGTATATATATATATATATATATATATATATATATATATATATATATATATATATATATATATATATATATATATATATATATATATATAAGGGTAGGGTGAAAAATAAACTTATTTGGTATTACACTTTGTGATGGGTCCTAAAAGTTGTCTTTTTCACCAAAAAAACAAGCCCTTAAAATTTCATGGTGATTGAGCCAGATTTAATGGTCCCAGCTTTATTTTTTTAGAAAAAACATGCCTTACTTTTTTTTATTTTCTTTAGTTTTCTTAATTTTTGCATGGATATTAACATTCCACGCTTTCTATGATGTGTGAAGACAGAAACTTTAGTAATATTTTTAACAGCTCTTTATTTTCCTTGGCTATGATAAGGAAAGTCTAGAATAGTTGTTGATATTAATGGATCACCTAATACATTTGCGAAGATCAAAAAGGGAGGGTGTAACTTCAATACCCCAGTTTATCAAAGACATTGCTATCAGCTAGAAAATTTATTTTGTTGGGACAACCAAATCATCTGATTGTTTGTTAGTTTAAAGAAGCCCTCTTTCTAGCAGCAATTATAATTTCAGCTGCTTACTTTCTAATTTGCTGTTTGTGAATGGGTGGCAAAAGTGTTAATTTTTTAGAAGAGCAGATTGAGCCTTTTCTTTAACATCTTTTATTTTTGCAATGCACTGTAAAACAAAAATTTTGTGAACCCTTAAAGCACAGCCAATTCTTTTTAATTTCAAAATTGAAAATTCTGTTGGCATATAAACTTCTCTATTATATTATATTTTATCACCATAGAAAGTGGTAGCTGATTATACACTAACTTTATTTTTAACATGATGTACTTCTTTGGACTTCCTGTAAAGGCAAGTTAGTAACCTTTTGGTTTCCTTTTTGTTTATATTACAAATTATCAAATTCCTAAATCCTTTTTGATCAATCCAAAAAAACCCATTCTAATAATAGAACTTTGATATTTTATTGACTTTATTTAGAATCTCTGTTTTTGTTATCAAAACACATTTGCAAGACCATATATCAAACATTTCCTCAAAAGACTGCAAAGAACCTCTGTATGCAGCTAACATTCTATTTTCATTCAAATAATCTAGAAGGGTAATTTTTTAAGTTTACATATATATATATATATATATATATATATATATATATATATATATATATATATATATATATATATATATATATATATATATATATATATATACTAAAGTTTAAAATATTGTATTTAAGAATGATAAAAACCGAAATTTTTAAATCAATGAAGGCTTTTTTATTGTAATCAAAATTTGAAAATAAAAAGTAATCAGTTAACAAATGGACTTTATTTGAGTGAAAAAATAAACTGTTCACTGAGTTTATTAAAAACTTATACTTTACTATCTGTGTTATGATTTGATGTCTTGAAACTATGACATTGAGAGATAATGTCATCAAGAATTGTATTTGCATCAGCATAGATTTTCTCAAAGGATGGAATAGGCAAACGCTGGAACCGAAGCATAGCAGATTCTGTTGAAGTCATCTTAATAGCTAAATAAATTCAATCTTGAACCTATAAACATATGTAAATATGCATTACACAGGCAGCAAAAAAAAAGTTTTCAATGGTTTTAAACAAAGTCTCCCTACATTTTGTAATAAAATATAAATTACTGTTAAAATTATTCAAATTAATTAGTCTTACTACTACACTAAAACAAAGTTAAAAACTCACTTATCAGTATGAGTATAGTATGGTTGTTTGCTATATTTTCAATTAATTATTTGATAAACTTTTTGAAGGGTAGAGTAGTTTACAGAAACAAATGATCTCTCTAAGCATTTTTTTCATAAACTTCTCTATAATTCCTAAAAAAAAAAAATACAAAAAAGAACTGATCTTGTTTTCAATAGAGCAGACTTATAGTAACAGAATTTGTGTAAATTCTTATTTTTGAGCTAATTGAACAGCTAAGGAAAAAAAACAATTTTTACATAAAAAAGATTCAACTAGAAGTAACAAAATTTGAATGATGAGAAAAATGCAAACTATTATTCAACATTAAATTAGCCTCTTCAAGTATCTTTAAAAAGGCTAGGACATTTCTTGATTTGAATTCAGAAAGTTCAAGAATGGTGGTACTCAAATTAGGAAAATAATTATGGATGACTTAGTTTATTAGCTTTAATGAATGGTATGGAGCTAGTTGCATGGTCAGCCTTTATAATGAATATGAATAAAATTCTCAAAACCAAAAAAAGAACATTGTGTATATTAAATATTCTGCTATTTTTTTTAAAAATAGTATTTCTAAGAACTTAATAAAAAATCTAATTAAATGTTAGCATAATTAATAGCACTTTAAAAGACTCTAAACAAGTTTTTTTTAGCGTCAAGTGAAACACTGATGGACTAATACCTGTTTATTTGAACCTCTATGTTTCCTGGGTAAAGTTAACAACTTGCTGAAACTTAAAATTAACCAAGATTTAAAATTAACAGTGTTCATAATTTACTTAATGATCTTTACAACTAGATAAATTATTAAACTATAATTTAGATTGTTAATATAGGATGATAATGTTAATTCATGATGCAAAATTTTTATATTAGAATTGGTTTATTTTGAATAAACCTGTACAATATGAAAAGCGTATTTTCAAATGGAAGATAAGTCCACTTTTACCGAAATTGAGTTTTGCTTACTTTCGGATTCTAAAGTGTTAATGGCACAAGTTTAACTATGTTAACATGGACAGAAAGATACAAATTCACTTTATTTTTAGTATTAAATTCATCAAGTTCATTCAGTAGGGCATAATTCCCCGAACAACAAAAACACAAGTTAACGCTTGCGCAGTAGCTACTTCCTTAACAAATTGAAGCTATAATTTGTTTCTTAAAAATTTGTTTCTTAAAAATAAATTGATTCATAAACGAAAATGTTTTCTTGTACTTAAACCCCTGAACAATGTCGGAAATTTTCGAAAATTTGCAAAACAGAAGAGAAAAAGCGCCACAGGTATTCATCTCTAAAAAAATACCAGTTATAGCAGGTGCAACAAAAAAAGATGTATAGCAGGGGGATTTTGGCAACCTGGATATTGTTGGTGAGCTAAGTTATATTACACTTTTTGTTGTTTAAGATTATCACTATTTTTAGCTTGAGTTTCAACCAAGAAATAATTTTAAATTTTATAAATCATATAAAAACTAAAAGATATATATATATATATATATATATATATATATATATATATATATATATATATATATATATATATATATATATATATATATATATTTATCTTTTAATTTTCTATGAAGTATAGTTACTAAATTATACTATAGATTAAAAAAAAAAAAATTCTTTTTTTCGTTTTTCTACCAATCTTGATATATCAAATTTTTTTTTTCAGGATTTTTTCAAAAGATGTGCAATGAAGAATTAAAAGTTAGGCGGGATGCTCTTTTCTGATATTTGTGAAATTCAGTCAATTAAAAAGACACTAGCCAAGAAATGAATATTTTAACATGGTAAAATACTTCTTCAAAATTGGGTGTTTGAAACCTGAAAAAAAGCTCTATTGTGAATCTTATAAGTCTATGTAAAGGATTTATTTTCTGATCGTTAGTTCGTTTTTTCTGTTCATCTTGTTACAAAACAATTAAGGTTTAGTAAATTTGTTTAAACTAAAAAATATTTTTCGGGACTTTTAAAAAATGTAAATAAATTTATTATCATATTTCAGAATATCATTGTTGTCTTATTCCAATGCCTAAACAATTCCCCATTGAGATGCTTTTCCGTACTGACATTTCTCCATTTTGTCATTTTTCGTTATGACACTTTTCCATACGACGAGTAAATATTTTTATTAATCTTTCGAAATTTGCTTAAGTTTCCAAAGTTTGCTCTAAACCAGTAACAATACTTTAGAAACAATTTTTAAAGGAAGTTAACCATTAAATTTTGTGTTTGGCTCGAATAAAGCTGCTTTTGAAATATTGTTAATCTATTATGCTTTTTTCTTCATACTTACTCTTTAGAGCTAGAAACTGAAATCCATAAGTTCATTGAAAGATTGAAAGATTGATTAGGTCATATTATGTAGATAACTTACATATATAAACATACCTTAAATAAAATCAACAACAACAGCAATATAAAAACCTAAAATTGCGTTGTAGAAAATACTTAAATTTATACATGCAAGATATTTTGATATTTTAGAAAATTAAATTGTTTTATTTTTTTACAGAATCATTTTGCGCTAGTTTGTTTTAGGCACTTATAATTGTTCTAGCGAATTTAGAGAAATTATAAGGTGCCTTAATCCCTTGTTCACAAATGCTCAACAAGTTGATGCAGTTCTAGTCGGACCTCGTTCTGGTTGTTGGATTCAAACAACACGGAAATCGAGATTATTTAAAGTCCAAAACCTGCCTCAATTTGATGTTAGCGCATGGATCATTCTGGAACAGAACTTTAAAAAAGCGGCATTACCAAATCTGCATATCTCTACTACTTAAAAACACTTTCTATACTTTTGGATATGTCGTCTTTTAACCCTATAAATGTATTGCACACAGGTAAATAACTTTTAATTCACTGGGTAAATTGCATGGTCATTTTCGTTAAATTGATATTTTTACGTTAGGATATCAACAAATTGTAAGGATACATAGCCGCTATAAGCTAAACTAAAACGCTTTTGCATAAGTTTAGTTTATTCTATGACATTTGTGTAACTAAAACTAATTACATAAAAAGGTTTCTATAAAATAATAGTCTTTAAATAAGAGCATCATTTACTATAGAAAGGAAAGCTAGGTGGATGGTTCTCCATATTTTAAAATGATAAAACTTACAATGAGTTTGATATTGTTATATATAATCCATTTAAATATAAATATAAATAAAATCCATTTAAAATGATGTTAGACACATATCTGTTTGATAAATAGTAAAATCATAAATATTTTGATCAAATTATTAAACATGCAAATATTTCTATCAGTTTTTTGTTCATATGTCCTGGGACTTTCAGCTGCTCCTATTTAGATATAAAATAAATTAGCTTAACACATCTCTCTATATAAATTCAGATGTTACAAAATGCTTTTTACCCTAAGGAACTTTTTTGATCATATTCCTAGAAACTGATGATGTCTTCAAACAGTTGTAAAAAATTGGAAATATTTTCAGTTTATTTATTATGATATTTCATACACCTAGTCATATTTTTTGTATTCAGTCTAAAAATACCTTGTAGTTCAAGTATTTGACACAGGCATTTTGTTGGTGCTGTTTAGTAGTAGACATTTAGCTTTTTTAAAATTAGGCGCTTAGCTAACTTTCCATAAATAGAAGAATCTATTGCATAACTATGTTTTTTTGGTATTGAAAGTTTAAATTCTCGTATGACTGTTGGACTCAGTTGCAATTATTTCAAAATTGTAGTAAAATACTCCTTGTTAGTTTTGAACATTTAATCTTTTTTAATTTGAAGGTTTCAACTTCAAAATCAGAAATACCAGTTTACTAATAGTAAAAGAATAACTTAATGAAACTAAGAAAAGCATGCATAATCACTATTATCTTCCTAAGAGTGACATCACAATAATGTTAAAAGTAGTACATGCTGAATCTATACAAGTGGCATAGCAAATTACCTGTGTAAGGTGTCTCATAATTTATCCCATAGCTAATCCATAACACTGTGTATAAGACAATAAATCACATGCAAATTTGTGTGTAGTATTTGAGGTGTTTTGCCACCTGGTTTTTTTCAAGCTTAACTAATATTTATAGTTGATTCATTATTAGTATTTAAAGAATTTATAGATATTTTTATCAATAGTATTTATGAAGTGTTTATGGATATACTAGAAAAGCAATAAAGATAGCTAGATTTGAATTTCTGGACAAAAAAATCTGTTACTCTTTTTAATATTTAAATTGAAAAATTATAGCACAAATTAAAAGCCTACAAAAGAAAAATACTATCAAATTTTCACAATTCACTTTAAAAAAATCTGGAGCAAATTTTATCAGATATTTTTGCAGTTTAAAACTTAATTATAGAACAAAAAAAAAATTCTGCTTAATTTTAAATTATATTTTTTTGTGCAAGTTTATTTGCTGTTAAACTGCTGCTTTTTTGAGAATATTTTTTCTTTTCCAGGTGGTGAAGAAGAAAGAGCTGAAACTGCTCGCCTTTCATCATTTGTAGGTGCAATTACAATTGGTGATTTAGTCAAAACCACTCTAGGACCCAAAGGGATGGACAAAATTTTGGTCTCAATGGGCCATGATGGCAGAGGAAATGGTGAAATTCAAGTTACAAATGACGGTGCCACTATATTACGATCAGTTGGTGTTGATAATCCTGCTGCAAAAGTTTTAGTTGATATATCTAAGGTTCAAGATGATGAGGTATGTTTTGCCAAAATTTTTACTTAATTTTTTAGCATTAAAATTTTGACACCTGAGAGTGTGCTCTGTACTAAAAAGTTAATGTAAACAAAACCAGAAACTGAATTTCATAGCTTTCTCTTTTTGATCTTTCTTAATAAGTCACTTTATTAAATTGGTGCTTACCTTGGCTAAACTTTACAAAGTGTAAATGACTACTTTAAATACTGTAACACTTATAAATAACTTTATTTTATGTTTTACTAATAAAAGTTGCCTGATTACTATACCATATTTATTGCTATATAAAAGTGTTTAAGTACTAGGTTTTGTTATGACATTAAAAGGATAATTTGAAATAAACAGTGGTACCTAAGTTATCTATTAAGTGCATAAATAGTTTAAGATAATCTTCTAAGTTTAGTTTCAAAAATATTTTCAGGAAATGGAGAGTTATATTTGACTTAACTAAATAAAGCATGCATTAAATTTCTTTATTTTTAAATTTTTTTAAGTCATCTAGTCTTACTCTTACTACCTTGCTAAATGTATTTTCAAAAGCCTGTGCTTGTATAAAGTACAATAAGATATAAAGGTATTGTTGGCAATGAATTTAGTGTTTTGTTTAGCTTATTCTTTTACGTATAACCTTTATCATAGGTTGGAGATGGTACAACAAGTGTAGCTGTGCTTGCCAGTGAACTTCTTAGAGAAGCTGAAAAATTAATAGCACAAAAAATCCATCCTCAAACAATCACTCAGGGATGGAGGAAAGCTTGTAAAGCTGCATCCAAAGCTCTTGAAGAGTCTGCTCAAGATAATGGCAATAATCCTGAGAAGTTTAGAGAAGATTTAATGAACATTGCTCGTACAACATTAAGTTCAAAAATTTTGTTTCAGCACAAAGAACACTTTTCAACTTTAGCTGTAAATGCAGTATTACGATTAAAAGGAAGCGGTAATTTAGATGCAATTCAGATTATCAAAAAGCTTGGTGGTTCTCTTGATGATTCATTTTTAGATGAAGGATTTCTTCTTGAAAAAAAGGTTGGTAGTAATCAGCCTAAAAGAATAGAAAATGCAAAAATCTTAATAGCTAATACTGCCATGGATGCAGATAAAATAAAAGTTTTTGGTTCACGTGTACGAGTTGATTCAGTTGCAAAAGTAGCAGAGCTTGAGCTTGCTGAAAAAGAAAAAATGAAAGATAAAGTAAATCTGATTTTGAAACATGGTATTAACTGTTTTGTTAATCGACAATTAATTTATAATTATCCAGAGCAGCTGTTTGCTGATGCTGGAGTTATGGCAATTGAACATGCTGATTTTGAAGGTGTAGAAAGACTAGCTCTTGTGACTGGTGGTGAAATTGTTTCAACTTTTCACAATCCTGAGCTTGTAAAACTTGGTCGATGCAAATTGATAGAGGAAGTCATGATAGGTGAAGATAAATTGCTGCATTTCTCTGGTGTTGAAATGGGTGAAGCCTGTAGTGTAGTTTTACGTGGTGCTACAAAACAAATATTAGATGAGGCAGAGCGTTCACTACATGATGCTTTGTGTGTACTCCAACAGACTGTTAAGGAAACTCGGATTGTTTATGGAGGTGGATGCTCTGAAATGCTAATGGCTAATGCAGTTAACAAGCTTGCTTCAGAAACACCTGGAAAGGAAGCAATGGCAATCGAAGCTTTTGCTAATGCTTTAAGACAGTTGCCTACTATTATTGCTGATAATGCAGGATATGACAGTTCTGAATTAGTGTCACAGTTGCGTGCTGCTCATACCTCTGGAAATAGTACTGCTGGTCTTGACATGGTTAGAGGGCAAATTGGCAATATGGCTGAACTGGGTATAACTGAGTCTTTTAAAGTGAAATTTCGTGTTTTAACATCTGCTGCAGAGGCTGCTGAAATGATTGTGCGCGTTGATGATATCATCAAAGCACCCCCTCGTCAGAGGGTACCTGAAACTGACTGTCATTAAATTGTTACTCTATAACATCTTCTCATTTATTTATAGTCAAATATTACTGTTGCTGCAATATATAAATCTGTAATACGATTTAGTATGACTTTTTTTATTTGACAATAACTTTACAGTTGATATTATGGCTTGATGTTATTGACTTCATTAGGTATTTTTAAGATATTGTTCGCAACTTTATAGTTAAAAATAATCATTAGTCTCTAAGATCTATGATGTGTTAAATTTCTTGAGTGCAAAATATAATAAAATATAAAATCCTTTTACAGGTGCAATTGTAAAGCATGTATTTGTAAATTTATTTATCAATTTAGAATGAATCATTGCTGTTTCTATTGCTAAGTGCTAACTATTCTAATTTTCAGCTTTCTGTTATAGTTTAAGTACAAAGCTATGCCGAATTCAAATCATATATCTTGTGGCCGTGACTTTACCTGTGTGCCTGACATAAGAAATGCACTCACACTTGCTTCTGGGTCAGGTTATGATTTTGTCTCCGTTCCAATTGTGCACCCTAGATACAAGCGCGAGTTAGATTCTCATGATGGACCAGGTCGTCCTGGTGCATTCACTAGATGTGACTTGTTGTTACCTGGATCAGATTGGAGCAGTTTAGTTGTAGGTAAAATATCTTCATGGATTAATGTTGATTCAAAGTGTCCTAAAACTCAACATGATTCTATCCTTGCAATCAAACAAGAACTTTCTTTTGCTTGCCACCTAAGCTTACCTGCAGTTATGATCCGAGTAAAAGGGCATGCAAATATTCAGCTAACTCAAATAATTAATGACACCCTTCTTAATACACATGTTCAACAAATATGGGTCCATGTTCCTTTGCACTCACTTTATGGCTTATGTGATAATAACCTTATGAAAGAAGGATCTTGTCTACCTTATGAACCAATTTATGCCAATGATTCTTGGCAGTGGTGGAATCAGATCCGTAATCTTTGTGATTATCACCGAAAACTAAACCCAGTTCTTGAGCTTAACTCAAAGATTATTCACGATGATGATGTAATAAAGAGATGGTTAGGAGAACCTCTTAAAGCAGTGATTATTCCGACTCACGTTTTTCTTACCAATAAAAAAGGTTATCCAGTTCTTAGTAAAGAATTTCAAGTTGTTCTGGGTAAATTTATTAAACTTGGAGTTCAGTTTATTATATCTGGAGCTACACTGCATAAAAGCATTACTTTTTATTATCAGTACTTAGATCATTTGTTTACTACTCGCGATACGAGCGATGTCGTGGAGCAGTTTTCTAAAGGTTATGAAGACTATTTGCAGACGCCTCTGCAACCATTGATGGAAAATTTAGAATCACAGACTTACGAAGTTTTTGAAAAAGATCCTGTGAAATATGCAGAGTACCAACGTGCAGTTTTTAAAGCTTTGCTTGATCGAGTTCCTGATCACAAAGCTGACGAGGTTACAACTGTGATTATGGTAGTTGGTGCTGGTAGAGGTCCATTAGTACGAGCGTCCTTTAATGCCGCTAAGGATGCCCATCGCAGAGTAAAGCTATACGCAGTTGAAAAAAATCCAAATGCAATTGTTACTCTTGAAACGTTAAACGTGGAAGAGTGGAACGGGTTAGTCACAGTAGTTTCATCAGATATGCGTCATTATGTTGCTCCTGAAAAAGCTGACATTTTAGTTAGTGAACTATTGGGTTCGTTTGGTGATAACGAACTTTCTCCGGAATGTTTAGACGGAGCACAAAAGTTTTTAAAAGAGGGAGGAATCAGTATACCATGCAAGTATACTTCCTATGTGTGTCCCTTATCTTCTCCTAAACTTTACGCAGAAGTTGCAGCTTGTAGAGAAGTGGGTAAGTTACCGGAATCACACTTTGAGTGCCCTTATGTTGTTCGACTTCAGAATGTTAATTATTTAGATATACCTAAACCTGTTTTTGAATTCGTTCATCCAAATTTTGATAATCCTATAAATAATCAACGTTATATTGAGTTGGAATTTAATATTAAAAAAGGTTCTATGATCAATGGAGTTGCAGGTTTCTTTGACATGGTTTTGTACAAAGACGTAGTACTAAGTATTCACCCCTTATCGTCTTCTCCAGGAATGTTTAGCTGGTTTCCTGCCTTTTTTCCCATCAAGAATCCTATATACTGCCCAGATGGTGGTAAAGTGACTTTGCATTTCTGGAGAAAAGTTTCTAAAACTAAAGTTTGGTATGAATGGTGTTTCACTGATCCTCAACAAACTGCGATTCATAATCCTGGTGGTCGATCATACTGGATAGGGCTCTTTTAGGTTATTTTATGTTTTTGTAAAATAAAAAAAGAGAAAGCTATCTGGTGTCTTAATTCAAATGCGCAGGCTTTTAGTGTCTTAATTCATGTGCGCGTGCGTATCCAATATTGTGCGTAAAATTTTATTTTCCCTGAAGTATACAAATACTGCAAGACGTTAATTTTTATGCACCATGGTTTTTGACAATGAGATGTGTCAATAATAATCTCTTATGAAAAAATATTCTCTTAAGTTTAAATAAGATGATGTAACTCTGAAAACTATGGGCACCGAGGTACCAGTATGAAAAAAAAAACTGCTTTGTTCTTCGCAGTTAGATGTTCTCTACATGCAATCGTACGCACATACCGTCATTTTAAAGTGAGAGATCTATGTCAAGCTTACATTAAGAAGAATGTTGCATACTTTTTAAACTTGAATGCTATTTATTAAACAGTAAAGACTCGACCCTAAGGAGAAGCGGCCTGAATGTTAATCCTTGATAAAATGACTGTAATGTTCTGCGTCGAAGAATACTAAAGTGCATCGTTTGAAGCGGACATGATACACACAGCTGCCACATTTCGCAAATGTTAATATTATACTCATCGAGCTCAGTAAAAATATTGCAGAAGGTTTTGTGGGCACTGCACTACTGTCTTCACGTTTCCTGCTTCTATATGTGCATCTCTATTTTTAGCGAGTTAGCTTAGTTTTGATAGTCACCTTGAACGAATTCTTCCCTCCCTCAAATTCGATCCAAAATCTGCATTTTCTGAAAGAAATGAAATGTGATTTAGGAATGGTAGTCTTTGCTACATGAATACACTAATTTTTAGGCTCAAGTGTAATATAAATGAATTTAAAAAGCTTTATAACAAGTAAGCAATATAAAAAGCTCTATCTTCAATAAAGCTTTTTATATTGCTTTATGTAAATCTGTCTAATTCCTATAGTGGTATTTCTATCCTATATATATATATATATATATATATATACATTGGATAGAAATACCACTAATAAAAGTAACCTTATTTTCCAGTCTCTGTAAAGCCATTATTTATCGTTACATTTTTATTTTTGTCATTTATTTTTAATGTACTTTTTCTATATTTCTAAATTTTTTTTTTTTTTTTCAGATAAAATTGGTTTAATGAAATAAAAATGTTTGGACATGACAGACCTATCCAATTTCAAAGAGGTCAAATAATCGGTGCCCATATAATAGGAGCAATCGTGACCAACTGCTCAGATACTAAATATTTCAAGAGGTACAGTCTCAAAAGTGACAGCATTTAAAAAGCACGGTAAAACATCGTTATCAAATCGCAATTCTAGAAGGAAAGAAAATGTTTCTCTTGGTGACAATTCGAGTTAGAGTACATTCGTACTCTAACTCGAATTGTCACCAAAAAAATTTAAAACAACTAATTCGGTTCACCAAAACTTACTCAAAGTATTCAGTACTTTATCCAAAGAAAACATCAGAAGAAAACATTTCAGGAACTTAACTAGTATCAAATATTCCTAAACAATGGCGGCTTTTCTAAAATAAGCAATGAAAAGGAAACCCCAAGTTAAAGAAGCTGGGAATAGTTTGACTCAAAAAAACAGTTTGTAAGATAATGTTAAAACTTTAGAAAACAACGATTTGATGAGATAAGTGATTTTACTACCGCGACCAATAAACTAAAAACTTTAACAAGCTTAAACCGTTTCCACCTGTTTCATTGGGCCTCTTTTTTTTTTTAACTGTTCTTAATTTCTATCATTTTTATTTGAAAGATTCATCTGACTTCTTTTCCATATTTTTGATGCGTGTTGCATATTTTTGTGCCACTCAATAATAAAAGTATTTTCCACTTGAGCACCGAGCATCCTGAAATACATTTTCTAAAGACAATAAACCATCATTGAACTGTATTACAGCTGAATACACTGCTTTTTCGAGTACTTGAAGTTCTAGAAATTTGACAAGGGGACATTTGACAAGAGTTTTTCATCGCCGAGGTCAATAAAACCTTTCAAAAAACTCATTTTCAGAAATTCTGTTTTTGATTATTTCATGCAAACTTTCTTTTATTTTATAAATACCTTCCTCTGTTAGATTGACACTTAAATAATTACACCAGCTTTTTTTAGTTTGGGTGACAAAACTGATGCCTTATATAAAAAAAAGTTGGTAAAAATACCAATACTAACATTTTTTGTATTTAACTGACCTTGATTTTGTCTGAAAGCCATTCTAAAATAGGATTGAATAAAAACATTGGATAACTGATAAAAAAAAAAAAAAAAAAAAAAAAAAAAAATGATATTCAGACATATTTAATGTTCTTGACAAAATCAACTATGCTGATCTAAAATCTGAAGCAGAATTTTTCAAGCGCGTCAGAAACTAAAGAAAGTATTTGTAAGCATCTAAAAGCATAAGATGAGAATCTACAAGAACCTTTAGTCGTATTTGTAAAATTCTTAACGAATTTACAACAAAAAATGCGCTTTAACTTCGAATGGACCATTAATTCAAAGACACCAGCATTAATAATATTCGGATGGTCTGATAGTGGTTGGATACCCACAGATCATTATGTGGGTTCGGAATTTTAGCAGAACGTCAAGAAACAAATATAGTGCTTCTTTTCATTAATGGTCATTAAACACATTGCTCGGAATATTAGAATTGTAAAACCATCCGTGGAGATGTATTACTAAATTTCAAGTGTTTCAGTTATTTAGAGAGGTTTAGGCAAAGATTTTTGGTATGGAAATATCCATTAATAGATTTAGAGAAACTGAGATATGACCAGTTGACAGCTAAGATTTTTGTGCACGGGACTATAATGGGGGAAATACGACATTATTTCAGGATTATAGAAATATCAATAATTTCTAATCTCCATCTTAAACCCAAAACGCAGTTATTAAATTTTCAAATGACCTTAGTGCTTTTTTAGAAAAATTTTAAACTGTAATTACAAATAAAGGGAGATTTTAACAAATATAGTATTTACCCAGTAAACATCGAACAGTTGGTAAGTAGTTGGCCCGATCCTAATAACCAACTATTAGCTACAGTTGGGCCAACAGTCGGCTATTTAGTTGGTACCGTGAAAAAAACGTAACGCTTTTACCAACACTTAGCCAACTGTTTTTAAACAATTGTTTGCCATTAACGGCCCAACAGTAATAAAACAGTTGGCTAACAGTTGGTACCATTACCGGCCCAACTATATGATTTTTTTTCGCGATTTCTTAAATTCACTTTTGCGCTTAAATTGAAAGTGCAAAAGTTATAAATCATGTTTTGAATATTGCTTAATAACAAAGTATAACTTTGCTTTTTCATATTTAATTTTCTATCTAATAGTGATTGTTTGTATATCAGACTTTACCAAACAGTACTACTGTCGACACAAAATATTGTATTATTTATAGATAACTTAGTTGAATACAAAAAAAAGAACAAATTTTTTATCATTACATTTTTATTTCCAGACCATTAAAGAAAAATATTTACAAATAAAGAACTAAAAATATTCTATTATTGTAGTTAATATTATTAAGGGTTTGAAACTAATATTGGCAACTTTAATTAAAAACAATATTGTAAAACGCTAATATTTAAAAACGTGGCGATTTATTAGATAATTATTAATAATAATTAAGAAAAATTAGATTTATAAATAAAATCAAGAAAAATAAGCTTTTATAAATTTTCAAAAGAAAATAATAACTAAATATTCTTTTCATTGATTAACTGCAACTGATTTTTTATAACCTTGCTTTTCGTCTGTCTATTTATTCGCCCATCTCCTTGATCATTTGCGCCCTGAAACCATCTTGAAACCATCGGGTAAATATCTTTATCCTTGGAATTAAGATACTGAATTCTTACTGCTGCTAAAAGAATAAAATGAAAATAAATTTAAAAAATCAATTTATTTTTTGTTTAAATATAAATTATTTTTAAGTTATTTTTAAGCTCTTATACGTATACTTTGCAAATCAAGAATTACATTAACTGGTTAGCAGTTTTAAAAATATGTGCATATGATAATAAGTTCAAGTCACCAAGGGAGAATATAATATCTTACAAATTTACAACTAATGACAACACTGGTAATTGTCATAAGTACTAACATATTATATTCTTTCTTAGTGTTGTAAACATATTTTTGTAAATATAAAAATACAGTTGACTTTAATAGACTAAAAATTTACATAACTAGTAATACTTACATAGTAAGCACTTTAACACAAAATGATAACATCGCAACTTAACCTTGCCCATTCCAGTAGCTATCATCTTACTTGAAGATCCGTTTAGATTACATAAAACGCTAAAATTTTTGGAAAACATGGCTCCCAACACACATCATATGTATTTTGGACGTTCAACTTTACCGCCAATAGAACGCAGATATTCGACCTAAAAACAAATAATGCTACATATTACAACTTTTTTATTTAAACTATTTTTTCAAAGGTAAATGAAAATGTATTCGGTATAATATAACTAAGGTATTATTAAATTACCTTTGATAAATTACAATTATAAGACTTATAAAAAAACTTATCTTTGATCTTATAAAATAATAGTTACTAGTTTAAACGCAACCTGAAGACTGCTAGAAACATTATAATACAAAAAATAATTTCAAACTTTATAGAGAGCCATCTCAGATTTCATCTGTATCATAAGGTTAAACCTCTCCAAATCTTCCTTACTTTCCATTGGAAGGCCAGAGGGAACAACAATATCTTCATTATCCAAAAAACTTTGAACTTCTAAAAACTTATTTTTTTGCTCCAGTTCTGTTAATCTTAACTCCAAAGCTGCTAACTTCTCTATAAACATACATAAATAATTAAATAATATTTGATTGCATTTGAATCTTATTGGAAAACTGGTTTCAGAAACACAATCTAGTTTTTAAATTGAAGACATACATGGATAAAGGTGTTATGGAACTCAAATATTTGGAGTTAAAATTTTAAACATTCATGTTATTTATCCCTGTAGGTGAATTGATTGCTGTAAAAAGGGTATTCTAGCACATTTTTGTGCTGTGTTATTAAGGCCATGGAAAAGAGTGTTATTTAAAACCTTTATCTGCATAAAAAAGTAGAAATGTGTATTTTTGTAACATGAAATATGTATTTTTTTAAAGCCTTCATCCATTTATGACTTTAATTAAAACACAAATTAATTTTTTTTACAAAAAATATAAATAGTTTTCCTTTGTCAATATGTCAGCATCTTAATCAATGTATGTATGCTTAACACATATACAATGTATAACAAGTAGTAAAACAAAAAAAAAAAAACAACAAACAAATAGTTTATCCAAAACCTTACTTTCCTGATCCCCAAAATTTTGAACAGTTTTCTCATAGTTTTCAGAAGTCGAAGTCCCTTTTAATAAAATGCTATAATTATATGCATTATATGAATATATATATATATATATATATATATATATATATATATATATATATATATATATATATATATATATATAATATAATATAAATGTTATATATGCTTAATATGAAATGTATATGTCACATTGTATATGCAATTGCATATACCATTTATTTATATACTGCATATATTATGTTAATATTATATATGGCATATATTATATGCAATATATACAAAATACATAGGGATGTCTGCCAATATTTTTAGGTGGATTTCTCTGACTTTTCCCTGATACTTTCCTGATCTTCTACCTGTTTTCCTTGATTTAACTTAAAGTTACCCAAATTCAACTTCACAAAAATTGACCTGGATTCGTTTAGAAAAATGCTCTTCAACTGCAAAAATGTAAACAATAATACAACCCACACTAAATGTATCAAGTATTGATACATTTAATATGGGTTGTATAATTGTTTACATTTTTGCAAGTGAAGATTCAAGATTCGCTTGATGCAAGTGAAGTTCATAAAACTATTTGCCAAATAAACTTTTATATTACATGTACTATGTACAACTTATTTAAGTTATGTAAGTTTGATGAAGAGCCATTTTCCCTGATTTCTCCCTGATTTTTTTAAAATTCAACCTAATTTCCTTGATTATCCTAGATTTTTTGCAGATATCTGATTTCCCTGACTTTTCCCTGAATTCCCCTGATCTGGCAGACACTCTGTATGTATGTATATATATATATATATATATATATATATATATATATATATATATATATATATATATATATATATATATATATATATATATACATACATACAAACATACATACATATACATACAGAAATACACACATAAACATACTACTATACACGCACATATACATTTTAGCTGTATTTAAACTTTTGATAATGGTTAAAATAGAGCTAAAATGTCTTATACAAATACAACAATGGTGTCATCATAAAAATAAATTAAAAACTCAACCCATGTCAAAAATTATATCTGAATGTGTCACTAATGGATAAATGTAAAATATTTCTACTTACCAGCGTAACTGTTATATTAAGAGGTGTACGAGAGTTTGAGTTTAAAAGTTTAATTAAAGGGTAGAAAAAGCGTTTGAAAGAAAAAAAAATGATAAAAAGCTTCAAACTAAACTAACTCTATTGAATAGTTTTAATCATTGAATGAATCTATTTGAATAATTTTAATAATTAGTCGCATGGTCTAAGTGAATATATTTATAATATACATTTACAAACTTACGGGAAACTTTTACGATTCAAAAACACGCGGTATACAGTCGGTTAATGGTTGGCAAGAAATGCCAACAGTTAGCCAACTGTAGCCAATGCTGGCCCGTCAGTTGGACCAACTAAAGCGTGTTTACTGGGTAGTATCTCCTAACCTAATCTCTAGTCCTAAACCTAACCTCTTGATGTTTTTCAGTTAGTGAGGAGTAATTAAGTTATTTGTTGCTTTAGAACAAATGACGAATCTTGCAAAACATTGCAGTAAGTCTGAGAGAGATGGTTATACTTCAGGAAAATCTATTTTACCCTCCAATAAAGCTTAAATTAATCTATTCTACTACCGAGTTGATCATATAAAATAAATGTTAAAGTTTTAGTTTTCTTTTAATACTCCGGCCATAATTCAAGCCATAATTCTTTTAATACTCCGGCCATAATTCAAGCTTCTTTGAATTTTTTTTTTATATATATAAAAGAGATTACCAAAGAAAGATTACCACTTTTATGAATTCAAGCACAGCATAATAAATAATGATTTTCTTTAAATAAATGCGAAGAGTAAAGAGACTTTAAACCCAATCATTTCTAACCCTGGATTAAAATTCTTCTTCTAAAGAAAAGGCCCAGCTGAGTTTTGTGGACTTAAAGTTATGAAAAAAAATGGGGTTTAGTAGTTCGTAGGTTAGGAGGATTAAGTTTGTAAGGGTATGTAGATACTTCCTGATTCTGTGTATTGGTAGCTCTCTGACTCATTTATTCTTCGCTTCTAACAGTATCTAAAGGAAAAAGATTTTTATTATTAGAACTTAAAGAGGTAATATTGCTCTCTATACTTTTCTTTGCGAGCGGTATTTCTTCTTTAAATGCTAATAAAAAAAATCTTTTTCCTGTTGATACTGTAATCTTTTATAATAATTTCTCAACTTTAAATTATAAAAAAAACATTTCTTACTCAGTTTCCTTTTTTCTTATTGTTCTTTATTTCATGTATCTAGTTATAAATTACCCTAACCACCTATGCCCACCCGTATGTCACCAATTACTGTAAGTTGCCTTACTCTCTCCTAACTCTTTCAAATCCTCCTCGCAATCTTATATTAGCTTTCCCTTTGTCTTTACATGTTTTAAGTTTTTTGTTTTGCGTCAATTTTTTGGGGCACTGGTCTTTTATTTTTATTTGTTAGTTAAACTGTTACAAAAGATATTTTTCCAATTAGAACTAACTTCCTCACGATATTACTAGTTAATAGTTATCTATTTCCTTTTTCAAACTTTTTTTCTTTATTTGGTAATAGTTTTTGGCCACACTTATGCAGCTTAGTTTATATATATACGATTAACTGTTTTTTTTTTCAACAAGTTAAGTTATTAAATTATAACAAATGCAGTATCGGCGCTCATAGCTGTCTACCAAACATGTCAAAAGGGTTTGGCAATCTTTTTCAGTAAAGGTAAAAAATGATCAAAAAATGTCTTGTATACTGATGGAATTTTATACAACATGCTTGGAGGCCATTGTAGTTAAAAAGTGTTGTAACGTGAAAATAAAAAAATGCATTTTAAAATTTGGTTCCCACAGTCACACGAAAGAATTAAAATGTGATAGCTTGGGGGTCAATGGTAGTAGCTACGATAACCATTTGCAATTGATCGAGGAAAAGAGTTACTTAAAGAAGAAGAATGTTTGGAAGAAAAGTTTAATGGAAGAAAAACTGTTCATCTTAACAAAAGATTTTTAGTGGAGGAAAAAAGAAAATGCTAGTAAAAAAATAAGGAGGAGAAATTAGAAAGTTCGTTGAAAAAGTTTAGTAGAAAAAAAAAAAGATGGATCGTTGAAGAAAAGAGAACGATCGAAGAATTGATTGAGTCGAAAAAAGAGAAATGATAGTTGAAAAGATTTAAAAGAAAGATAATTGATCATGGTAATAATTAAAGAAAAAATAAAAATGCTGATTTAAAGTTGTTTATTCCTTACAAAATGAAAGAAACAAGTATTTGAAGTTGAATTTATTTCATTCCCTGTAAAACTTATTCTTAAATTTGTTATTATTTTTTTTGTGTATGAAACTTAGGACTAAAAAAAAAACTGATCAAGTATTTTTTACTAATTTTGGTAAAAAACGAAAAATTTCTTTTGTTATTCAATTTATAGATTTTGCTTTACGCATTTTTCTAAGTATTGCTGGATAAATTTATATATTTATTGAAAAAAACACATCTTTTTTCAGAGTGACGTTGAGTAAAATGTTTTAAAAAATGGAGTAGTTTTGATGAGCAATGTTAGGTAAATCCCTTCAAAAAATAATAATGGTAGTTGCAGTAAAAAGATCTATTCAGTAAATATTGTTAGCAGTACCATACTAAGCTAATATGCCTCCTTTATTAAGACACTTGCAACTGCAAAATATACGAGAGACATTTTCTGCAAAATTATTTAGGCCATAAATTTAGAAATATGTTAACAATCAGCCTGACTTTTAAAAACAGTTCGGTGTAACCATTTAGTACATTTCCACCAATTTTAGTTTACTTCCTAAAGTTAATTGATATTTTTGACTGCTTTTTTAGCCACTTAAAGAGGGTAAATTTGCATGAAGTATGAGGTTAAAAATTGTTTTTTTCCATGGAAGAAATTTAAAAAATTCTAAAATTTGTGTCAAGAACACTCAGATTTATTTTAAGAGACCATCATGCAATCTGTTAAAAAAGCGCAAATTTTTCGTTCCAGATAAATGAACTAGATTTTAATTTAAATTGAAAAGTAACGGGGGTCGAGAGCTGGTGTGACACTAAGAAGCTTGAATTAACCGCAATAAAAAGAAAAGAGTAAAGCAATGAGGCTTTAGTTTCACTGGCAGCATTTCAACAAATAAATCAGAACTGTCCTGACTTTAAATATGGAATCAATAGGATGTGGTATTTATGTAACTTAATACTTAAAAACATTACTGCGGACAAAAACTTGCTCTAAACGACACTTACTTGCAACCTTGTGGCAAGCAAATCACCAAAGCGAAGCTGGTAGATTTAATCATCAATGCCATTCCTCCAATTCATCATCAGTTTTGTTTGCAGTTAATTGTTGATGTTGGGGTTGAGAAGTCTATGTAAAAAGATTCGATACCTGTAGACGAACAGTGAAGATTGATAAAAGTTTCAGATCTTGAAACAAAGTGATAACTCATAACTCCAAATTATTTGATTTTGATTAAGTTTTTTCAATAATGATGACTATCCTTATGAAACTATTTCAATATAGTTCAGTTTTGTTGGTGCAATGTTGATGCAATGTTGATGCAATGTTGATGAAATATTGATGCAATGTTAATGCAAATCCAAACCTTGCTTTAACCCTAAGTACACAATTTGAAACCTTCTTCATTTGATTTATTAATTGATCAACAAGCATGATTACTGCTCAATAAGTATGCTATTTTCTAGTAATAAATTTAAGTAGTGTTTATTAGTGTAACGTTTATTTATTGACATGCAGCCGTTAGTTTTATAGTTTCAGTTAAAAGTTTATTTGCTGTTTTCTAAGAGTTACTTTCAACAAAAAAAAGAATCCCTACGACAGGAAATTTCAAAAATAAAAAACAAGTCAAAAGAAAATCTTTCTTTTCTTAACCGATCATTCAAAAATGTATAAAAAAAGGTAGGTATAAAATTTTGCAACAAAACTTTCCATCAATTCACAAAAACAATTGTGGTTAAAGTCCGCAAGGGCCCTGGCATTTGTAGAAATATCCGTCACAATCCCAATCCCCAACACAGCTTTTTGAACCTTGACCTGTTTTAGCGTTTGTCCAACACCACATTTTTCCCAATAACTAAAACAAATCGCAAAAAGGACGTTAGTTAATGCAAATGCAGATTATACGAGCTGAAAACACATTTTTTTAAAAAATATATTACTCCGTATTTAGTTATTACGTCATTCCGATCGGAAATTTTAGAAAAATAACTTCAAAAATGAATTTAAAATGAATAATTTGCAACTGATCATTTTATATTTATAGCAGCTTTAGAATGAAAGGTTTTCATGTTTTTTTTTTTTGTTTTTTTTTTTTTTTGTTTTTTTTTTCTTCTTTTTTTTTTTTTCACATATAGATGCTTTTGACAAACGTCCTAGTTTATTTGAGGAAATTCTTACATCGCAATATGCCCAACATTTGGATTTGTAGCAACCATATTCTACTTTAAAACCGGTATTTTTGTCAGTACCTTTTCTTGTACATTCTGCGAAAATAACGATTGAAAGGACGAAAACAACAAACAGCAGTTGAGTCGATCTCATTTTATTTTTTATGCTAAATTAAATAGAAATAATCTGATGAGAAATATTTACCCAATGCATCAGTTTAAACAGTGCATACCCATACCTCACGAAAATAAAGATTGAGCAAAAAAACTTACGTTTGTTTCACGTGTTGCTAAAAGCCCTTCAAACTAGGCAAATGATTGCATTCATCGAAATGTCACATTTATATACCTTGATGAGAGCTGGAAAAAGAATCTTAATTAAACAGATTTCATAACAAAAATAATACTATAACCCAATTGTCTCTCAGAAAACCGGATTATAGTTTTACTTTTGTTATAAGATTTCTCTTTACTTAAAGTATTATTTCTAACAAAAAAACATTGAACGCTAGTTAAAAGTTAATTCTTTGTGTAATTGAAGGTGTGTTTCAGAATCTCTTTAAGTTTGAGCTTTTAATCTACACTAGGATTACATTTTACAGAAGCGCATTTTTTAAAAATGAATTTCTTTGTGAACTCTGTTTCAATAACAAGTATCATAAAAGACTTTAAATTAGAAAAGCTTGAAATAGATTTTTTGATTTAAAATGAACGAAAAGCTACTGGTGTGGTCGCTCTAATTTCAATCGATATTAAATTGTATTACAGCAATAATATCTGCAAAAATAAAATTTCCTTTAAACAAACAATAATCAGATGGAGCTACATGCAATCTAAAGAATACATTCAAAAAAGTCTTAATTTGTCGAGGTGATGACAAAAAGAAAGTACTATAATTTTGTTTGGAATAAAAGAAAGTCCTAATAAGTAAAAAAGAAAGTCCTAATGTTTAGTATTATATATTTCTTGAATATTAAAATGACTAATACACTAAAGACATTATTTTTCTGACAGAGATATACTAATTCTACACATAATATAAAATTAAAAATTCCTTTCCAATAATCTACGTAAAACTTTACTTAGTTTAGACTTTTTAGCTGCTTTTCCTTGTTTTTCTTTCAAATTTTCTAGCCGAATTCGCTTTCTTTCCTATTTCTCAGACGCTTTTTCACCTTTTTTTTTCTTTCTTTCTTGCTTTTTCTTAATTCTCTGTCTTTCTAATTCTTCTTTAGCTCTCTTTTTCTCCTCTAAACTAACAATATATTCGTTAGATGTAATGACTGATGAAACCTTTTTTGCTTGTTTTGGTACTTTTTTACTCTGAAATTCTTCTGGACAAACAAATATTGACTCGAAAACATTGTCATTTGCTTGCAAAGATCCTTGAACTGGTGCTAAAACTGTCTCATTAATTTCAATGTTTGATTCTGGTTGTGTTAAGTTCTCATTACTTACTGAAGTTTCCTCGAATGGCGTTTCAAGAACCATGTTCTTTTTCGAGTTTTGGGATCAACACCTTCTATTTTGTCTATTTTATTTTGCCAGAAATAAAATAAGACTTCTTGTTCTATTGCACCTGTCCAATACGTAAGATTACAATGGGCTCTAAAAGATTTTAATTGGTCATGTGTCATATTAGTTTCTTAATCATTTTTGCCCTTATTAATTGGACTTAACAGTTCGGCTATAACTGGAATTTCAGCGGATTCTTTGGGGTTCCTTTGAATTTCATTTTCTTGTACACTTAACTTTTGTAAGATTCAAATTTTCTAGTAAAAAAGGACATAAAACGCAGCATTTAAATTCATTTGGTATTAAAGTTGGATTTTCCTGTACTTTTGCAATTGCAGGGGCTCAAATGTCCTTTTTGGTAGAGCAACTCCAAGGTTTTGCATTTCCATTCTGTGACTACATCGGTCCAAATATCTTTTGCAGCATGAAAGTAAACTCTGTCCAATGGAAAGTTAGCTGCAATTTCTGGTGGAATTCGCCGTTCATATGGATACAAAATCAAAGGTGGTGCAAAGAAATTACGTGCTTTTACTGTTATCATAACTGAGAAACTTTCTTTATCACTATTTGCATTGATGTAATACAATTGTTTGTTTTTTTGCCCAATTGCATTTTTAATAGATAGACACAAATCAAAAAATGACTTCGATCAGTATCCTCAAACCCAGACAATAAATCATTTTTAACTATATACTCTGTTATTTTTTAAAACCACGCTTTAATATCTTGTTGGGAAACACAAGTGTTCTGTGTTTTGGAAGTGTCTGAGTCTTTCGAATCAAAAGTTTTGAATGTCTCTTGAAAAAATTGCGTGCCTAACGAGTGCCAATTACTTTTTGGTCAAGAATTATTTTATGTATCGGGTCCGCCAAATAACTTTTTTTTTTTGAAAATGCTATAAAAAAAACTACTGAATATTTTCTCAAATGTCTTTTTTATTTGAAAGTACAATCCTTCCGGTTAATAATGGAAAATAATTTCATTCAAATGGCTGCCTCGGCTGGCCATGCAGTAGCCTACACGATCGGTCCAATTTTTAAGCACATTATCAATTGTGTGCAGCTGTATTTCACCTATGGTTTCACGAATATTGTCCTTTAAAGCGTCAATTGTCTCTGGCTTGTCGGCGTAACACTTATCTTTGAGGGCACCCCACAAATAATAGTCCAACGGTGTCAAATCGCAGCTCCGAGGTGGCCAAACGACATCAGCTCTGCGGCTGATAATGCGATCTTCAAAAACAGGGCGCAAAACATCGAGTGTAGCTTCGGCTGTGTGGCACGTAGCGCCGTCCTGTTAAAACCAAATGTTGCCAATATCCTCCTCTTCAATTTTTGTGAACAAAAATTCCGTCAACATGGCCCGATAACGATCGTCATTGACTGTAACGGCCACTCCTTGCACATTTTCAAAGAAAAATGGCCCAATTATGCCTCTGGACCAAAATCCGCACCAAACAGTGACTCGTTTTGGGTGCATTGGCTTTTCAATGTATGCGTGCGGGTTTTCTGTGCCCCAAATGCGATAATTTTGCTTGTTTACATAACCGGCAAAGATCAAAATGAGCTTCATCTGAAAAGATGATTTTTTTGGCAAAATCGGCATCTTCTGTAAGTCGATCGCGGGCCCACTTAGCGAAGCGAAAACGCATTGGATGGTCAGTTGGCTTCAACTCCTGAACCAATTGCACTTTGTATGGCGTCATACCAAGGTCTTTATGCAAAATTCGTCTCAATGATGTCTCCGAAATGTTCAATTGTTGAGAACGACGGTGAATTGATGTTGATGGCGCTTCACGCACACTTTCTGCCACAGCAGCAATATTCTCGGGTATACGCACTGTTTTTGGCTTTTCACGCTTTGGTTTATCGATGAGGATGCCAGTTTCTTTCACTTTTTTTACAAGATAACGAACATACGGAGCTGACGGTGCTTCTCTTCTTCCAAAATCCGTACGCAATTTTCGCACACATTCTGCAACATTACCATGATTTTCAAAGTAATGTCGCAATATTTCCCAGCGTTGTTCAAGCGTATACACAACCATATTCGTTCAGCGGAAGGATAAAACTAATTATCTGTCAAATCAGACATGAGCTAAGTGTTACCATTCACAAAATAAGCACTAGTTGAAAAAAAAAAAGTTAGATGGCGGACCCGTTACTAAAAAAGTTTCTAAAA
The DNA here is from genome assembly GCF_058129835.1 of Hydra viridissima. Taxonomy (NCBI): domain Eukaryota; kingdom Metazoa; phylum Cnidaria; class Hydrozoa; order Anthoathecata; family Hydridae; genus Hydra; species Hydra viridissima. The sequence goes on along the minus strand of NW_028324306.1, from coordinate 13,463,903 downwards.
AGTTTCTTTGTGACTGGCATACCAACATCGGCCATATCAAGTGGCCAATTTTTAATTTTAACCTTTACAGTTTTAACAAAAATTGTTGGACGCCCTATTTGACTTTTTGCTCGACCTTGTGTTTGCTGTTAAAAGGGTTTTCCTAGGTATTTTATAAAATTTAGATGCTGCATATATTGTCATAGTCTTCTTTTTTTTTTTTTTTACCCAATGCTTCATCCATATCCTGTTGTGAATATGGCTTGTAAGATCTTTTTGGGCCTAAAACAAAAATTAAATTATTTTTATGAGGCAAGGAATTTCTTTTGTATACGGTAAAAAAGAGGAAAAAAGAAAGTCACATCAAATTTTTCGTAAAAAATATTAGTTTTTATGTGTAAATCGATCGTTTTAACATAGAAATTCCAAACTTACCACGTTCATGTGCCATTATTGATCAAAATAGTTTTTTAACAAGCTCTCATCAAGGTATATAAATGTGAAGTTTGAAGGACTTTTAGCAACTCGTGAAACAATTACAAGTTTTTTTGCTCAATCTTTATCTTCATGAGGTATGGGTATGCACTGCTTAGACTGATGCATCGGGTAAATATTTCTCATCAGATTATTTCTATTTAATTTAGCATAAAAAATAAAATGAGATCGACTCAACTGCTGTTTGTTGTTTTCGTCCTTTCAATCGTTATGTTCGCAGAATGTACAAGAAAAGGTATTGATCCAAATACCAGATCAAAAAACATGAAAACCTTTCATTCTAAAGCTGCTATAAATATAAAATGATCAGTTGCAAATTATTCATTTTAAATTCATTTTTGAAGTTATTTTTCTAAAATTTCCGATCGGAATGACGTAATAACTAAATACGGAGTAATACTTTTTTTAAAAAAAATGTGTTTTCAGCTCGTATAATCTGCATTTGCATTAACTAACGTCCTTTTTGCAATTTGTTTTAGTTATTGGGAAAAATGTGGTGTTGGACAAACGCTAAAACAGGTCAAGGTTCAAAAAGCTGTGTTGGAGATTGGGATTGTGACGGATATTTCTACAAATGCCAGGGCCCTTGCGGACTTTAACCATAATTGTTTTTGTGAATTGATGGAAAGATTTGTTGCTAAATTTTATACCTACCTTTTTTTATACATTTTTGAATGATCGGTTAAGAAAAGAAAGATTTTCTTTTGACTTGTTTTTTATTTTTGAAATTTCCTGTCGTAAGGATTCTTTTTTTGTCTCAATAACGCACAGGCTTAACAACAACTTTTACAAAACGATTCCTAACCGCCTTTTTTATTTGTTTATGACCTCAAAACGGTCAAAACCTCAATCTTCCATTTGTGTAAAAGTTAGCAAATAAAACGGGCAAATTAAAATCGGCAAATTAAAATCGGCGCGCAATCAGATATTTAATATTATCGATTTAACATGCAGTTCAACGACAACAAAAAACAGGAGAAAGTTAGGTAAGTTATGCGAAAATTATTTTTTTAAATTTTCATTTACAATTTGTCACCAGCAACTTTTTAGTTGCAGTAGCAATCAATTATTCTCCTGCAACTAAAAAGTTGCAGGCGACTAATTGAGTATGGAAATTAAAACTCCTAGGAGAATTAATCTTTTATTACTTTAAAATCAAATACTTAAAAGATTGAAAAATTATTTCACAAAGTCGCAGTGACTGTCATAAAAATGGCGTTTGATCTATCCCTTGTCCGATTTTCATGATTCCCAGCCTCTTTTAGATGGTTCATTACTTCTTTTTGTATTTCTGCACTGTTGGCATCATAAAGAACATTCATCATAACATTTCAGTATTTTATCAAGCTATGCTCGTATAACTTGATTAGATACATGAGGAAAATTCAGTCTATTCTTTCGCAATTTGGTAACTTCTTAGAAAATTTCCGCTATTCGCTTCTTCCTTCCTTTGATTTCTGGTCAAAGGAATGGTAGTGTCCGATAATTTGCTTTTGGATAGACATTCTGCACTATTCTTCCAGTGAATATTCTTCCAAAGGGATCATTCTTCTTCTTTTATGAGTCTTCAAATTTTACCAGGTTATTGGTCCATACATCCTTGTTCTTCTGAATGCTACTATCGCTAGGCTTGTACGTCGCCATGTGTTGCTTCTGTAATAACAATAAAATTAGATAAGCAGCTATACATACACAGTCTAAATTGTTCCAGAATGTTCTAAACTATTCCAGAATGTTCTAAATTGTTTCAAAATGTTCAAAAGCTCAAACACTTCTAATCTATACAAGTTTTAAATGATTTGCAGCAAAGCCACACGTATTAGTAGTTGCAGTTGCAAGCTTAAATAAATGACGAATCGTAATTTTAATTGCGGGGTGACCCTTTTTTACAAACCGAGAGGAATTGAACATGTTTTCAATGTTTTCTAATTAAAGTTCATCAATTTATGACACAGGAAATTATTTTTTTTTAAAAAAGTCAAAAAGTCATAATCCTAGTGAGGGTTAGAGAAGCATTAAAAAACGTCAAGATGCTATAAAAAAAAAAAAGAAGAAGAAGACACCAAGCTTCGATCTGATCAAAGATTAAATGAAAAGAACTTGCGCATAGAGGCAACTTTTTTGGCATGAACATACCACAGCAGAAGTCCTGGAAGAATTCTCCCATTTTCGACTAAATCTTTTCGTAAGATTATATAAAAAAATATTTGTTTCCCCTTTAAATTCAGTGCACTTTTTTACAATGGTTTCTTCTATTAAATTACTTTTGACGGTTATGAAAAACCATATATGAAAGTTTACCATATTGTATAAAGGTAATGTACATATAATTGTTAATATGCAGACTTATTTCTGCATTATAAAAGAATTAAGATATCATGCATGCTGCTTTTTAATTACAGCTTAACCAGATGTGATTTTGCTATATGGTGTTGATGTCACCAAATTAGAAGCAAAATTTTTAGCCTTTTATGATCCAGTGATCAAGGAAGCAGTCAAAAGATGTGCAAACACCAATCAAAACAAGTTGAAGTAGGCATTAAGTTGCATGAAATTAGTAATAATTGTAAATGGATCTTTAATACATGTACAACTAATACTGCTGTTTTTATAAATACAACTTTTTCTCAATTTATTATTTTGCATGTATTTACAATTAAAGAAATCTATTTTTATGTTTAGATTGGAAGGTAATGTTGGTTGCATTGCTGTTACTACCATTATTTTGGGGACCAAGAAGACTTGTTTTTTCTCTTCACAAATAAGAGATATGTTTAAACTGATTGAAAAAAAAATCTTGTTTTTTTGCGTAAATTACACATTTCTTAGCTTTATAGGATTGGGCCTTTGGTGGGAAGGGAAAAGTGCTAATTGTGAAGGGAAAAGTGAGTAAATGGGAAAACAGACTTTTTTAATTAGTTGTATGTGGTGTTCATTTTTGATTTACGTTTATATTTATGTACTTTTTGAATATGTTGTTGCGTATGTACACTGATGCATTTAGTTTGTATTATATTTTAAACTGGAAAATTTTTAAATTGAAAGTGCATGTTTTTGATTTAAGTTTGTTGTCATTAAACTCGTATAAACTTCTATTTGAATATTCCTAATTTTTGTTATGTTTTTTGGAATATTACAATATCACAATATCTTGATGTGGTTTTTATTTGTTTAAATAGTTTTAACTTCAGTTGCATATTTGTACAGTTTATTATGTTTTACATTGAAAAACTTTATTTGCTAAAAGTCGTTTATGTCGCTCTTTTTCTGATTGTGCTGTTTGAAAATTTGTTTTTGCGATTTGATAGTTTTTGCTCAAACGTTGCTGTATATTACTTTGGTGCTATTTTTAAACATTACCGTCGAATGAGTTTGTTTGAATCCCTGATATATAAAATACTGGATACATACATAAATAGACAGAAGTAATTGAAGCCGAGAAAATTTTACCATGATGACGCAAGTTAGGCTGAAAAATGTTGTTCAAACAGCGTATAATTTTATTAAAATGTTATGCCATGAATTAATACAATATCTTCTATATAGAAGACTAACATTGAATACAAGAGTATACATCTATATTTATGTATAATATATTTATCTATAATATAGATATATGTTTATGTACTATATATTTCAAGGTTTGGTTTTAGTTTTGAAATGGTCAATTCGTGGAGTGCTTTTGGATGTACAGTTTTTGTAAGTTTTCATAGGTCAGATAGTAGTTCATATGCAATTTAAACCTTTTATTCATTAGGATTCAGTATAATTTTACTATGTAAATTTTAAAAGACAAGCACAGTATGTATAATAAGTCTTAGCGATGCTTATTTGGATTTTCTGTAAATCCGGAAAAAAGAGCAGCATGGGTTCTTGCAACAAAGCGAAAGAATTTTGTTCCCTCTTCATCAAGTTATATTTGCTCATATCATTTTTCTAAAGATAAAATATTGCGTTTCGGAGATGGCATCAAAAATGATTCAGACAATCTACAAACTGTCAACAAGAAGTTGTCTTTTGTATTAGATGCTAAAATGATATTAAAAATGATATTAAGATGATAAAATTTATTTAAATTTAACAATACATAGTTACTTTAATTAAACTAACTTACAAAAGTAATATGCTGTATCATATTACATATTACTTTTAACTAATATTTACGAATTCGCCTAAGAACATTTTACCTCACGTCACTTTTTCAAAGAAAGATCGGCTTCATTTTTTTTATAAGGCCACATATGGCAATGCCGTATCCAATATTTTATATATCTATGATTTGAATAAAATGTGGCTGACACAGCAATTTCTTTATTCATATTGAATACAAAATTGTTTAAATTGTATTGAAGAATTTAAACATTTACATATATTTTTCAAAATAATTTTTTAGCTGTCTATCAATCAAATGACAGTAAATTCAGAAACTAATCAGCAGCGCCCAGAGCTTTCATCACATCTCCATTTGCTTGTTAATGTGAATGACGTAGGAAAGAGGTCATTTTTAAGAACTTCGAATTGAGCCTCAAATATTAGTTTCTTTCAGTATGCCTTGAAGTGAAATTTCAGCGCGTGTTTCTGTAATAGAAATATGCTCACCTGAAAGGTAACAAACCTTATCACCATACATAGACTATGATAGGATTGAAATACGTGATGTCCTGCCTTTAATGGCCGCTTTTGCGTCTGTTTATAAGAATGGCTAGTACATTTAGAGTTGATGTGATAAGCAAATGCCTCTTCACAACTCAATGCCACTACAAATTACTTCACTTGATTTTATTGTTTCCGATGATTTTAGCACTCCTCGAAGTTTATGAAAAGAAATTTATGAGAAGAAATTTATGAGAGCTAGATTTATTATGACCCAACAAACGATTTGCCACTTCAGCAGTTGTAGTCAATTCAGCGGCACTCCTCGGTTTCACTAAGTCTTCAAACTTTTCTTTAAAGTTCTTTTAGGGCCGTCGTTGAGGATGACTTCCTCCAGATGACGAGAATCAACAGGACTGATATATAGTTATTTTAAATTCTTTATATGCGCCCTTTTTTTTTCATTCAAAAAACGCCCTATCATTTTACAGAAAAAAGTTTAAAGAAAAAAATGACAAATTGTGGATCTTAAATTCTTGTTTAATGGTATTAAAACCATTATAAGGTTGCAACTAAAATTTTCCTGAAAACTGCATATGATTCATCGCTCTGGAATGTTGGTTATATTTAATACCTCAAGTTGTAACCAATGATGGATTGTTATTGTGAAAACATCACCAATAAATCGATTCTTTGAAATGGCTTTTTTTCCCACCTAGCTTGTATAAAGTGATTTACTATGCATTGCTTTTAAATAGATGTCAAAATATCGTTTGAGCTCCTTGATTTTGGTTTACGTTTTCTTGGTGCCTTTTCTTTGTGGTTCATTTTTACTTTCTGTGCTTATTTCTACAGCAACTAGCTTTTATCTAAATCCATCCTTGTTTACAACAATCAACGTCAAAACTTTTGTCTTAAAACATCTTCCGCTTGCTTTTTTGCAAGCCATGCATCTCTTTTGGATTGATTTACTAAGATCGCTAAGATTTTCGTTTAGAAATCTTTTTCACACCTAGTTCTTCTTTAAAACTATACATGGAACGTTTTACTAATTATTTACTCATACAAGCCAATATGGAATTAATTCAAACTTGTGACTTGGGCATTTAGTTTCTTTGATATTCCGACCAAACCTTTCTAGAAGAAAACTTTAATCGATCTTGTTGAAAGAATACAACATAAAGCAACAAAAACGTATTCCAGGGTCTTCAAAATTATGTTATGAAAAAAAGTTTAAAAAGACTCAATTTAACCACATCCAAGAAAAGAGAAAGAAGCGATTTAATCGACCTTTTCAATTGTGTTAATTTTTATAAGCGAGATACGAGGAAAATTTACCGACCTGAAGAACCAGCTGAAAGTGTTCGTTTTTTACACAAAAATATCAAAAATGTATTTCGGAGAACATTAGTTATTCAATTAATATTCTATATGATGGAAATTTGCAGGGTAAGAAAAAAACTCTGGGTCTTTTCCGTAATAAAATAAATGATAAAAGTGAAAATACTATTCTGGAATTCTATTGTTCACTACTCAAATTTGGAAAAGTTTTTCTAATTTAAAAAAAAAAACACTCGAAGATAAAATATCATTTTGATTGTGGTAAAATACAAACTTCCATTCGAATGAATCAAAACGTTACTCTATAAAGATTTATAAATCCAGAGTTTTAGCTAAACAGATGTTGTGACAAATGTTTTTGTTTTTTTAATGAAAATCCAATTAGAATTTTTTTTTTTTTTTTTTTTTTTTTTTTTTTTTAAAAAAAAAAATTTATTAAAATTGAATTTTTTCCTCTCTTTGTAAAATGGCAACCGGGACATGGCCACCAAGACCCTATGCTATTTTTAAAAATGAACAAATAAAAAATATATATATATAATTATTGAAATAATGACTGTAAATTATAATCATTTCCGAATGTTAATCAAAAAAAGATAACAACAAGGACACCTTTAATCCTTTCAATTACTTAATTTTCTAATAACACGCGTTTTAAACGCTTTACGGTTCAGCGAGTGTAAATTTAAATTGATAAAGAAGCTACTGAAGGTGATCAGAACAAGAAGCCTTAAGTTAATAAAAATCCAATTAGAATTTCAACCAGGGCTGTGGAGTCGGTAAGCTGCTGTTCCGACTCCGACTCCGACTCCTTGATTTTATCATGGACCGAATCCGACTCCCGACTCCGACTCCTTCATAAGTAACCAATTTGTAATAACAAATAGTTGTTTGTTTTGCTACAGTTATTTGTTTGTAACAACAAATAACTGTAGTAAAATGTTAACATTGGCTATTTCATCACTATGATACAAATAATCCAACCACTTAGTGCTTTAAACAATATTTATAAGAAAACATTTTCTGAACAAACAAATTTTCTGAAGTCTTGTTATGCAATAAACTCTTATGCAGTCGCTAATAACATTATGAATTTGTCAAAATCATGTTTGAAATATTGTCAGTTGGACAATATTTCAAACATGAAAGAACTTGTTCTTCTTTAAGTTTATACTCTTTAAGAATCTTTTCTACTAAGACCTGGAGAAATTCGCTGGTGTGATTAGTTTTGGCGTCTTTTACTGCCAATGTCTTGGTAACTGCTTCATTTTTTTCAAAAAAGAATTAAACATTGATTGCAAAATAGTTCACTCTGTTAAGAAACACAAAGCGTCTCTTGAGAGATTCATTAAGTTCTTCTTTTTGTTTAACAGCTTTTTCAATCACTAACTTTCTAATACTCTCTCTCTCCAGAGAAACAAAGTTAATTGAATACTTGCAGTCTTTCTGTTTGTGGAGCAACTCTTTGGTGCTTGGTGGTGGCACGCCTAGCTTCCTACTAATAATATGTAGCACAGTGCCAGACAATTTAAGTCGGGAGTTAGTGGATCATGAAGTTATATAGTTTAAGGGAAGGTAGAGGAGAGCGCAAGGGAGGTGATATATGATTCTCAGTGATAAGCAGCAAAATACCCTATTGCTTATCACTGTTTTAAAGGCCTAAAAATAACATGTCAAACTCCTTGTCCTCCAGTTGTTGCAAACTACAATTCCCATTGTGTCTGGATATCCTACATCTTTCAGACCATCCTGGAACCTGTAGTTTTGTAACATCTATAAAATCCTTATGAAAATTATGAAACTTTGAAAGATTTTTTTTAAACCGGAGTCGGAGTCGGTACAATTCTTCCGACTCCAACTCCGACTCCGACTCCAGCCAAAATGAGCTCCGACTCCGACTCCGACTCCACAGCCAAGACTCCACAGTAAAGAACAGCATTGAATGCTATAAAAAAAATAAGAGTTTTTTGAATAGTGTAACTTATTGAACAGTTTGTGAATAATATAACCGGCTAAATATTGCAAACTTTTCATTTCTGCATCCTTTATACTCATGGTTGATTTCTTGCATTTCTCACCATTGAATTTGTTTTTATCGGTAAGGTAGTTTAAAATAATCTTTAAAATCTTTTTAATTTTTATAAAAGATATCATTTGCTACGTCTTGCAATAGAGTATTGGAAAAAGTATGTCCTTCAAAATGTTTAGGCAGGTTTTAGGCAGATTATCCGACAGGAGTTCAAAAAATGTTGCGTAATAATTCTCAGGGTCACCCTTAAACTTTTTAAAAAGACTCTTCAACTTTCGCTATGCAGTTTTTTTGTTTATTTGCGTAACTGTGCCCTTTCGGAAGAATGAGAACCAGTAATTTCTTGAACAATAACATAAACAAAGGGTTTTTGTTTGTTTCCAGATTATATATTCTTGTGACTATGATTACACACATTACATACATTACATACATTACATACATACATTACATACATTTCATACATTACATACATTACATACATTACATACATTACATACATTACATACATTTCATACATTACATACATTACATACATTACATACATTACATACATTACATACATTTCATACATTACATACATTACATACATTACATACATTACATACATTACATACATACATACATACATACATACATACATACATACATACATACATACATACATACATACATACATACATACATACATACATACATACATACATACATACATACATACATACATACATACATACATACATACATACATACATACATACATACATACATACATACATACATACATACATACATACATACATACATATATACATACAAGCTGAAAATCCCGTTATTTATGCAAAAAAAAAACAGATTGCAGTTTAAAAAAATTTACTTGCGTAGGAAAAATCTTGTTTTTTTGCGTAAATTACGCATTTCTCAGCTTTATAGGATTGGGCATTTGGTGGGAAGGGAAAAGTGCTAAATGTAAAGGAGAGTGAGTAAATTGGAAAACAGACTTTTTCAATTAGTCGTATGTGGTGTTCTTTTTTGATTTACGCATATATTTATGCACTTTTTGAATATGTTATTGTGTATGTACACTGTAGCATTTAGTTTGTTTTATAATTTAAGTTTTTAAATTGAAAACTTAAATTATAAAACAAACTAAAAACGCATTGGCACTGAATGAAATCTCCACGAGATGATACAAATATATTTAATGAACGGATGGAAAGTACCTTTAGATATACTGAAGGCTGGTTGTTAACTATTGGTGACAGTAGAGACATTTCACTGTCTAGGGAGTATGAATAAGGAAAACACACCAACAAAACGTCATACTCGACCGAGGAAACGTTCCAACAAAACGTCATACTCGACCTTTCTCATCCATTGCAAGACCATTGCATGTTAAAACTTATGACTGTAAATGCTTTCAATTTATGCAATGAAAATAATTTAAAAAGGTTTAACCTGATTGCTATTTTGTCAGACAGTGCGAGCGCACAAACTTGGTTAACTGGGCGTATTACGTATTAACAGATTTTGTTACTTGTATGTAAATAAAATTCATCGGGAAATCAAATTTTGAAAAATGACCACTCATTATTCTTTATTGTCTTGCTTTTTTTCAAAACATATTGGAGGAGCTCTGTACTTGAGCAACTGATTTCCTTCAAAACGCATTGCATTTAAATTTTCTCCATCCTTTTTGTCGTATATTGTGGAAATGTAAACATCTCGCTCTGCAATCCGCTTTAAACTGACACTTCGGTCGAGTTTTTCCCCGTAATACCCGAGTCCAAAATGTTCGTGTGCACTTTGTCCGTTTGTAGTGATTGGTTCGGGAATTCCTTGAAATAATGCACCAATACCACTTCCCTCTTTCCAACCACGTTGTTTAAGATACTTGCTGCCGATACCTTTTGAATGCCTTTCAAACTTTGCAAAACAGTTCATTTTTTCACGGTTATGTTTTTCTTGTCTCTTTATTTCAGAGTATTTTATAGGACCCACGTCTTTTCCAGCTCTTCTTCGACGCTCAATGCGCATTTGTAACTGGTCACGTGCAGGTTTGTCACCAGCTCCTTTTTGTAAAAGACGTCAAATAGAAGTTTTAAAATTAAGCATATTTAAATCTATATAGAAGGAAGGTTTTAAGAACTAGAAAATTAAAAAAAAAAGACAACAGTAAAAAGTTAAGATAAAAAGTTGTTACTTAAAGAATCGGGCTAGAAATATACTGAGAATGCTCAATATTAAAACGAGTATTGACACTAGGCTAGAACTAAGAGATTCAGGCTAGAAATACACTGGGAACGGTCAATATTAAAACGGATATTGACACTAGGCTAGAACTAAGAGATTCAGGCTAGAAATACACTGGGAACGGTCAATATTAAAACGGATATTGACACTAGGCTAGAACTGAGAGATTCAGGCTAGAACTAAGAGATTCAGGCTATAACTAAAAGATTCAGGCTAGAAATATATTGAGAATACCCAATATTAAAACGAGTATTGACACTAGGCTAGAACTAAGAGATTCAGGCTAGAAATACACTGAGAATGCACAATTTTAACATTAGCTAGCAAAAAGAAAAAACAATCAAATTTTAACGCACAATTTTAACATTAGCTGGCAAAAAGGAAAAATAATCAAACTACAGCAAATTATATTTCCAAAACACAACCAAGTTAGCAATATTTTTTGTAGTTTATATAAGATGCTAGTTTCCAAACGGGCAACCAGAGTGCCGATGGCTGTAGTTGTTTTTTCTTATTTGCTATTGCTTGTTCTATTGACTAATTCTTCTTTAGACGATTTAAGGCAGTTCTTTGTATTTATTTTGCCATTGATGTAGAAGTGGCATTATCCGCAATACAGAGTCTAAATAATAAAACGGATATTGTCAATATTAAAACGGATATTGACACTAGGCTAGGAATTAGAGAATCGGGCTATAAACACGTTAAGATAAGTCAATATTAAAACGGATATTGACACTAGGTTGGAACTAAGAGATTCAGGCCAAAAAAACAGTGAGAATGGTCAATATTAAAACGAATATTGACACTAGGCTAGAAATAAGAGAATCAGGCTAGAAATACACTGAGAACGGTCAATATTAAAACGAATATTGATACTAGGCTAGAAATAAGAGAATCGGGCCAGAAATACACGTAGATAAGTCAATGTTAAAACGAATATTGACACTAGGCTAGAAATTAGAGAATCAGGCTAGAAATACACTGAGAACGGTCAATATTAAAACGAATATTGATACTAGGCTAGAAAGAAGAGAATCAGGCTAGAAATACACTGAGAACGGTCAATATTTAAACGAATATTGATACTAGGCTAGAAAGAAGAGAATCAGGCTAGAAATACACTGAGAACGGTCAATATTAAAACGAATATTGATACTAGGCTAGAACTAAGAGAATCGGGCCAGTAATACACGTAAATAAGTCAATGTTAAAACGAATATTGACACTAGGCTAGAAATAAGAGAATCAGGCTAGAAATACACTGAGAACGATCAATATTAAAACGAATATTGATACTAGGCTAGAACTAAGGGAATCGGGCCAGTAATACACGTAAATAAGTCAATGTTAAAACGAATATTGACACTAGGCTAGAAATAAGAGAATCAGGCTAGAAATACACTGAGAACGGTCAATATTAAAACGAATATTGATACTAGGCTAGAAAGAAGAGAATCAGGCTAGAAATACACTGAGAACGGTCAATATTTAAACGAATATTGATACTAGGCTAGAAAGAAGAGAATCAGGCTAGAAATACACTGAGAACGGTCAATATTAAAACGAATATTGATACTAGGCTAGAACTAAGAGAATCGGGCCAGTAATACACGTAAATAAGTCAATGTTAAAACGAATATTGACACTAGGCTAGAAATAAGAGAATCAGGCTAGAAATACACTGAGAACGATCAATATTAAAACGAATATTGATACTAGGCTAGAACTAAGGGAATCGGGCCAGTAATACACGTAAATAAGTCAATGTTAAAACGAATATTGACACTAGGCTAGAAATAAGAGAATCAGGCTAGAAATACACTGAGAACGGTCAATATTAAAACGAATATTGATACTAGGCTAGAAAGAAGAGAATCAGGCTAGAAATACACTGAGAACGGTCAATATTTAAACGAATATTGATACTAGGCTAGAAAGAAGAGAATCAGGCTAGAAATACACTGAGAACGGTCAATATTAAAACGAATATTGATACTAGGCTAGAACTAAGAGAATCGGGCCAGTAATACACGTAAATAAGTCAATGTTAAAACGAATATTGACACTAGGCTAGAAATAAGAGAATCAGGCTAGAAATACACTGAGAACAATCAATATTAAAACGAATATTGATACTAGGCTAGAACTAAGGGAATCGGGCCAGTAATACACGTAAATAAGTCAATGTTAAAACGAATATTGACACTAGGCTAGAAATAAGAGAATCAGGCTAGAAATACACTGAGAACGATCAATATTAAAACGAATATTGATACTAGGCTAGAAATAAGAGAATCGGGCCAGAAATACACGTAGATAAGTCAATGTTAAAACGAATATTGACACTAGGCTAGAAATTAGAGAATCAGGCTAGAAATACACTGAGAACGGTCAATATTAAAACGGATATGGACAATAGGCTAGAATCAAGAGAATCAGGTTAGAAATACACTGAGAATTGTCATATTGAAACGGATATTGACACTAGGCCAGAGTTTAAGGCTAGAATTACACTGAGCAAGATCTTAATCCGAATTAAAATGTCAATACTAAAACGAATATTGACACTAGGTTAAAACTATGAGAATGAGACTAGAAATACCGTTATGAGAATCTTGATGTAATCAGGGATTTTTAATTTTAAAACGGGTATTGACACATGTTTAGAACTAAGATCTTTAAGCTAGAGTTGAACTATGCAATAACTTCTTCTCAGTAGAAATGTCAATATTAAAGCAATTATTAACTTATGGCTAGAACATAGAGAATAAGGCTAGAAATACGTTATGGAGAATCTTAATTTTTATCGGAAAAATGGTGAATCTGATGTATTAGGTAATTTTGACTTAAGAAGGGCTGTTTAACGACCTTGGGCGTGTGCGGCGGTGAGCATAGAAACTTTTTCATCTACACGATTCTTTAATTTCTTCGTCTGCGTGAGTCTTTGGTTCACTCTGGACATCTGTCCGAAAACAATTTTACTAATTCCATTCTTAGGGCTCATGCTACTTCTTCCCTGAGGCGTTCACTGCTCAGTCTTGACCAAGCAACGCAAATCTATTTCCAAATAATAAGAGAGAATTGTTTGGAAGAAAAGTTTAATGGAAGAACAACTGTTCATCTTAACAAAAGATTTTTAGTGGAGGAAAAAAGAAAATGCTAGTAAAAAAATAAGGAGGAGAAATTAGAAAGTTCGTTGAAAAAGTTTAGTAGAAAAAAAAAAAGATGGATCGTTGAAGAAAAGAGAACGATCGAAGAATTGATTGAGTCGAAAAAAGAGAAATGATAGTTGAAAAGATTTAAAAGAAAGATAATTGATCATGGTAATAATTAAAGAAAAAATAAAAATGCTGATTTAAAGTTGTTTATTCCTTACAAAATGAAAGAAACAAGTATTTGAAGTTGAATTTATTTCATTCCCTGTAAAACTTATTCTTAAATTTGTTATTATTTTTTTTGTGTATGAAACTTAGGACTAAAAAAAAAACTGATCAAGTATTTTTTACTAATTTTGGTAAAAAACGAAAAATTTCTTTTGTTATTCAATTTATAGATTTTGCTTTACGCATTTTTCTAAGTATTGCTGGATAAATTTATATATTTATTGAAAAAAACACATCTTTTTTCAGAGTGACGTTGAGTAAAATGTTTTAAAAAATGGAGTAGTTTTGATGAGCAATGTTAGGTAAATCCCTTCAAAAAATAATAATGGTAGTTGCAGTAAAAAGATCTATTCAGTAAATATTGTTAGCAGTACCATACTAAGCTAATATGCCTCCTTTATTAAGACACTTGCAACTGCAAAATATACGAGAGACATTTTCTGCAAAATTATTTAGGCCATAAATTTAGAAATATGTTAACAATCAGCCTGACTTTTAAAAACAGTTCGGTGTAACCATTTAGTACATTTCCACCAATTTTAGTTTACTTCCTAAAGTTAATTGATATTTTTGACTGCTTTTTTAGCCACTTAAAGAGGGTAAATTTGCATGAAGTATGAGGTTAAAAATTGTTTTTTTCCATGGAAGAAATTTAAAAAATTCTAAAATTTGTGTCAAGAACACTCAGATTTATTTTAAGAGACCATCATGCAATCTGTTAAAAAAGCGCAAATTTTTCGTTCCAGATAAATGAACTAGATTTTAATTTAAATTGAAAAGTAACGGGGGTCGAGAGCTGGTGTGACACTAAGAAGCTTGAATTAACCGCAATAAAAAGAAAAGAGTAAAGCAATGAGGCTTTAGTTTCACTGGCAGCATTTCAACAAATAAATCAGAACTGTCCTGACTTTAAATATGGAATCAATAGGATGTGGTATTTATGTAACTTAATACTTAAAAACATTACTGCGGACAAAAACTTGCTCTAAACGACACTTACTTGCAACCTTGTGGCAAGCAAATCACCAAAGCGAAGCTGGTAGATTTAATCATCAATGCCATTCCTCCAATTCATCATCAGTTTTGTTTGCAGTTAATTGTTGATGTTGGGGTTGAGAAGTCTATGTAAAAAGATTCGATACCTGTAGACGAACAGTGAAGATTGATAAAAGTTTCAGATCTTGAAACAAAGTGATAACTCATAACTCCAAATTATTTGATTTTGATTAAGTTTTTTCAATAATGATGACTATCCTTATGAAACTATTTCAATATAGTTCAGTTTTGTTGGTGCAATGTTGATGCAATGTTGATGCAATGTTGATGAAATATTGATGCAATGTTAATGCAAATCCAAACCTTGCTTTAACCCTAAGTACACAATTTGAAACCTTCTTCATTTGATTTATTAATTGATCAACAAGCATGATTACTGCTCAATAAGTATGCTATTTTCTAGTAATAAATTTAAGTAGTGTTTATTAGTGTAACGTTTATTTATTGACATGCAGCCGTTAGTTTTATAGTTTCAGTTAAAAGTTTATTTGCTGTTTTCTAAGAGTTACTTTCAACAAAAAAAAGAATCCCTACGACAGGAAATTTCAAAAATAAAAAACAAGTCAAAAGAAAATCTTTCTTTTCTTAACCGATCATTCAAAAATGTATAAAAAAAGGTAGGTATAAAATTTTGCAACAAAACTTTCCATCAATTCACAAAAACAATTGTGGTTAAAGTCCGCAAGGGCCCTGGCATTTGTAGAAATATCCGTCACAATCCCAATCCCCAACACAGCTTTTTGAACCTTGACCTGTTTTAGCGTTTGTCCAACACCACATTTTTCCCAATAACTAAAACAAATCGCAAAAAGGACGTTAGTTAATGCAAATGCAGATTATACGAGCTGAAAACACATTTTTTTAAAAAATATATTACTCCGTATTTAGTTATTACGTCATTCCGATCGGAAATTTTAGAAAAATAACTTCAAAAATGAATTTAAAATGAATAATTTGCAACTGATCATTTTATATTTATAGCAGCTTTAGAATGAAAGGTTTTCATGTTTTTTTTTTTTGTTTTTTTTTTTTTTTGTTTTTTTTTTCTTCTTTTTTTTTTTTTCACATATAGATGCTTTTGACAAACGTCCTAGTTTATTTGAGGAAATTCTTACATCGCAATATGCCCAACATTTGGATTTGTAGCAACCATATTCTACTTTAAAACCGGTATTTTTGTCAGTACCTTTTCTTGTACATTCTGCGAAAATAACGATTGAAAGGACGAAAACAACAAACAGCAGTTGAGTCGATCTCATTTTATTTTTTATGCTAAATTAAATAGAAATAATCTGATGAGAAATATTTACCCAATGCATCAGTTTAAACAGTGCATACCCATACCTCACGAAAATAAAGATTGAGCAAAAAAACTTACGTTTGTTTCACGTGTTGCTAAAAGCCCTTCAAACTAGGCAAATGATTGCATTCATCGAAATGTCACATTTATATACCTTGATGAGAGCTGGAAAAAGAATCTTAATTAAACAGATTTCATAACAAAAATAATACTATAACCCAATTGTCTCTCAGAAAACCGGATTATAGTTTTACTTTTGTTATAAGATTTCTCTTTACTTAAAGTATTATTTCTAACAAAAAAACATTGAACGCTAGTTAAAAGTTAATTCTTTGTGTAATTGAAGGTGTGTTTCAGAATCTCTTTAAGTTTGAGCTTTTAATCTACACTAGGATTACATTTTACAGAAGCGCATTTTTTAAAAATGAATTTCTTTGTGAACTCTGTTTCAATAACAAGTATCATAAAAGACTTTAAATTAGAAAAGCTTGAAATAGATTTTTTGATTTAAAATGAACGAAAAGCTACTGGTGTGGTCGCTCTAATTTCAATCGATATTAAATTGTATTACAGCAATAATATCTGCAAAAATAAAATTTCCTTTAAACAAACAATAATCAGATGGAGCTACATGCAATCTAAAGAATACATTCAAAAAAGTCTTAATTTGTCGAGGTGATGACAAAAAGAAAGTACTATAATTTTGTTTGGAATAAAAGAAAGTCCTAATAAGTAAAAAAGAAAGTCCTAATGTTTAGTATTATATATTTCTTGAATATTAAAATGACTAATACACTAAAGACATTATTTTTCTGACAGAGATATACTAATTCTACACATAATATAAAATTAAAAATTCCTTTCCAATAATCTACGTAAAACTTTACTTAGTTTAGACTTTTTAGCTGCTTTTCCTTGTTTTTCTTTCAAATTTTCTAGCCGAATTCGCTTTCTTTCCTATTTCTCAGACGCTTTTTCACCTTTTTTTTTCTTTCTTTCTTGCTTTTTCTTAATTCTCTGTCTTTCTAATTCTTCTTTAGCTCTCTTTTTCTCCTCTAAACTAACAATATATTCGTTAGATGTAATGACTGATGAAACCTTTTTTGCTTGTTTTGGTACTTTTTTACTCTGAAATTCTTCTGGACAAACAAATATTGACTCGAAAACATTGTCATTTGCTTGCAAAGATCCTTGAACTGGTGCTAAAACTGTCTCATTAATTTCAATGTTTGATTCTGGTTGTGTTAAGTTCTCATTACTTACTGAAGTTTCCTCGAATGGCGTTTCAAGAACCATGTTCTTTTTCGAGTTTTGGGATCAACACCTTCTATTTTGTCTATTTTATTTTGCCAGAAATAAAATAAGACTTCTTGTTCTATTGCACCTGTCCAATACGTAAGATTACAATGGGCTCTAAAAGATTTTAATTGGTCATGTGTCATATTAGTTTCTTAATCATTTTTGCCCTTATTAATTGGACTTAACAGTTCGGCTATAACTGGAATTTCAGCGGATTCTTTGGGGTTCCTTTGAATTTCATTTTCTTGTACACTTAACTTTTGTAAGATTCAAATTTTCTAGTAAAAAAGGACATAAAACGCAGCATTTAAATTCATTTGGTATTAAAGTTGGATTTTCCTGTACTTTTGCAATTGCAGGGGCTCAAATGTCCTTTTTGGTAGAGCAACTCCAAGGTTTTGCATTTCCATTCTGTGACTACATCGGTCCAAATATCTTTTGCAGCATGAAAGTAAACTCTGTCCAATGGAAAGTTAGCTGCAATTTCTGGTGGAATTCGCCGTTCATATGGATACAAAATCAAAGGTGGTGCAAAGAAATTACGTGCTTTTACTGTTATCATAACTGAGAAACTTTCTTTATCACTATTTGCATTGATGTAATACAATTGTTTGTTTTTTTGCCCAATTGCATTTTTAATAGATAGACACAAATCAAAAAATGACTTCGATCAGTATCCTCAAACCCAGACAATAAATCATTTTTAACTATATACTCTGTTATTTTTTAAAACCACGCTTTAATATCTTGTTGGGAAACACAAGTGTTCTGTGTTTTGGAAGTGTCTGAGTCTTTCGAATCAAAAGTTTTGAATGTCTCTTGAAAAAATTGCGTGCCTAACGAGTGCCAATTACTTTTTGGTCAAGAATTATTTTATGTATCGGGTCCGCCAAATAACTTTTTTTTTTTGAAAATGCTATAAAAAAAACTACTGAATATTTTCTCAAATGTCTTTTTTATTTGAAAGTACAATCCTTCCGGTTAATAATGGAAAATAATTTCATTCAAATGGCTGCCTCGGCTGGCCATGCAGTAGCCTACACGATCGGTCCAATTTTTAAGCACATTATCAATTGTGTGCAGCTGTATTTCACCTATGGTTTCACGAATATTGTCCTTTAAAGCGTCAATTGTCTCTGGCTTGTCGGCGTAACACTTATCTTTGAGGGCACCCCACAAATAATAGTCCAACGGTGTCAAATCGCAGCTCCGAGGTGGCCAAACGACATCAGCTCTGCGGCTGATAATGCGATCTTCAAAAACAGGGCGCAAAACATCGAGTGTAGCTTCGGCTGTGTGGCACGTAGCGCCGTCCTGTTAAAACCAAATGTTGCCAATATCCTCCTCTTCAATTTTTGTGAACAAAAATTCCGTCAACATGGCCCGATAACGATCGTCATTGACTGTAACGGCCACTCCTTGCACATTTTCAAAGAAAAATGGCCCAATTATGCCTCTGGACCAAAATCCGCACCAAACAGTGACTCGTTTTGGGTGCATTGGCTTTTCAATGTATGCGTGCGGGTTTTCTGTGCCCCAAATGCGATAATTTTGCTTGTTTACATAACCGGCAAAGATCAAAATGAGCTTCATCTGAAAAGATGATTTTTTTGGCAAAATCGGCATCTTCTGTAAGTCGATCGCGGGCCCACTTAGCGAAGCGAAAACGCATTGGATGGTCAGTTGGCTTCAACTCCTGAACCAATTGCACTTTGTATGGCGTCATACCAAGGTCTTTATGCAAAATTCGTCTCAATGATGTCTCCGAAATGTTCAATTGTTGAGAACGACGGTGAATTGATGTTGATGGCGCTTCACGCACACTTTCTGCCACAGCAGCAATATTCTCGGGTATACGCACTGTTTTTGGCTTTTCACGCTTTGGTTTATCGATGAGGATGCCAGTTTCTTTCACTTTTTTTACAAGATAACGAACATACGGAGCTGACGGTGCTTCTCTTCTTCCAAAATCCGTACGCAATTTTCGCACACATTCTGCAACATTACCATGATTTTCAAAGTAATGTCGCAATATTTCCCAGCGTTGTTCAAGCGTATACACAACCATATTCGTTCAGCGGAAGGATAAAACTAATTATCTGTCAAATCAGACATGAGCTAAGTGTTACCATTCACAAAATAAGCACTAGTTGAAAAAAAAAAAGTTAGATGGCGGACCCGTTACTAAAAAAGTTTCTAAAAAGTTTCTTTGTGACTGGCATACCAACATCGGCCATATCAAGTGGCCAATTTTTAATTTTAACCTTTACAGTTTTAACAAAAATTGTTGGACGCCCTATTTGACTTTTTGCTCGACCTTGTGTTTGCTGTTAAAAGGGTTTTCCTAGGTATTTTATAAAATTTAGATGCTGCATATATTGTCATAGTCTTCTTTTTTTTTTTTTTTACCCAATGCTTCATCCATATCCTGTTGTGAATATGGCTTGTAAGATCTTTTTGGGCCTAAAACAAAAATTAAATTATTTTTATGAGGCAAGGAATTTCTTTTGTATACGGTAAAAAAGAGGAAAAAAGAAAGTCACATCAAATTTTTCGTAAAAAATATTAGTTTTTATGTGTAAATCGATCGTTTTAACATAGAAATTCCAAACTTACCACGTTCATGTGCCATTATTGATCAAAATAGTTTTTTAACAAGCTCTCATCAAGGTATATAAATGTGAAGTTTGAAGGACTTTTAGCAACTCGTGAAACAATTACAAGTTTTTTTGCTCAATCTTTATCTTCATGAGGTATGGGTATGCACTGCTTAGACTGATGCATCGGGTAAATATTTCTCATCAGATTATTTCTATTTAATTTAGCATAAAAAATAAAATGAGATCGACTCAACTGCTGTTTGTTGTTTTCGTCCTTTCAATCGTTATGTTCGCAGAATGTACAAGAAAAGGTATTGATCCAAATACCAGATCAAAAAACATGAAAACCTTTCATTCTAAAGCTGCTATAAATATAAAATGATCAGTTGCAAATTATTCATTTTAAATTCATTTTTGAAGTTATTTTTCTAAAATTTCCGATCGGAATGACGTAATAACTAAATACGGAGTAATACTTTTTTTAAAAAAAATGTGTTTTCAGCTCGTATAATCTGCATTTGCATTAACTAACGTCCTTTTTGCAATTTGTTTTAGTTATTGGGAAAAATGTGGTGTTGGACAAACGCTAAAACAGGTCAAGGTTCAAAAAGCTGTGTTGGAGATTGGGATTGTGACGGATATTTCTACAAATGCCAGGGCCCTTGCGGACTTTAACCATAATTGTTTTTGTGAATTGATGGAAAGATTTGTTGCTAAATTTTATACCTACCTTTTTTTATACATTTTTGAATGATCGGTTAAGAAAAGAAAGATTTTCTTTTGACTTGTTTTTTATTTTTGAAATTTCCTGTCGTAAGGATTCTTTTTTTGTCTCAATAACGCACAGGCTTAACAACAACTTTTACAAAACGATTCCTAACCGCCTTTTTTATTTGTTTATGACCTCAAAACGGTCAAAACCTCAATCTTCCATTTGTGTAAAAGTTAGCAAATAAAACGGGCAAATTAAAATCGGCAAATTAAAATCGGCGCGCAATCAGATATTTAATATTATCGATTTAACATGCAGTTCAACGACAACAAAAAACAGGAGAAAGTTAGGTAAGTTATGCGAAAATTATTTTTTTAAATTTTCATTTACAATTTGTCACCAGCAACTTTTTAGTTGCAGTAGCAATCAATTATTCTCCTGCAACTAAAAAGTTGCAGGCGACTAATTGAGTATGGAAATTAAAACTCCTAGGAGAATTAATCTTTTATTACTTTAAAATCAAATACTTAAAAGATTGAAAAATTATTTCACAAAGTCGCAGTGACTGTCATAAAAATGGCGTTTGATCTATCCCTTGTCCGATTTTCATGATTCCCAGCCTCTTTTAGATGGTTCATTACTTCTTTTTGTATTTCTGCACTGTTGGCATCATAAAGAACATTCATCATAACATTTCAGTATTTTATCAAGCTATGCTCGTATAACTTGATTAGATACATGAGGAAAATTCAGTCTATTCTTTCGCAATTTGGTAACTTCTTAGAAAATTTCCGCTATTCGCTTCTTCCTTCCTTTGATTTCTGGTCAAAGGAATGGTAGTGTCCGATAATTTGCTTTTGGATAGACATTCTGCACTATTCTTCCAGTGAATATTCTTCCAAAGGGATCATTCTTCTTCTTTTATGAGTCTTCAAATTTTACCAGGTTATTGGTCCATACATCCTTGTTCTTCTGAATGCTACTATCGCTAGGCTTGTACGTCGCCATGTGTTGCTTCTGTAATAACAATAAAATTAGATAAGCAGCTATACATACACAGTCTAAATTGTTCCAGAATGTTCTAAACTATTCCAGAATGTTCTAAATTGTTTCAAAATGTTCAAAAGCTCAAACACTTCTAATCTATACAAGTTTTAAATGATTTGCAGCAAAGCCACACGTATTAGTAGTTGCAGTTGCAAGCTTAAATAAATGACGAATCGTAATTTTAATTGCGGGGTGACCCTTTTTTACAAACCGAGAGGAATTGAACATGTTTTCAATGTTTTCTAATTAAAGTTCATCAATTTATGACACAGGAAATTATTTTTTTTTAAAAAAGTCAAAAAGTCATAATCCTAGTGAGGGTTAGAGAAGCATTAAAAAACGTCAAGATGCTATAAAAAAAAAAAAGAAGAAGAAGACACCAAGCTTCGATCTGATCAAAGATTAAATGAAAAGAACTTGCGCATAGAGGCAACTTTTTTGGCATGAACATACCACAGCAGAAGTCCTGGAAGAATTCTCCCATTTTCGACTAAATCTTTTCGTAAGATTATATAAAAAAATATTTGTTTCCCCTTTAAATTCAGTGCACTTTTTTACAATGGTTTCTTCTATTAAATTACTTTTGACGGTTATGAAAAACCATATATGAAAGTTTACCATATTGTATAAAGGTAATGTACATATAATTGTTAATATGCAGACTTATTTCTGCATTATAAAAGAATTAAGATATCATGCATGCTGCTTTTTAATTACAGCTTAACCAGATGTGATTTTGCTATATGGTGTTGATGTCACCAAATTAGAAGCAAAATTTTTAGCCTTTTATGATCCAGTGATCAAGGAAGCAGTCAAAAGATGTGCAAACACCAATCAAAACAAGTTGAAGTAGGCATTAAGTTGCATGAAATTAGTAATAATTGTAAATGGATCTTTAATACATGTACAACTAATACTGCTGTTTTTATAAATACAACTTTTTCTCAATTTATTATTTTGCATGTATTTACAATTAAAGAAATCTATTTTTATGTTTAGATTGGAAGGTAATGTTGGTTGCATTGCTGTTACTACCATTATTTTGGGGACCAAGAAGACTTGTTTTTTCTCTTCACAAATAAGAGATATGTTTAAACTGATTGAAAAAAAAATCTTGTTTTTTTGCGTAAATTACACATTTCTTAGCTTTATAGGATTGGGCCTTTGGTGGGAAGGGAAAAGTGCTAATTGTGAAGGGAAAAGTGAGTAAATGGGAAAACAGACTTTTTTAATTAGTTGTATGTGGTGTTCATTTTTGATTTACGTTTATATTTATGTACTTTTTGAATATGTTGTTGCGTATGTACACTGATGCATTTAGTTTGTATTATATTTTAAACTGGAAAATTTTTAAATTGAAAGTGCATGTTTTTGATTTAAGTTTGTTGTCATTAAACTCGTATAAACTTCTATTTGAATATTCCTAATTTTTGTTATGTTTTTTGGAATATTACAATATCACAATATCTTGATGTGGTTTTTATTTGTTTAAATAGTTTTAACTTCAGTTGCATATTTGTACAGTTTATTATGTTTTACATTGAAAAACTTTATTTGCTAAAAGTCGTTTATGTCGCTCTTTTTCTGATTGTGCTGTTTGAAAATTTGTTTTTGCGATTTGATAGTTTTTGCTCAAACGTTGCTGTATATTACTTTGGTGCTATTTTTAAACATTACCGTCGAATGAGTTTGTTTGAATCCCTGATATATAAAATACTGGATACATACATAAATAGACAGAAGTAATTGAAGCCGAGAAAATTTTACCATGATGACGCAAGTTAGGCTGAAAAATGTTGTTCAAACAGCGTATAATTTTATTAAAATGTTATGCCATGAATTAATACAATATCTTCTATATAGAAGACTAACATTGAATACAAGAGTATACATCTATATTTATGTATAATATATTTATCTATAATATAGATATATGTTTATGTACTATATATTTCAAGGTTTGGTTTTAGTTTTGAAATGGTCAATTCGTGGAGTGCTTTTGGATGTACAGTTTTTGTAAGTTTTCATAGGTCAGATAGTAGTTCATATGCAATTTAAACCTTTTATTCATTAGGATTCAGTATAATTTTACTATGTAAATTTTAAAAGACAAGCACAGTATGTATAATAAGTCTTAGCGATGCTTATTTGGATTTTCTGTAAATCCGGAAAAAAGAGCAGCATGGGTTCTTGCAACAAAGCGAAAGAATTTTGTTCCCTCTTCATCAAGTTATATTTGCTCATATCATTTTTCTAAAGATAAAATATTGCGTTTCGGAGATGGCATCAAAAATGATTCAGACAATCTACAAACTGTCAACAAGAAGTTGTCTTTTGTATTAGATGCTAAAATGATATTAAAAATGATATTAAGATGATAAAATTTATTTAAATTTAACAATACATAGTTACTTTAATTAAACTAACTTACAAAAGTAATATGCTGTATCATATTACATATTACTTTTAACTAATATTTACGAATTCGCCTAAGAACATTTTACCTCACGTCACTTTTTCAAAGAAAGATCGGCTTCATTTTTTTTATAAGGCCACATATGGCAATGCCGTATCCAATATTTTATATATCTATGATTTGAATAAAATGTGGCTGACACAGCAATTTCTTTATTCATATTGAATACAAAATTGTTTAAATTGTATTGAAGAATTTAAACATTTACATATATTTTTCAAAATAATTTTTTAGCTGTCTATCAATCAAATGACAGTAAATTCAGAAACTAATCAGCAGCGCCCAGAGCTTTCATCACATCTCCATTTGCTTGTTAATGTGAATGACGTAGGAAAGAGGTCATTTTTAAGAACTTCGAATTGAGCCTCAAATATTAGTTTCTTTCAGTATGCCTTGAAGTGAAATTTCAGCGCGTGTTTCTGTAATAGAAATATGCTCACCTGAAAGGTAACAAACCTTATCACCATACATAGACTATGATAGGATTGAAATACGTGATGTCCTGCCTTTAATGGCCGCTTTTGCGTCTGTTTATAAGAATGGCTAGTACATTTAGAGTTGATGTGATAAGCAAATGCCTCTTCACAACTCAATGCCACTACAAATTACTTCACTTGATTTTATTGTTTCCGATGATTTTAGCACTCCTCGAAGTTTATGAAAAGAAATTTATGAGAAGAAATTTATGAGAGCTAGATTTATTATGACCCAACAAACGATTTGCCACTTCAGCAGTTGTAGTCAATTCAGCGGCACTCCTCGGTTTCACTAAGTCTTCAAACTTTTCTTTAAAGTTCTTTTAGGGCCGTCGTTGAGGATGACTTCCTCCAGATGACGAGAATCAACAGGACTGATATATAGTTATTTTAAATTCTTTATATGCGCCCTTTTTTTTTCATTCAAAAAACGCCCTATCATTTTACAGAAAAAAGTTTAAAGAAAAAAATGACAAATTGTGGATCTTAAATTCTTGTTTAATGGTATTAAAACCATTATAAGGTTGCAACTAAAATTTTCCTGAAAACTGCATATGATTCATCGCTCTGGAATGTTGGTTATATTTAATACCTCAAGTTGTAACCAATGATGGATTGTTATTGTGAAAACATCACCAATAAATCGATTCTTTGAAATGGCTTTTTTTCCCACCTAGCTTGTATAAAGTGATTTACTATGCATTGCTTTTAAATAGATGTCAAAATATCGTTTGAGCTCCTTGATTTTGGTTTACGTTTTCTTGGTGCCTTTTCTTTGTGGTTCATTTTTACTTTCTGTGCTTATTTCTACAGCAACTAGCTTTTATCTAAATCCATCCTTGTTTACAACAATCAACGTCAAAACTTTTGTCTTAAAACATCTTCCGCTTGCTTTTTTGCAAGCCATGCATCTCTTTTGGATTGATTTACTAAGATCGCTAAGATTTTCGTTTAGAAATCTTTTTCACACCTAGTTCTTCTTTAAAACTATACATGGAACGTTTTACTAATTATTTACTCATACAAGCCAATATGGAATTAATTCAAACTTGTGACTTGGGCATTTAGTTTCTTTGATATTCCGACCAAACCTTTCTAGAAGAAAACTTTAATCGATCTTGTTGAAAGAATACAACATAAAGCAACAAAAACGTATTCCAGGGTCTTCAAAATTATGTTATGAAAAAAAGTTTAAAAAGACTCAATTTAACCACATCCAAGAAAAGAGAAAGAAGCGATTTAATCGACCTTTTCAATTGTGTTAATTTTTATAAGCGAGATACGAGGAAAATTTACCGACCTGAAGAACCAGCTGAAAGTGTTCGTTTTTTACACAAAAATATCAAAAATGTATTTCGGAGAACATTAGTTATTCAATTAATATTCTATATGATGGAAATTTGCAGGGTAAGAAAAAAACTCTGGGTCTTTTCCGTAATAAAATAAATGATAAAAGTGAAAATACTATTCTGGAATTCTATTGTTCACTACTCAAATTTGGAAAAGTTTTTCTAATTTAAAAAAAAAAACACTCGAAGATAAAATATCATTTTGATTGTGGTAAAATACAAACTTCCATTCGAATGAATCAAAACGTTACTCTATAAAGATTTATAAATCCAGAGTTTTAGCTAAACAGATGTTGTGACAAATGTTTTTGTTTTTTTAATGAAAATCCAATTAGAATTTTTTTTTTTTTTTTTTTTTTTTTTTTTTTTTAAAAAAAAAAATTTATTAAAATTGAATTTTTTCCTCTCTTTGTAAAATGGCAACCGGGACATGGCCACCAAGACCCTATGCTATTTTTAAAAATGAACAAATAAAAAATATATATATATAATTATTGAAATAATGACTGTAAATTATAATCATTTCCGAATGTTAATCAAAAAAAGATAACAACAAGGACACCTTTAATCCTTTCAATTACTTAATTTTCTAATAACACGCGTTTTAAACGCTTTACGGTTCAGCGAGTGTAAATTTAAATTGATAAAGAAGCTACTGAAGGTGATCAGAACAAGAAGCCTTAAGTTAATAAAAATCCAATTAGAATTTCAACCAGGGCTGTGGAGTCGGTAAGCTGCTGTTCCGACTCCGACTCCGACTCCTTGATTTTATCATGGACCGAATCCGACTCCCGACTCCGACTCCTTCATAAGTAACCAATTTGTAATAACAAATAGTTGTTTGTTTTGCTACAGTTATTTGTTTGTAACAACAAATAACTGTAGTAAAATGTTAACATTGGCTATTTCATCACTATGATACAAATAATCCAACCACTTAGTGCTTTAAACAATATTTATAAGAAAACATTTTCTGAACAAACAAATTTTCTGAAGTCTTGTTATGCAATAAACTCTTATGCAGTCGCTAATAACATTATGAATTTGTCAAAATCATGTTTGAAATATTGTCAGTTGGACAATATTTCAAACATGAAAGAACTTGTTCTTCTTTAAGTTTATACTCTTTAAGAATCTTTTCTACTAAGACCTGGAGAAATTCGCTGGTGTGATTAGTTTTGGCGTCTTTTACTGCCAATGTCTTGGTAACTGCTTCATTTTTTTCAAAAAAGAATTAAACATTGATTGCAAAATAGTTCACTCTGTTAAGAAACACAAAGCGTCTCTTGAGAGATTCATTAAGTTCTTCTTTTTGTTTAACAGCTTTTTCAATCACTAACTTTCTAATACTCTCTCTCTCCAGAGAAACAAAGTTAATTGAATACTTGCAGTCTTTCTGTTTGTGGAGCAACTCTTTGGTGCTTGGTGGTGGCACGCCTAGCTTCCTACTAATAATATGTAGCACAGTGCCAGACAATTTAAGTCGGGAGTTAGTGGATCATGAAGTTATATAGTTTAAGGGAAGGTAGAGGAGAGCGCAAGGGAGGTGATATATGATTCTCAGTGATAAGCAGCAAAATACCCTATTGCTTATCACTGTTTTAAAGGCCTAAAAATAACATGTCAAACTCCTTGTCCTCCAGTTGTTGCAAACTACAATTCCCATTGTGTCTGGATATCCTACATCTTTCAGACCATCCTGGAACCTGTAGTTTTGTAACATCTATAAAATCCTTATGAAAATTATGAAACTTTGAAAGATTTTTTTTAAACCGGAGTCGGAGTCGGTACAATTCTTCCGACTCCAACTCCGACTCCGACTCCAGCCAAAATGAGCTCCGACTCCGACTCCGACTCCACAGCCAAGACTCCACAGTAAAGAACAGCATTGAATGCTATAAAAAAAATAAGAGTTTTTTGAATAGTGTAACTTATTGAACAGTTTGTGAATAATATAACCGGCTAAATATTGCAAACTTTTCATTTCTGCATCCTTTATACTCATGGTTGATTTCTTGCATTTCTCACCATTGAATTTGTTTTTATCGGTAAGGTAGTTTAAAATAATCTTTAAAATCTTTTTAATTTTTATAAAAGATATCATTTGCTACGTCTTGCAATAGAGTATTGGAAAAAGTATGTCCTTCAAAATGTTTAGGCAGGTTTTAGGCAGATTATCCGACAGGAGTTCAAAAAATGTTGCGTAATAATTCTCAGGGTCACCCTTAAACTTTTTAAAAAGACTCTTCAACTTTCGCTATGCAGTTTTTTTGTTTATTTGCGTAACTGTGCCCTTTCGGAAGAATGAGAACCAGTAATTTCTTGAACAATAACATAAACAAAGGGTTTTTGTTTGTTTCCAGATTATATATTCTTGTGACTATGATTACACACATTACATACATTACATACATTACATACATACATTACATACATTTCATACATTACATACATTACATACATTACATACATTACATACATTACATACATTTCATACATTACATACATTACATACATTACATACATTACATACATTACATACATTTCATACATTACATACATTACATACATTACATACATTACATACATTACATACATACATACATACATACATACATACATACATACATACATACATACATACATACATACATACATACATACATACATACATACATACATACATACATACATACATACATACATACATACATACATACATACATACATACATACATACATACATACATACATACATACATACATACATACATACATACATACATACATACATACATACATACATACATACATACATACATACATATATACATACAAGCTGAAAATCCCGTTATTTATGCAAAAAAAAAACAGATTGCAGTTTAAAAAAATTTACTTGCGTAGGAAAAATCTTGTTTTTTTGCGTAAATTACGCATTTCTCAGCTTTATAGGATTGGGCATTTGGTGGGAAGGGAAAAGTGCTAAATGTAAAGGAGAGTGAGTAAATTGGAAAACAGACTTTTTCAATTAGTCGTATGTGGTGTTCTTTTTTGATTTACGCATATATTTATGCACTTTTTGAATATGTTATTGTGTATGTACACTGTAGCATTTAGTTTGTTTTATAATTTAAGTTTTTAAATTGAAAACTTAAATTATAAAACAAACTAAAAACGCATTGGCACTGAATGAAATCTCCACGAGATGATACAAATATATTTAATGAACGGATGGAAAGTACCTTTAGATATACTGAAGGCTGGTTGTTAACTATTGGTGACAGTAGAGACATTTCACTGTCTAGGGAGTATGAATAAGGAAAACACACCAACAAAACGTCATACTCGACCGAGGAAACGTTCCAACAAAACGTCATACTCGACCTTTCTCATCCATTGCAAGACCATTGCATGTTAAAACTTATGACTGTAAATGCTTTCAATTTATGCAATGAAAATAATTTAAAAAGGTTTAACCTGATTGCTATTTTGTCAGACAGTGCGAGCGCACAAACTTGGTTAACTGGGCGTATTACGTATTAACAGATTTTGTTACTTGTATGTAAATAAAATTCATCGGGAAATCAAATTTTGAAAAATGACCACTCATTATTCTTTATTGTCTTGCTTTTTTTCAAAACATATTGGAGGAGCTCTGTACTTGAGCAACTGATTTCCTTCAAAACGCATTGCATTTAAATTTTCTCCATCCTTTTTGTCGTATATTGTGGAAATGTAAACATCTCGCTCTGCAATCCGCTTTAAACTGACACTTCGGTCGAGTTTTTCCCCGTAATACCCGAGTCCAAAATGTTCGTGTGCACTTTGTCCGTTTGTAGTGATTGGTTCGGGAATTCCTTGAAATAATGCACCAATACCACTTCCCTCTTTCCAACCACGTTGTTTAAGATACTTGCTGCCGATACCTTTTGAATGCCTTTCAAACTTTGCAAAACAGTTCATTTTTTCACGGTTATGTTTTTCTTGTCTCTTTATTTCAGAGTATTTTATAGGACCCACGTCTTTTCCAGCTCTTCTTCGACGCTCAATGCGCATTTGTAACTGGTCACGTGCAGGTTTGTCACCAGCTCCTTTTTGTAAAAGACGTCAAATAGAAGTTTTAAAATTAAGCATATTTAAATCTATATAGAAGGAAGGTTTTAAGAACTAGAAAATTAAAAAAAAAAGACAACAGTAAAAAGTTAAGATAAAAAGTTGTTACTTAAAGAATCGGGCTAGAAATATACTGAGAATGCTCAATATTAAAACGAGTATTGACACTAGGCTAGAACTAAGAGATTCAGGCTAGAAATACACTGGGAACGGTCAATATTAAAACGGATATTGACACTAGGCTAGAACTAAGAGATTCAGGCTAGAAATACACTGGGAACGGTCAATATTAAAACGGATATTGACACTAGGCTAGAACTGAGAGATTCAGGCTAGAACTAAGAGATTCAGGCTATAACTAAAAGATTCAGGCTAGAAATATATTGAGAATACCCAATATTAAAACGAGTATTGACACTAGGCTAGAACTAAGAGATTCAGGCTAGAAATACACTGAGAATGCACAATTTTAACATTAGCTAGCAAAAAGAAAAAACAATCAAATTTTAACGCACAATTTTAACATTAGCTGGCAAAAAGGAAAAATAATCAAACTACAGCAAATTATATTTCCAAAACACAACCAAGTTAGCAATATTTTTTGTAGTTTATATAAGATGCTAGTTTCCAAACGGGCAACCAGAGTGCCGATGGCTGTAGTTGTTTTTTCTTATTTGCTATTGCTTGTTCTATTGACTAATTCTTCTTTAGACGATTTAAGGCAGTTCTTTGTATTTATTTTGCCATTGATGTAGAAGTGGCATTATCCGCAATACAGAGTCTAAATAATAAAACGGATATTGTCAATATTAAAACGGATATTGACACTAGGCTAGGAATTAGAGAATCGGGCTATAAACACGTTAAGATAAGTCAATATTAAAACGGATATTGACACTAGGTTGGAACTAAGAGATTCAGGCCAAAAAAACAGTGAGAATGGTCAATATTAAAACGAATATTGACACTAGGCTAGAAATAAGAGAATCAGGCTAGAAATACACTGAGAACGGTCAATATTAAAACGAATATTGATACTAGGCTAGAAATAAGAGAATCGGGCCAGAAATACACGTAGATAAGTCAATGTTAAAACGAATATTGACACTAGGCTAGAAATTAGAGAATCAGGCTAGAAATACACTGAGAACGGTCAATATTAAAACGAATATTGATACTAGGCTAGAAAGAAGAGAATCAGGCTAGAAATACACTGAGAACGGTCAATATTTAAACGAATATTGATACTAGGCTAGAAAGAAGAGAATCAGGCTAGAAATACACTGAGAACGGTCAATATTAAAACGAATATTGATACTAGGCTAGAACTAAGAGAATCGGGCCAGTAATACACGTAAATAAGTCAATGTTAAAACGAATATTGACACTAGGCTAGAAATAAGAGAATCAGGCTAGAAATACACTGAGAACGATCAATATTAAAACGAATATTGATACTAGGCTAGAACTAAGGGAATCGGGCCAGTAATACACGTAAATAAGTCAATGTTAAAACGAATATTGACACTAGGCTAGAAATAAGAGAATCAGGCTAGAAATACACTGAGAACGGTCAATATTAAAACGAATATTGATACTAGGCTAGAAAGAAGAGAATCAGGCTAGAAATACACTGAGAACGGTCAATATTTAAACGAATATTGATACTAGGCTAGAAAGAAGAGAATCAGGCTAGAAATACACTGAGAACGGTCAATATTAAAACGAATATTGATACTAGGCTAGAACTAAGAGAATCGGGCCAGTAATACACGTAAATAAGTCAATGTTAAAACGAATATTG
The DNA here is from genome assembly GCF_058129835.1 of Hydra viridissima. Lineage (NCBI taxonomy): Eukaryota > Metazoa > Cnidaria > Hydrozoa > Anthoathecata > Hydridae > Hydra > Hydra viridissima. The sequence continues at coordinate 13,431,595 of NW_028324306.1, read as the reverse complement.
ACACTAGGCTAGAAATAAGAGAATCAGGCTAGAAATACACTGAGAACGATCAATATTAAAACGAATATTGATACTAGGCTAGAACTAAGGGAATCGGGCCAGTAATACACGTAAATAAGTCAATGTTAAAACGAATATTGACACTAGGCTAGAAATAAGAGAATCAGGCTAGAAATACACTGAGAACGGTCAATATTAAAACGAATATTGATACTAGGCTAGAAAGAAGAGAATCAGGCTAGAAATACACTGAGAACGGTCAATATTTAAACGAATATTGATACTAGGCTAGAAAGAAGAGAATCAGGCTAGAAATACACTGAGAACGGTCAATATTAAAACGAATATTGATACTAGGCTAGAACTAAGAGAATCGGGCCAGTAATACACGTAAATAAGTCAATGTTAAAACGAATATTGACACTAGGCTAGAAATAAGAGAATCAGGCTAGAAATACACTGAGAACAATCAATATTAAAACGAATATTGATACTAGGCTAGAACTAAGGGAATCGGGCCAGTAATACACGTAAATAAGTCAATGTTAAAACGAATATTGACACTAGGCTAGAAATAAGAGAATCAGGCTAGAAATACACTGAGAACGATCAATATTAAAACGAATATTGATACTAGGCTAGAAATAAGAGAATCGGGCCAGAAATACACGTAGATAAGTCAATGTTAAAACGAATATTGACACTAGGCTAGAAATAAGAGAATCAGGCTAGAAATACACTGAGAACGGTCAATATTAAAACGAATATTGATACTAGGCTAGAAAGAAGAGAATCAGGCTAGAAATACACTGAGAACGGTCAATATTTAAACGAATATTGATACTAGGCTAGAAAGAAGAGAATCAGGCTAGAAATACACTGAGAACGGTCAATATTAAAACGAATATTGATACTAGGCTAGAACTAAGAGAATCGGGCCAGTAATACACGTAAATAAGTCAATGTTAAAACGAATATTGACACTAGGCTAGAAATAAGAGAATCAGGCTAGAAATACACTGAGAACAATCAATATTAAAACGAATATTGATACTAGGCTAGAACTAAGGGAATCGGGCCAGTAATACACGTAAATAAGTCAATGTTAAAACGAATATTGACACTAGGCTAGAAATAAGAGAATCAGGCTAGAAATACACTGAGAACGATCAATATTAAAACGAATATTGATACTAGGCTAGAAATAAGAGAATCGGGCCAGAAATACACGTAGATAAGTCAATGTTAAAACGAATATTGACACTAGGCTAGAAATTAGAGAATCAGGCTAGAAATACACTGAGAACGGTCAATATTAAAACGGATATGGACAATAGGCTAGAATCAAGAGAATCAGGTTAGAAATACACTGAGAATTGTCATATTGAAACGGATATTGACACTAGGCCAGAGTTTAAGGCTAGAATTACACTGAGCAAGATCTTAATCCGAATTAAAATGTCAATACTAAAACGAATATTGACACTAGGTTAAAACTATGAGAATGAGACTAGAAATACCGTTATGAGAATCTTGATGTAATCAGGGATTTTTAATTTTAAAACGGGTATTGACACATGTTTAGAACTAAGATCTTTAAGCTAGAGTTGAACTATGCAATAACTTCTTCTCAGTAGAAATGTCAATATTAAAGCAATTATTAACTTATGGCTAGAACATAGAGAATAAGGCTAGAAATACGTTATGGAGAATCTTAATTTTTATCGGAAAAATGGTGAATCTGATGTATTAGGTAATTTTGACTTAAGAAGGGCTGTTTAACGACCTTGGGCGTGTGCGGCGGTGAGCATAGAAACTTTTTCATCTACACGATTCTTTAATTTCTTCGTCTGCGTGAGTCTTTGGTTCACTCTGGACATCTGTCCGAAAACAATTTTACTAATTCCATTCTTAGGGCTCATGCTACTTCTTCCCTGAGGCGTTCACTGCTCAGTCTTGACCAAGCAACGCAAATCTATTTCCAAATAATAAGAGAGAATTGTTTGGAAGAAAAGTTTAATGGAAGAACAACTGTTCATCTTAACAAAAGATTTTTAGTGGAGGAAAAAAGAAAATGCTAGTAAAAAAATAAGGAGGAGAAATTAGAAAGTTCGTTGAAAAAGTTTAGTAGAAAAAAAAAAAGATGGATCGTTGAAGAAAAGAGAACGATCGAAGAATTGATTGAGTCGAAAAAAGAGAAATGATAGTTGAAAAGATTTAAAAGAAAGATAATTGATCATGGTAATAATTAAAGAAAAAATAAAAATGCTGATTTAAAGTTGTTTATTCCTTACAAAATGAAAGAAACAAGTATTTGAAGTTGAATTTATTTCATTCCCTGTAAAACTTATTCTTAAATTTGTTATTATTTTTTTTGTGTATGAAACTTAGGACTAAAAAAAAAACTGATCAAGTATTTTTTACTAATTTTGGTAAAAAACGAAAAATTTCTTTTGTTATTCAATTTATAGATTTTGCTTTACGCATTTTTCTAAGTATTGCTGGATAAATTTATATATTTATTGAAAAAAACACATCTTTTTTCAGAGTGACGTTGAGTAAAATGTTTTAAAAAATGGAGTAGTTTTGATGAGCAATGTTAGGTAAATCCCTTCAAAAAATAATAATGGTAGTTGCAGTAAAAAGATCTATTCAGTAAATATTGTTAGCAGTACCATACTAAGCTAATATGCCTCCTTTATTAAGACACTTGCAACTGCAAAATATACGAGAGACATTTTCTGCAAAATTATTTAGGCCATAAATTTAGAAATATGTTAACAATCAGCCTGACTTTTAAAAACAGTTCGGTGTAACCATTTAGTACATTTCCACCAATTTTAGTTTACTTCCTAAAGTTAATTGATATTTTTGACTGCTTTTTTAGCCACTTAAAGAGGGTAAATTTGCATGAAGTATGAGGTTAAAAATTGTTTTTTTCCATGGAAGAAATTTAAAAAATTCTAAAATTTGTGTCAAGAACACTCAGATTTATTTTAAGAGACCATCATGCAATCTGTTAAAAAAGCGCAAATTTTTCGTTCCAGATAAATGAACTAGATTTTAATTTAAATTGAAAAGTAACGGGGGTCGAGAGCTGGTGTGACACTAAGAAGCTTGAATTAACCGCAATAAAAAGAAAAGAGTAAAGCAATGAGGCTTTAGTTTCACTGGCAGCATTTCAACAAATAAATCAGAACTGTCCTGACTTTAAATATGGAATCAATAGGATGTGGTATTTATGTAACTTAATACTTAAAAACATTACTGCGGACAAAAACTTGCTCTAAACGACACTTACTTGCAACCTTGTGGCAAGCAAATCACCAAAGCGAAGCTGGTAGATTTAATCATCAATGCCATTCCTCCAATTCATCATCAGTTTTGTTTGCAGTTAATTGTTGATGTTGGGGTTGAGAAGTCTATGTAAAAAGATTCGATACCTGTAGACGAACAGTGAAGATTGATAAAAGTTTCAGATCTTGAAACAAAGTGATAACTCATAACTCCAAATTATTTGATTTTGATTAAGTTTTTTCAATAATGATGACTATCCTTATGAAACTATTTCAATATAGTTCAGTTTTGTTGGTGCAATGTTGATGCAATGTTGATGCAATGTTGATGAAATATTGATGCAATGTTAATGCAAATCCAAACCTTGCTTTAACCCTAAGTACACAATTTGAAACCTTCTTCATTTGATTTATTAATTGATCAACAAGCATGATTACTGCTCAATAAGTATGCTATTTTCTAGTAATAAATTTAAGTAGTGTTTATTAGTGTAACGTTTATTTATTGACATGCAGCCGTTAGTTTTATAGTTTCAGTTAAAAGTTTATTTGCTGTTTTCTAAGAGTTACTTTCAACAAAAAAAAGAATCCCTACGACAGGAAATTTCAAAAATAAAAAACAAGTCAAAAGAAAATCTTTCTTTTCTTAACCGATCATTCAAAAATGTATAAAAAAAGGTAGGTATAAAATTTTGCAACAAAACTTTCCATCAATTCACAAAAACAATTGTGGTTAAAGTCCGCAAGGGCCCTGGCATTTGTAGAAATATCCGTCACAATCCCAATCCCCAACACAGCTTTTTGAACCTTGACCTGTTTTAGCGTTTGTCCAACACCACATTTTTCCCAATAACTAAAACAAATCGCAAAAAGGACGTTAGTTAATGCAAATGCAGATTATACGAGCTGAAAACACATTTTTTTAAAAAATATATTACTCCGTATTTAGTTATTACGTCATTCCGATCGGAAATTTTAGAAAAATAACTTCAAAAATGAATTTAAAATGAATAATTTGCAACTGATCATTTTATATTTATAGCAGCTTTAGAATGAAAGGTTTTCATGTTTTTTTTTTTTGTTTTTTTTTTTTTTTGTTTTTTTTTTCTTCTTTTTTTTTTTTTCACATATAGATGCTTTTGACAAACGTCCTAGTTTATTTGAGGAAATTCTTACATCGCAATATGCCCAACATTTGGATTTGTAGCAACCATATTCTACTTTAAAACCGGTATTTTTGTCAGTACCTTTTCTTGTACATTCTGCGAAAATAACGATTGAAAGGACGAAAACAACAAACAGCAGTTGAGTCGATCTCATTTTATTTTTTATGCTAAATTAAATAGAAATAATCTGATGAGAAATATTTACCCAATGCATCAGTTTAAACAGTGCATACCCATACCTCACGAAAATAAAGATTGAGCAAAAAAACTTACGTTTGTTTCACGTGTTGCTAAAAGCCCTTCAAACTAGGCAAATGATTGCATTCATCGAAATGTCACATTTATATACCTTGATGAGAGCTGGAAAAAGAATCTTAATTAAACAGATTTCATAACAAAAATAATACTATAACCCAATTGTCTCTCAGAAAACCGGATTATAGTTTTACTTTTGTTATAAGATTTCTCTTTACTTAAAGTATTATTTCTAACAAAAAAACATTGAACGCTAGTTAAAAGTTAATTCTTTGTGTAATTGAAGGTGTGTTTCAGAATCTCTTTAAGTTTGAGCTTTTAATCTACACTAGGATTACATTTTACAGAAGCGCATTTTTTAAAAATGAATTTCTTTGTGAACTCTGTTTCAATAACAAGTATCATAAAAGACTTTAAATTAGAAAAGCTTGAAATAGATTTTTTGATTTAAAATGAACGAAAAGCTACTGGTGTGGTCGCTCTAATTTCAATCGATATTAAATTGTATTACAGCAATAATATCTGCAAAAATAAAATTTCCTTTAAACAAACAATAATCAGATGGAGCTACATGCAATCTAAAGAATACATTCAAAAAAGTCTTAATTTGTCGAGGTGATGACAAAAAGAAAGTACTATAATTTTGTTTGGAATAAAAGAAAGTCCTAATAAGTAAAAAAGAAAGTCCTAATGTTTAGTATTATATATTTCTTGAATATTAAAATGACTAATACACTAAAGACATTATTTTTCTGACAGAGATATACTAATTCTACACATAATATAAAATTAAAAATTCCTTTCCAATAATCTACGTAAAACTTTACTTAGTTTAGACTTTTTAGCTGCTTTTCCTTGTTTTTCTTTCAAATTTTCTAGCCGAATTCGCTTTCTTTCCTATTTCTCAGACGCTTTTTCACCTTTTTTTTTCTTTCTTTCTTGCTTTTTCTTAATTCTCTGTCTTTCTAATTCTTCTTTAGCTCTCTTTTTCTCCTCTAAACTAACAATATATTCGTTAGATGTAATGACTGATGAAACCTTTTTTGCTTGTTTTGGTACTTTTTTACTCTGAAATTCTTCTGGACAAACAAATATTGACTCGAAAACATTGTCATTTGCTTGCAAAGATCCTTGAACTGGTGCTAAAACTGTCTCATTAATTTCAATGTTTGATTCTGGTTGTGTTAAGTTCTCATTACTTACTGAAGTTTCCTCGAATGGCGTTTCAAGAACCATGTTCTTTTTCGAGTTTTGGGATCAACACCTTCTATTTTGTCTATTTTATTTTGCCAGAAATAAAATAAGACTTCTTGTTCTATTGCACCTGTCCAATACGTAAGATTACAATGGGCTCTAAAAGATTTTAATTGGTCATGTGTCATATTAGTTTCTTAATCATTTTTGCCCTTATTAATTGGACTTAACAGTTCGGCTATAACTGGAATTTCAGCGGATTCTTTGGGGTTCCTTTGAATTTCATTTTCTTGTACACTTAACTTTTGTAAGATTCAAATTTTCTAGTAAAAAAGGACATAAAACGCAGCATTTAAATTCATTTGGTATTAAAGTTGGATTTTCCTGTACTTTTGCAATTGCAGGGGCTCAAATGTCCTTTTTGGTAGAGCAACTCCAAGGTTTTGCATTTCCATTCTGTGACTACATCGGTCCAAATATCTTTTGCAGCATGAAAGTAAACTCTGTCCAATGGAAAGTTAGCTGCAATTTCTGGTGGAATTCGCCGTTCATATGGATACAAAATCAAAGGTGGTGCAAAGAAATTACGTGCTTTTACTGTTATCATAACTGAGAAACTTTCTTTATCACTATTTGCATTGATGTAATACAATTGTTTGTTTTTTTGCCCAATTGCATTTTTAATAGATAGACACAAATCAAAAAATGACTTCGATCAGTATCCTCAAACCCAGACAATAAATCATTTTTAACTATATACTCTGTTATTTTTTAAAACCACGCTTTAATATCTTGTTGGGAAACACAAGTGTTCTGTGTTTTGGAAGTGTCTGAGTCTTTCGAATCAAAAGTTTTGAATGTCTCTTGAAAAAATTGCGTGCCTAACGAGTGCCAATTACTTTTTGGTCAAGAATTATTTTATGTATCGGGTCCGCCAAATAACTTTTTTTTTTTGAAAATGCTATAAAAAAAACTACTGAATATTTTCTCAAATGTCTTTTTTATTTGAAAGTACAATCCTTCCGGTTAATAATGGAAAATAATTTCATTCAAATGGCTGCCTCGGCTGGCCATGCAGTAGCCTACACGATCGGTCCAATTTTTAAGCACATTATCAATTGTGTGCAGCTGTATTTCACCTATGGTTTCACGAATATTGTCCTTTAAAGCGTCAATTGTCTCTGGCTTGTCGGCGTAACACTTATCTTTGAGGGCACCCCACAAATAATAGTCCAACGGTGTCAAATCGCAGCTCCGAGGTGGCCAAACGACATCAGCTCTGCGGCTGATAATGCGATCTTCAAAAACAGGGCGCAAAACATCGAGTGTAGCTTCGGCTGTGTGGCACGTAGCGCCGTCCTGTTAAAACCAAATGTTGCCAATATCCTCCTCTTCAATTTTTGTGAACAAAAATTCCGTCAACATGGCCCGATAACGATCGTCATTGACTGTAACGGCCACTCCTTGCACATTTTCAAAGAAAAATGGCCCAATTATGCCTCTGGACCAAAATCCGCACCAAACAGTGACTCGTTTTGGGTGCATTGGCTTTTCAATGTATGCGTGCGGGTTTTCTGTGCCCCAAATGCGATAATTTTGCTTGTTTACATAACCGGCAAAGATCAAAATGAGCTTCATCTGAAAAGATGATTTTTTTGGCAAAATCGGCATCTTCTGTAAGTCGATCGCGGGCCCACTTAGCGAAGCGAAAACGCATTGGATGGTCAGTTGGCTTCAACTCCTGAACCAATTGCACTTTGTATGGCGTCATACCAAGGTCTTTATGCAAAATTCGTCTCAATGATGTCTCCGAAATGTTCAATTGTTGAGAACGACGGTGAATTGATGTTGATGGCGCTTCACGCACACTTTCTGCCACAGCAGCAATATTCTCGGGTATACGCACTGTTTTTGGCTTTTCACGCTTTGGTTTATCGATGAGGATGCCAGTTTCTTTCACTTTTTTTACAAGATAACGAACATACGGAGCTGACGGTGCTTCTCTTCTTCCAAAATCCGTACGCAATTTTCGCACACATTCTGCAACATTACCATGATTTTCAAAGTAATGTCGCAATATTTCCCAGCGTTGTTCAAGCGTATACACAACCATATTCGTTCAGCGGAAGGATAAAACTAATTATCTGTCAAATCAGACATGAGCTAAGTGTTACCATTCACAAAATAAGCACTAGTTGAAAAAAAAAAAGTTAGATGGCGGACCCGTTACTAAAAAAGTTTCTAAAAAGTTTCTTTGTGACTGGCATACCAACATCGGCCATATCAAGTGGCCAATTTTTAATTTTAACCTTTACAGTTTTAACAAAAATTGTTGGACGCCCTATTTGACTTTTTGCTCGACCTTGTGTTTGCTGTTAAAAGGGTTTTCCTAGGTATTTTATAAAATTTAGATGCTGCATATATTGTCATAGTCTTCTTTTTTTTTTTTTTTACCCAATGCTTCATCCATATCCTGTTGTGAATATGGCTTGTAAGATCTTTTTGGGCCTAAAACAAAAATTAAATTATTTTTATGAGGCAAGGAATTTCTTTTGTATACGGTAAAAAAGAGGAAAAAAGAAAGTCACATCAAATTTTTCGTAAAAAATATTAGTTTTTATGTGTAAATCGATCGTTTTAACATAGAAATTCCAAACTTACCACGTTCATGTGCCATTATTGATCAAAATAGTTTTTTAACAAGCTCTCATCAAGGTATATAAATGTGAAGTTTGAAGGACTTTTAGCAACTCGTGAAACAATTACAAGTTTTTTTGCTCAATCTTTATCTTCATGAGGTATGGGTATGCACTGCTTAGACTGATGCATCGGGTAAATATTTCTCATCAGATTATTTCTATTTAATTTAGCATAAAAAATAAAATGAGATCGACTCAACTGCTGTTTGTTGTTTTCGTCCTTTCAATCGTTATGTTCGCAGAATGTACAAGAAAAGGTATTGATCCAAATACCAGATCAAAAAACATGAAAACCTTTCATTCTAAAGCTGCTATAAATATAAAATGATCAGTTGCAAATTATTCATTTTAAATTCATTTTTGAAGTTATTTTTCTAAAATTTCCGATCGGAATGACGTAATAACTAAATACGGAGTAATACTTTTTTTAAAAAAAATGTGTTTTCAGCTCGTATAATCTGCATTTGCATTAACTAACGTCCTTTTTGCAATTTGTTTTAGTTATTGGGAAAAATGTGGTGTTGGACAAACGCTAAAACAGGTCAAGGTTCAAAAAGCTGTGTTGGAGATTGGGATTGTGACGGATATTTCTACAAATGCCAGGGCCCTTGCGGACTTTAACCATAATTGTTTTTGTGAATTGATGGAAAGATTTGTTGCTAAATTTTATACCTACCTTTTTTTATACATTTTTGAATGATCGGTTAAGAAAAGAAAGATTTTCTTTTGACTTGTTTTTTATTTTTGAAATTTCCTGTCGTAAGGATTCTTTTTTTGTCTCAATAACGCACAGGCTTAACAACAACTTTTACAAAACGATTCCTAACCGCCTTTTTTATTTGTTTATGACCTCAAAACGGTCAAAACCTCAATCTTCCATTTGTGTAAAAGTTAGCAAATAAAACGGGCAAATTAAAATCGGCAAATTAAAATCGGCGCGCAATCAGATATTTAATATTATCGATTTAACATGCAGTTCAACGACAACAAAAAACAGGAGAAAGTTAGGTAAGTTATGCGAAAATTATTTTTTTAAATTTTCATTTACAATTTGTCACCAGCAACTTTTTAGTTGCAGTAGCAATCAATTATTCTCCTGCAACTAAAAAGTTGCAGGCGACTAATTGAGTATGGAAATTAAAACTCCTAGGAGAATTAATCTTTTATTACTTTAAAATCAAATACTTAAAAGATTGAAAAATTATTTCACAAAGTCGCAGTGACTGTCATAAAAATGGCGTTTGATCTATCCCTTGTCCGATTTTCATGATTCCCAGCCTCTTTTAGATGGTTCATTACTTCTTTTTGTATTTCTGCACTGTTGGCATCATAAAGAACATTCATCATAACATTTCAGTATTTTATCAAGCTATGCTCGTATAACTTGATTAGATACATGAGGAAAATTCAGTCTATTCTTTCGCAATTTGGTAACTTCTTAGAAAATTTCCGCTATTCGCTTCTTCCTTCCTTTGATTTCTGGTCAAAGGAATGGTAGTGTCCGATAATTTGCTTTTGGATAGACATTCTGCACTATTCTTCCAGTGAATATTCTTCCAAAGGGATCATTCTTCTTCTTTTATGAGTCTTCAAATTTTACCAGGTTATTGGTCCATACATCCTTGTTCTTCTGAATGCTACTATCGCTAGGCTTGTACGTCGCCATGTGTTGCTTCTGTAATAACAATAAAATTAGATAAGCAGCTATACATACACAGTCTAAATTGTTCCAGAATGTTCTAAACTATTCCAGAATGTTCTAAATTGTTTCAAAATGTTCAAAAGCTCAAACACTTCTAATCTATACAAGTTTTAAATGATTTGCAGCAAAGCCACACGTATTAGTAGTTGCAGTTGCAAGCTTAAATAAATGACGAATCGTAATTTTAATTGCGGGGTGACCCTTTTTTACAAACCGAGAGGAATTGAACATGTTTTCAATGTTTTCTAATTAAAGTTCATCAATTTATGACACAGGAAATTATTTTTTTTTAAAAAAGTCAAAAAGTCATAATCCTAGTGAGGGTTAGAGAAGCATTAAAAAACGTCAAGATGCTATAAAAAAAAAAAAGAAGAAGAAGACACCAAGCTTCGATCTGATCAAAGATTAAATGAAAAGAACTTGCGCATAGAGGCAACTTTTTTGGCATGAACATACCACAGCAGAAGTCCTGGAAGAATTCTCCCATTTTCGACTAAATCTTTTCGTAAGATTATATAAAAAAATATTTGTTTCCCCTTTAAATTCAGTGCACTTTTTTACAATGGTTTCTTCTATTAAATTACTTTTGACGGTTATGAAAAACCATATATGAAAGTTTACCATATTGTATAAAGGTAATGTACATATAATTGTTAATATGCAGACTTATTTCTGCATTATAAAAGAATTAAGATATCATGCATGCTGCTTTTTAATTACAGCTTAACCAGATGTGATTTTGCTATATGGTGTTGATGTCACCAAATTAGAAGCAAAATTTTTAGCCTTTTATGATCCAGTGATCAAGGAAGCAGTCAAAAGATGTGCAAACACCAATCAAAACAAGTTGAAGTAGGCATTAAGTTGCATGAAATTAGTAATAATTGTAAATGGATCTTTAATACATGTACAACTAATACTGCTGTTTTTATAAATACAACTTTTTCTCAATTTATTATTTTGCATGTATTTACAATTAAAGAAATCTATTTTTATGTTTAGATTGGAAGGTAATGTTGGTTGCATTGCTGTTACTACCATTATTTTGGGGACCAAGAAGACTTGTTTTTTCTCTTCACAAATAAGAGATATGTTTAAACTGATTGAAAAAAAAATCTTGTTTTTTTGCGTAAATTACACATTTCTTAGCTTTATAGGATTGGGCCTTTGGTGGGAAGGGAAAAGTGCTAATTGTGAAGGGAAAAGTGAGTAAATGGGAAAACAGACTTTTTTAATTAGTTGTATGTGGTGTTCATTTTTGATTTACGTTTATATTTATGTACTTTTTGAATATGTTGTTGCGTATGTACACTGATGCATTTAGTTTGTATTATATTTTAAACTGGAAAATTTTTAAATTGAAAGTGCATGTTTTTGATTTAAGTTTGTTGTCATTAAACTCGTATAAACTTCTATTTGAATATTCCTAATTTTTGTTATGTTTTTTGGAATATTACAATATCACAATATCTTGATGTGGTTTTTATTTGTTTAAATAGTTTTAACTTCAGTTGCATATTTGTACAGTTTATTATGTTTTACATTGAAAAACTTTATTTGCTAAAAGTCGTTTATGTCGCTCTTTTTCTGATTGTGCTGTTTGAAAATTTGTTTTTGCGATTTGATAGTTTTTGCTCAAACGTTGCTGTATATTACTTTGGTGCTATTTTTAAACATTACCGTCGAATGAGTTTGTTTGAATCCCTGATATATAAAATACTGGATACATACATAAATAGACAGAAGTAATTGAAGCCGAGAAAATTTTACCATGATGACGCAAGTTAGGCTGAAAAATGTTGTTCAAACAGCGTATAATTTTATTAAAATGTTATGCCATGAATTAATACAATATCTTCTATATAGAAGACTAACATTGAATACAAGAGTATACATCTATATTTATGTATAATATATTTATCTATAATATAGATATATGTTTATGTACTATATATTTCAAGGTTTGGTTTTAGTTTTGAAATGGTCAATTCGTGGAGTGCTTTTGGATGTACAGTTTTTGTAAGTTTTCATAGGTCAGATAGTAGTTCATATGCAATTTAAACCTTTTATTCATTAGGATTCAGTATAATTTTACTATGTAAATTTTAAAAGACAAGCACAGTATGTATAATAAGTCTTAGCGATGCTTATTTGGATTTTCTGTAAATCCGGAAAAAAGAGCAGCATGGGTTCTTGCAACAAAGCGAAAGAATTTTGTTCCCTCTTCATCAAGTTATATTTGCTCATATCATTTTTCTAAAGATAAAATATTGCGTTTCGGAGATGGCATCAAAAATGATTCAGACAATCTACAAACTGTCAACAAGAAGTTGTCTTTTGTATTAGATGCTAAAATGATATTAAAAATGATATTAAGATGATAAAATTTATTTAAATTTAACAATACATAGTTACTTTAATTAAACTAACTTACAAAAGTAATATGCTGTATCATATTACATATTACTTTTAACTAATATTTACGAATTCGCCTAAGAACATTTTACCTCACGTCACTTTTTCAAAGAAAGATCGGCTTCATTTTTTTTATAAGGCCACATATGGCAATGCCGTATCCAATATTTTATATATCTATGATTTGAATAAAATGTGGCTGACACAGCAATTTCTTTATTCATATTGAATACAAAATTGTTTAAATTGTATTGAAGAATTTAAACATTTACATATATTTTTCAAAATAATTTTTTAGCTGTCTATCAATCAAATGACAGTAAATTCAGAAACTAATCAGCAGCGCCCAGAGCTTTCATCACATCTCCATTTGCTTGTTAATGTGAATGACGTAGGAAAGAGGTCATTTTTAAGAACTTCGAATTGAGCCTCAAATATTAGTTTCTTTCAGTATGCCTTGAAGTGAAATTTCAGCGCGTGTTTCTGTAATAGAAATATGCTCACCTGAAAGGTAACAAACCTTATCACCATACATAGACTATGATAGGATTGAAATACGTGATGTCCTGCCTTTAATGGCCGCTTTTGCGTCTGTTTATAAGAATGGCTAGTACATTTAGAGTTGATGTGATAAGCAAATGCCTCTTCACAACTCAATGCCACTACAAATTACTTCACTTGATTTTATTGTTTCCGATGATTTTAGCACTCCTCGAAGTTTATGAAAAGAAATTTATGAGAAGAAATTTATGAGAGCTAGATTTATTATGACCCAACAAACGATTTGCCACTTCAGCAGTTGTAGTCAATTCAGCGGCACTCCTCGGTTTCACTAAGTCTTCAAACTTTTCTTTAAAGTTCTTTTAGGGCCGTCGTTGAGGATGACTTCCTCCAGATGACGAGAATCAACAGGACTGATATATAGTTATTTTAAATTCTTTATATGCGCCCTTTTTTTTTCATTCAAAAAACGCCCTATCATTTTACAGAAAAAAGTTTAAAGAAAAAAATGACAAATTGTGGATCTTAAATTCTTGTTTAATGGTATTAAAACCATTATAAGGTTGCAACTAAAATTTTCCTGAAAACTGCATATGATTCATCGCTCTGGAATGTTGGTTATATTTAATACCTCAAGTTGTAACCAATGATGGATTGTTATTGTGAAAACATCACCAATAAATCGATTCTTTGAAATGGCTTTTTTTCCCACCTAGCTTGTATAAAGTGATTTACTATGCATTGCTTTTAAATAGATGTCAAAATATCGTTTGAGCTCCTTGATTTTGGTTTACGTTTTCTTGGTGCCTTTTCTTTGTGGTTCATTTTTACTTTCTGTGCTTATTTCTACAGCAACTAGCTTTTATCTAAATCCATCCTTGTTTACAACAATCAACGTCAAAACTTTTGTCTTAAAACATCTTCCGCTTGCTTTTTTGCAAGCCATGCATCTCTTTTGGATTGATTTACTAAGATCGCTAAGATTTTCGTTTAGAAATCTTTTTCACACCTAGTTCTTCTTTAAAACTATACATGGAACGTTTTACTAATTATTTACTCATACAAGCCAATATGGAATTAATTCAAACTTGTGACTTGGGCATTTAGTTTCTTTGATATTCCGACCAAACCTTTCTAGAAGAAAACTTTAATCGATCTTGTTGAAAGAATACAACATAAAGCAACAAAAACGTATTCCAGGGTCTTCAAAATTATGTTATGAAAAAAAGTTTAAAAAGACTCAATTTAACCACATCCAAGAAAAGAGAAAGAAGCGATTTAATCGACCTTTTCAATTGTGTTAATTTTTATAAGCGAGATACGAGGAAAATTTACCGACCTGAAGAACCAGCTGAAAGTGTTCGTTTTTTACACAAAAATATCAAAAATGTATTTCGGAGAACATTAGTTATTCAATTAATATTCTATATGATGGAAATTTGCAGGGTAAGAAAAAAACTCTGGGTCTTTTCCGTAATAAAATAAATGATAAAAGTGAAAATACTATTCTGGAATTCTATTGTTCACTACTCAAATTTGGAAAAGTTTTTCTAATTTAAAAAAAAAAACACTCGAAGATAAAATATCATTTTGATTGTGGTAAAATACAAACTTCCATTCGAATGAATCAAAACGTTACTCTATAAAGATTTATAAATCCAGAGTTTTAGCTAAACAGATGTTGTGACAAATGTTTTTGTTTTTTTAATGAAAATCCAATTAGAATTTTTTTTTTTTTTTTTTTTTTTTTTTTTTTTTAAAAAAAAAAATTTATTAAAATTGAATTTTTTCCTCTCTTTGTAAAATGGCAACCGGGACATGGCCACCAAGACCCTATGCTATTTTTAAAAATGAACAAATAAAAAATATATATATATAATTATTGAAATAATGACTGTAAATTATAATCATTTCCGAATGTTAATCAAAAAAAGATAACAACAAGGACACCTTTAATCCTTTCAATTACTTAATTTTCTAATAACACGCGTTTTAAACGCTTTACGGTTCAGCGAGTGTAAATTTAAATTGATAAAGAAGCTACTGAAGGTGATCAGAACAAGAAGCCTTAAGTTAATAAAAATCCAATTAGAATTTCAACCAGGGCTGTGGAGTCGGTAAGCTGCTGTTCCGACTCCGACTCCGACTCCTTGATTTTATCATGGACCGAATCCGACTCCCGACTCCGACTCCTTCATAAGTAACCAATTTGTAATAACAAATAGTTGTTTGTTTTGCTACAGTTATTTGTTTGTAACAACAAATAACTGTAGTAAAATGTTAACATTGGCTATTTCATCACTATGATACAAATAATCCAACCACTTAGTGCTTTAAACAATATTTATAAGAAAACATTTTCTGAACAAACAAATTTTCTGAAGTCTTGTTATGCAATAAACTCTTATGCAGTCGCTAATAACATTATGAATTTGTCAAAATCATGTTTGAAATATTGTCAGTTGGACAATATTTCAAACATGAAAGAACTTGTTCTTCTTTAAGTTTATACTCTTTAAGAATCTTTTCTACTAAGACCTGGAGAAATTCGCTGGTGTGATTAGTTTTGGCGTCTTTTACTGCCAATGTCTTGGTAACTGCTTCATTTTTTTCAAAAAAGAATTAAACATTGATTGCAAAATAGTTCACTCTGTTAAGAAACACAAAGCGTCTCTTGAGAGATTCATTAAGTTCTTCTTTTTGTTTAACAGCTTTTTCAATCACTAACTTTCTAATACTCTCTCTCTCCAGAGAAACAAAGTTAATTGAATACTTGCAGTCTTTCTGTTTGTGGAGCAACTCTTTGGTGCTTGGTGGTGGCACGCCTAGCTTCCTACTAATAATATGTAGCACAGTGCCAGACAATTTAAGTCGGGAGTTAGTGGATCATGAAGTTATATAGTTTAAGGGAAGGTAGAGGAGAGCGCAAGGGAGGTGATATATGATTCTCAGTGATAAGCAGCAAAATACCCTATTGCTTATCACTGTTTTAAAGGCCTAAAAATAACATGTCAAACTCCTTGTCCTCCAGTTGTTGCAAACTACAATTCCCATTGTGTCTGGATATCCTACATCTTTCAGACCATCCTGGAACCTGTAGTTTTGTAACATCTATAAAATCCTTATGAAAATTATGAAACTTTGAAAGATTTTTTTTAAACCGGAGTCGGAGTCGGTACAATTCTTCCGACTCCAACTCCGACTCCGACTCCAGCCAAAATGAGCTCCGACTCCGACTCCGACTCCACAGCCAAGACTCCACAGTAAAGAACAGCATTGAATGCTATAAAAAAAATAAGAGTTTTTTGAATAGTGTAACTTATTGAACAGTTTGTGAATAATATAACCGGCTAAATATTGCAAACTTTTCATTTCTGCATCCTTTATACTCATGGTTGATTTCTTGCATTTCTCACCATTGAATTTGTTTTTATCGGTAAGGTAGTTTAAAATAATCTTTAAAATCTTTTTAATTTTTATAAAAGATATCATTTGCTACGTCTTGCAATAGAGTATTGGAAAAAGTATGTCCTTCAAAATGTTTAGGCAGGTTTTAGGCAGATTATCCGACAGGAGTTCAAAAAATGTTGCGTAATAATTCTCAGGGTCACCCTTAAACTTTTTAAAAAGACTCTTCAACTTTCGCTATGCAGTTTTTTTGTTTATTTGCGTAACTGTGCCCTTTCGGAAGAATGAGAACCAGTAATTTCTTGAACAATAACATAAACAAAGGGTTTTTGTTTGTTTCCAGATTATATATTCTTGTGACTATGATTACACACATTACATACATTACATACATTACATACATACATTACATACATTTCATACATTACATACATTACATACATTACATACATTACATACATTACATACATTTCATACATTACATACATTACATACATTACATACATTACATACATTACATACATTTCATACATTACATACATTACATACATTACATACATTACATACATTACATACATACATACATACATACATACATACATACATACATACATACATACATACATACATACATACATACATACATACATACATACATACATACATACATACATACATACATACATACATACATACATACATACATACATACATACATACATACATACATACATACATACATACATACATACATACATACATACATACATACATACATACATACATACATACATACATACATACATACATACATATATACATACAAGCTGAAAATCCCGTTATTTATGCAAAAAAAAAACAGATTGCAGTTTAAAAAAATTTACTTGCGTAGGAAAAATCTTGTTTTTTTGCGTAAATTACGCATTTCTCAGCTTTATAGGATTGGGCATTTGGTGGGAAGGGAAAAGTGCTAAATGTAAAGGAGAGTGAGTAAATTGGAAAACAGACTTTTTCAATTAGTCGTATGTGGTGTTCTTTTTTGATTTACGCATATATTTATGCACTTTTTGAATATGTTATTGTGTATGTACACTGTAGCATTTAGTTTGTTTTATAATTTAAGTTTTTAAATTGAAAACTTAAATTATAAAACAAACTAAAAACGCATTGGCACTGAATGAAATCTCCACGAGATGATACAAATATATTTAATGAACGGATGGAAAGTACCTTTAGATATACTGAAGGCTGGTTGTTAACTATTGGTGACAGTAGAGACATTTCACTGTCTAGGGAGTATGAATAAGGAAAACACACCAACAAAACGTCATACTCGACCGAGGAAACGTTCCAACAAAACGTCATACTCGACCTTTCTCATCCATTGCAAGACCATTGCATGTTAAAACTTATGACTGTAAATGCTTTCAATTTATGCAATGAAAATAATTTAAAAAGGTTTAACCTGATTGCTATTTTGTCAGACAGTGCGAGCGCACAAACTTGGTTAACTGGGCGTATTACGTATTAACAGATTTTGTTACTTGTATGTAAATAAAATTCATCGGGAAATCAAATTTTGAAAAATGACCACTCATTATTCTTTATTGTCTTGCTTTTTTTCAAAACATATTGGAGGAGCTCTGTACTTGAGCAACTGATTTCCTTCAAAACGCATTGCATTTAAATTTTCTCCATCCTTTTTGTCGTATATTGTGGAAATGTAAACATCTCGCTCTGCAATCCGCTTTAAACTGACACTTCGGTCGAGTTTTTCCCCGTAATACCCGAGTCCAAAATGTTCGTGTGCACTTTGTCCGTTTGTAGTGATTGGTTCGGGAATTCCTTGAAATAATGCACCAATACCACTTCCCTCTTTCCAACCACGTTGTTTAAGATACTTGCTGCCGATACCTTTTGAATGCCTTTCAAACTTTGCAAAACAGTTCATTTTTTCACGGTTATGTTTTTCTTGTCTCTTTATTTCAGAGTATTTTATAGGACCCACGTCTTTTCCAGCTCTTCTTCGACGCTCAATGCGCATTTGTAACTGGTCACGTGCAGGTTTGTCACCAGCTCCTTTTTGTAAAAGACGTCAAATAGAAGTTTTAAAATTAAGCATATTTAAATCTATATAGAAGGAAGGTTTTAAGAACTAGAAAATTAAAAAAAAAAGACAACAGTAAAAAGTTAAGATAAAAAGTTGTTACTTAAAGAATCGGGCTAGAAATATACTGAGAATGCTCAATATTAAAACGAGTATTGACACTAGGCTAGAACTAAGAGATTCAGGCTAGAAATACACTGGGAACGGTCAATATTAAAACGGATATTGACACTAGGCTAGAACTAAGAGATTCAGGCTAGAAATACACTGGGAACGGTCAATATTAAAACGGATATTGACACTAGGCTAGAACTGAGAGATTCAGGCTAGAACTAAGAGATTCAGGCTATAACTAAAAGATTCAGGCTAGAAATATATTGAGAATACCCAATATTAAAACGAGTATTGACACTAGGCTAGAACTAAGAGATTCAGGCTAGAAATACACTGAGAATGCACAATTTTAACATTAGCTAGCAAAAAGAAAAAACAATCAAATTTTAACGCACAATTTTAACATTAGCTGGCAAAAAGGAAAAATAATCAAACTACAGCAAATTATATTTCCAAAACACAACCAAGTTAGCAATATTTTTTGTAGTTTATATAAGATGCTAGTTTCCAAACGGGCAACCAGAGTGCCGATGGCTGTAGTTGTTTTTTCTTATTTGCTATTGCTTGTTCTATTGACTAATTCTTCTTTAGACGATTTAAGGCAGTTCTTTGTATTTATTTTGCCATTGATGTAGAAGTGGCATTATCCGCAATACAGAGTCTAAATAATAAAACGGATATTGTCAATATTAAAACGGATATTGACACTAGGCTAGGAATTAGAGAATCGGGCTATAAACACGTTAAGATAAGTCAATATTAAAACGGATATTGACACTAGGTTGGAACTAAGAGATTCAGGCCAAAAAAACAGTGAGAATGGTCAATATTAAAACGAATATTGACACTAGGCTAGAAATAAGAGAATCAGGCTAGAAATACACTGAGAACGGTCAATATTAAAACGAATATTGATACTAGGCTAGAAATAAGAGAATCGGGCCAGAAATACACGTAGATAAGTCAATGTTAAAACGAATATTGACACTAGGCTAGAAATTAGAGAATCAGGCTAGAAATACACTGAGAACGGTCAATATTAAAACGAATATTGATACTAGGCTAGAAAGAAGAGAATCAGGCTAGAAATACACTGAGAACGGTCAATATTTAAACGAATATTGATACTAGGCTAGAAAGAAGAGAATCAGGCTAGAAATACACTGAGAACGGTCAATATTAAAACGAATATTGATACTAGGCTAGAACTAAGAGAATCGGGCCAGTAATACACGTAAATAAGTCAATGTTAAAACGAATATTGACACTAGGCTAGAAATAAGAGAATCAGGCTAGAAATACACTGAGAACGATCAATATTAAAACGAATATTGATACTAGGCTAGAACTAAGGGAATCGGGCCAGTAATACACGTAAATAAGTCAATGTTAAAACGAATATTGACACTAGGCTAGAAATAAGAGAATCAGGCTAGAAATACACTGAGAACGGTCAATATTAAAACGAATATTGATACTAGGCTAGAAAGAAGAGAATCAGGCTAGAAATACACTGAGAACGGTCAATATTTAAACGAATATTGATACTAGGCTAGAAAGAAGAGAATCAGGCTAGAAATACACTGAGAACGGTCAATATTAAAACGAATATTGATACTAGGCTAGAACTAAGAGAATCGGGCCAGTAATACACGTAAATAAGTCAATGTTAAAACGAATATTGACACTAGGCTAGAAATAAGAGAATCAGGCTAGAAATACACTGAGAACAATCAATATTAAAACGAATATTGATACTAGGCTAGAACTAAGGGAATCGGGCCAGTAATACACGTAAATAAGTCAATGTTAAAACGAATATTGACACTAGGCTAGAAATAAGAGAATCAGGCTAGAAATACACTGAGAACGATCAATATTAAAACGAATATTGATACTAGGCTAGAAATAAGAGAATCGGGCCAGAAATACACGTAGATAAGTCAATGTTAAAACGAATATTGACACTAGGCTAGAAATTAGAGAATCAGGCTAGAAATACACTGAGAACGGTCAATATTAAAACGGATATGGACAATAGGCTAGAATCAAGAGAATCAGGTTAGAAATACACTGAGAATTGTCATATTGAAACGGATATTGACACTAGGCCAGAGTTTAAGGCTAGAATTACACTGAGCAAGATCTTAATCCGAATTAAAATGTCAATACTAAAACGAATATTGACACTAGGTTAAAACTATGAGAATGAGACTAGAAATACCGTTATGAGAATCTTGATGTAATCAGGGATTTTTAATTTTAAAACGGGTATTGACACATGTTTAGAACTAAGATCTTTAAGCTAGAGTTGAACTATGCAATAACTTCTTCTCAGTAGAAATGTCAATATTAAAGCAATTATTAACTTATGGCTAGAACATAGAGAATAAGGCTAGAAATACGTTATGGAGAATCTTAATTTTTATCGGAAAAATGGTGAATCTGATGTATTAGGTAATTTTGACTTAAGAAGGGCTGTTTAACGACCTTGGGCGTGTGCGGCGGTGAGCATAGAAACTTTTTCATCTACACGATTCTTTAATTTCTTCGTCTGCGTGAGTCTTTGGTTCACTCTGGACATCTGTCCGAAAACAATTTTACTAATTCCATTCTTAGGGCTCATGCTACTTCTTCCCTGAGGCGTTCACTGCTCAGTCTTGACCAAGCAACGCAAATCTATTTCCAAATAATAAGAGAGAATTGTTTGGAAGAAAAGTTTAATGGAAGAACAACTGTTCATCTTAACAAAAGATTTTTAGTGGAGGAAAAAAGAAAATGCTAGTAAAAAAATAAGGAGGAGAAATTAGAAAGTTCGTTGAAAAAGTTTAGTAGAAAAAAAAAAAGATGGATCGTTGAAGAAAAGAGAACGATCGAAGAATTGATTGAGTCGAAAAAAGAGAAATGATAGTTGAAAAGATTTAAAAGAAAGATAATTGATCATGGTAATAATTAAAGAAAAAATAAAAATGCTGATTTAAAGTTGTTTATTCCTTACAAAATGAAAGAAACAAGTATTTGAAGTTGAATTTATTTCATTCCCTGTAAAACTTATTCTTAAATTTGTTATTATTTTTTTTGTGTATGAAACTTAGGACTAAAAAAAAAACTGATCAAGTATTTTTTACTAATTTTGGTAAAAAACGAAAAATTTCTTTTGTTATTCAATTTATAGATTTTGCTTTACGCATTTTTCTAAGTATTGCTGGATAAATTTATATATTTATTGAAAAAAACACATCTTTTTTCAGAGTGACGTTGAGTAAAATGTTTTAAAAAATGGAGTAGTTTTGATGAGCAATGTTAGGTAAATCCCTTCAAAAAATAATAATGGTAGTTGCAGTAAAAAGATCTATTCAGTAAATATTGTTAGCAGTACCATACTAAGCTAATATGCCTCCTTTATTAAGACACTTGCAACTGCAAAATATACGAGAGACATTTTCTGCAAAATTATTTAGGCCATAAATTTAGAAATATGTTAACAATCAGCCTGACTTTTAAAAACAGTTCGGTGTAACCATTTAGTACATTTCCACCAATTTTAGTTTACTTCCTAAAGTTAATTGATATTTTTGACTGCTTTTTTAGCCACTTAAAGAGGGTAAATTTGCATGAAGTATGAGGTTAAAAATTGTTTTTTTCCATGGAAGAAATTTAAAAAATTCTAAAATTTGTGTCAAGAACACTCAGATTTATTTTAAGAGACCATCATGCAATCTGTTAAAAAAGCGCAAATTTTTCGTTCCAGATAAATGAACTAGATTTTAATTTAAATTGAAAAGTAACGGGGGTCGAGAGCTGGTGTGACACTAAGAAGCTTGAATTAACCGCAATAAAAAGAAAAGAGTAAAGCAATGAGGCTTTAGTTTCACTGGCAGCATTTCAACAAATAAATCAGAACTGTCCTGACTTTAAATATGGAATCAATAGGATGTGGTATTTATGTAACTTAATACTTAAAAACATTACTGCGGACAAAAACTTGCTCTAAACGACACTTACTTGCAACCTTGTGGCAAGCAAATCACCAAAGCGAAGCTGGTAGATTTAATCATCAATGCCATTCCTCCAATTCATCATCAGTTTTGTTTGCAGTTAATTGTTGATGTTGGGGTTGAGAAGTCTATGTAAAAAGATTCGATACCTGTAGACGAACAGTGAAGATTGATAAAAGTTTCAGATCTTGAAACAAAGTGATAACTCATAACTCCAAATTATTTGATTTTGATTAAGTTTTTTCAATAATGATGACTATCCTTATGAAACTATTTCAATATAGTTCAGTTTTGTTGGTGCAATGTTGATGCAATGTTGATGCAATGTTGATGAAATATTGATGCAATGTTAATGCAAATCCAAACCTTGCTTTAACCCTAAGTACACAATTTGAAACCTTCTTCATTTGATTTATTAATTGATCAACAAGCATGATTACTGCTCAATAAGTATGCTATTTTCTAGTAATAAATTTAAGTAGTGTTTATTAGTGTAACGTTTATTTATTGACATGCAGCCGTTAGTTTTATAGTTTCAGTTAAAAGTTTATTTGCTGTTTTCTAAGAGTTACTTTCAACAAAAAAAAGAATCCCTACGACAGGAAATTTCAAAAATAAAAAACAAGTCAAAAGAAAATCTTTCTTTTCTTAACCGATCATTCAAAAATGTATAAAAAAAGGTAGGTATAAAATTTTGCAACAAAACTTTCCATCAATTCACAAAAACAATTGTGGTTAAAGTCCGCAAGGGCCCTGGCATTTGTAGAAATATCCGTCACAATCCCAATCCCCAACACAGCTTTTTGAACCTTGACCTGTTTTAGCGTTTGTCCAACACCACATTTTTCCCAATAACTAAAACAAATCGCAAAAAGGACGTTAGTTAATGCAAATGCAGATTATACGAGCTGAAAACACATTTTTTTAAAAAATATATTACTCCGTATTTAGTTATTACGTCATTCCGATCGGAAATTTTAGAAAAATAACTTCAAAAATGAATTTAAAATGAATAATTTGCAACTGATCATTTTATATTTATAGCAGCTTTAGAATGAAAGGTTTTCATGTTTTTTTTTTTTGTTTTTTTTTTTTTTTGTTTTTTTTTTCTTCTTTTTTTTTTTTTCACATATAGATGCTTTTGACAAACGTCCTAGTTTATTTGAGGAAATTCTTACATCGCAATATGCCCAACATTTGGATTTGTAGCAACCATATTCTACTTTAAAACCGGTATTTTTGTCAGTACCTTTTCTTGTACATTCTGCGAAAATAACGATTGAAAGGACGAAAACAACAAACAGCAGTTGAGTCGATCTCATTTTATTTTTTATGCTAAATTAAATAGAAATAATCTGATGAGAAATATTTACCCAATGCATCAGTTTAAACAGTGCATACCCATACCTCACGAAAATAAAGATTGAGCAAAAAAACTTACGTTTGTTTCACGTGTTGCTAAAAGCCCTTCAAACTAGGCAAATGATTGCATTCATCGAAATGTCACATTTATATACCTTGATGAGAGCTGGAAAAAGAATCTTAATTAAACAGATTTCATAACAAAAATAATACTATAACCCAATTGTCTCTCAGAAAACCGGATTATAGTTTTACTTTTGTTATAAGATTTCTCTTTACTTAAAGTATTATTTCTAACAAAAAAACATTGAACGCTAGTTAAAAGTTAATTCTTTGTGTAATTGAAGGTGTGTTTCAGAATCTCTTTAAGTTTGAGCTTTTAATCTACACTAGGATTACATTTTACAGAAGCGCATTTTTTAAAAATGAATTTCTTTGTGAACTCTGTTTCAATAACAAGTATCATAAAAGACTTTAAATTAGAAAAGCTTGAAATAGATTTTTTGATTTAAAATGAACGAAAAGCTACTGGTGTGGTCGCTCTAATTTCAATCGATATTAAATTGTATTACAGCAATAATATCTGCAAAAATAAAATTTCCTTTAAACAAACAATAATCAGATGGAGCTACATGCAATCTAAAGAATACATTCAAAAAAGTCTTAATTTGTCGAGGTGATGACAAAAAGAAAGTACTATAATTTTGTTTGGAATAAAAGAAAGTCCTAATAAGTAAAAAAGAAAGTCCTAATGTTTAGTATTATATATTTCTTGAATATTAAAATGACTAATACACTAAAGACATTATTTTTCTGACAGAGATATACTAATTCTACACATAATATAAAATTAAAAATTCCTTTCCAATAATCTACGTAAAACTTTACTTAGTTTAGACTTTTTAGCTGCTTTTCCTTGTTTTTCTTTCAAATTTTCTAGCCGAATTCGCTTTCTTTCCTATTTCTCAGACGCTTTTTCACCTTTTTTTTTCTTTCTTTCTTGCTTTTTCTTAATTCTCTGTCTTTCTAATTCTTCTTTAGCTCTCTTTTTCTCCTCTAAACTAACAATATATTCGTTAGATGTAATGACTGATGAAACCTTTTTTGCTTGTTTTGGTACTTTTTTACTCTGAAATTCTTCTGGACAAACAAATATTGACTCGAAAACATTGTCATTTGCTTGCAAAGATCCTTGAACTGGTGCTAAAACTGTCTCATTAATTTCAATGTTTGATTCTGGTTGTGTTAAGTTCTCATTACTTACTGAAGTTTCCTCGAATGGCGTTTCAAGAACCATGTTCTTTTTCGAGTTTTGGGATCAACACCTTCTATTTTGTCTATTTTATTTTGCCAGAAATAAAATAAGACTTCTTGTTCTATTGCACCTGTCCAATACGTAAGATTACAATGGGCTCTAAAAGATTTTAATTGGTCATGTGTCATATTAGTTTCTTAATCATTTTTGCCCTTATTAATTGGACTTAACAGTTCGGCTATAACTGGAATTTCAGCGGATTCTTTGGGGTTCCTTTGAATTTCATTTTCTTGTACACTTAACTTTTGTAAGATTCAAATTTTCTAGTAAAAAAGGACATAAAACGCAGCATTTAAATTCATTTGGTATTAAAGTTGGATTTTCCTGTACTTTTGCAATTGCAGGGGCTCAAATGTCCTTTTTGGTAGAGCAACTCCAAGGTTTTGCATTTCCATTCTGTGACTACATCGGTCCAAATATCTTTTGCAGCATGAAAGTAAACTCTGTCCAATGGAAAGTTAGCTGCAATTTCTGGTGGAATTCGCCGTTCATATGGATACAAAATCAAAGGTGGTGCAAAGAAATTACGTGCTTTTACTGTTATCATAACTGAGAAACTTTCTTTATCACTATTTGCATTGATGTAATACAATTGTTTGTTTTTTTGCCCAATTGCATTTTTAATAGATAGACACAAATCAAAAAATGACTTCGATCAGTATCCTCAAACCCAGACAATAAATCATTTTTAACTATATACTCTGTTATTTTTTAAAACCACGCTTTAATATCTTGTTGGGAAACACAAGTGTTCTGTGTTTTGGAAGTGTCTGAGTCTTTCGAATCAAAAGTTTTGAATGTCTCTTGAAAAAATTGCGTGCCTAACGAGTGCCAATTACTTTTTGGTCAAGAATTATTTTATGTATCGGGTCCGCCAAATAACTTTTTTTTTTTGAAAATGCTATAAAAAAAACTACTGAATATTTTCTCAAATGTCTTTTTTATTTGAAAGTACAATCCTTCCGGTTAATAATGGAAAATAATTTCATTCAAATGGCTGCCTCGGCTGGCCATGCAGTAGCCTACACGATCGGTCCAATTTTTAAGCACATTATCAATTGTGTGCAGCTGTATTTCACCTATGGTTTCACGAATATTGTCCTTTAAAGCGTCAATTGTCTCTGGCTTGTCGGCGTAACACTTATCTTTGAGGGCACCCCACAAATAATAGTCCAACGGTGTCAAATCGCAGCTCCGAGGTGGCCAAACGACATCAGCTCTGCGGCTGATAATGCGATCTTCAAAAACAGGGCGCAAAACATCGAGTGTAGCTTCGGCTGTGTGGCACGTAGCGCCGTCCTGTTAAAACCAAATGTTGCCAATATCCTCCTCTTCAATTTTTGTGAACAAAAATTCCGTCAACATGGCCCGATAACGATCGTCATTGACTGTAACGGCCACTCCTTGCACATTTTCAAAGAAAAATGGCCCAATTATGCCTCTGGACCAAAATCCGCACCAAACAGTGACTCGTTTTGGGTGCATTGGCTTTTCAATGTATGCGTGCGGGTTTTCTGTGCCCCAAATGCGATAATTTTGCTTGTTTACATAACCGGCAAAGATCAAAATGAGCTTCATCTGAAAAGATGATTTTTTTGGCAAAATCGGCATCTTCTGTAAGTCGATCGCGGGCCCACTTAGCGAAGCGAAAACGCATTGGATGGTCAGTTGGCTTCAACTCCTGAACCAATTGCACTTTGTATGGCGTCATACCAAGGTCTTTATGCAAAATTCGTCTCAATGATGTCTCCGAAATGTTCAATTGTTGAGAACGACGGTGAATTGATGTTGATGGCGCTTCACGCACACTTTCTGCCACAGCAGCAATATTCTCGGGTATACGCACTGTTTTTGGCTTTTCACGCTTTGGTTTATCGATGAGGATGCCAGTTTCTTTCACTTTTTTTACAAGATAACGAACATACGGAGCTGACGGTGCTTCTCTTCTTCCAAAATCCGTACGCAATTTTCGCACACATTCTGCAACATTACCATGATTTTCAAAGTAATGTCGCAATATTTCCCAGCGTTGTTCAAGCGTATACACAACCATATTCGTTCAGCGGAAGGATAAAACTAATTATCTGTCAAATCAGACATGAGCTAAGTGTTACCATTCACAAAATAAGCACTAGTTGAAAAAAAAAAAGTTAGATGGCGGACCCGTTACTAAAAAAGTTTCTAAAAAGTTTCTTTGTGACTGGCATACCAACATCGGCCATATCAAGTGGCCAATTTTTAATTTTAACCTTTACAGTTTTAACAAAAATTGTTGGACGCCCTATTTGACTTTTTGCTCGACCTTGTGTTTGCTGTTAAAAGGGTTTTCCTAGGTATTTTATAAAATTTAGATGCTGCATATATTGTCATAGTCTTCTTTTTTTTTTTTTTTACCCAATGCTTCATCCATATCCTGTTGTGAATATGGCTTGTAAGATCTTTTTGGGCCTAAAACAAAAATTAAATTATTTTTATGAGGCAAGGAATTTCTTTTGTATACGGTAAAAAAGAGGAAAAAAGAAAGTCACATCAAATTTTTCGTAAAAAATATTAGTTTTTATGTGTAAATCGATCGTTTTAACATAGAAATTCCAAACTTACCACGTTCATGTGCCATTATTGATCAAAATAGTTTTTTAACAAGCTCTCATCAAGGTATATAAATGTGAAGTTTGAAGGACTTTTAGCAACTCGTGAAACAATTACAAGTTTTTTTGCTCAATCTTTATCTTCATGAGGTATGGGTATGCACTGCTTAGACTGATGCATCGGGTAAATATTTCTCATCAGATTATTTCTATTTAATTTAGCATAAAAAATAAAATGAGATCGACTCAACTGCTGTTTGTTGTTTTCGTCCTTTCAATCGTTATGTTCGCAGAATGTACAAGAAAAGGTATTGATCCAAATACCAGATCAAAAAACATGAAAACCTTTCATTCTAAAGCTGCTATAAATATAAAATGATCAGTTGCAAATTATTCATTTTAAATTCATTTTTGAAGTTATTTTTCTAAAATTTCCGATCGGAATGACGTAATAACTAAATACGGAGTAATACTTTTTTTAAAAAAAATGTGTTTTCAGCTCGTATAATCTGCATTTGCATTAACTAACGTCCTTTTTGCAATTTGTTTTAGTTATTGGGAAAAATGTGGTGTTGGACAAACGCTAAAACAGGTCAAGGTTCAAAAAGCTGTGTTGGAGATTGGGATTGTGACGGATATTTCTACAAATGCCAGGGCCCTTGCGGACTTTAACCATAATTGTTTTTGTGAATTGATGGAAAGATTTGTTGCTAAATTTTATACCTACCTTTTTTTATACATTTTTGAATGATCGGTTAAGAAAAGAAAGATTTTCTTTTGACTTGTTTTTTATTTTTGAAATTTCCTGTCGTAAGGATTCTTTTTTTGTCTCAATAACGCACAGGCTTAACAACAACTTTTACAAAACGATTCCTAACCGCCTTTTTTATTTGTTTATGACCTCAAAACGGTCAAAACCTCAATCTTCCATTTGTGTAAAAGTTAGCAAATAAAACGGGCAAATTAAAATCGGCAAATTAAAATCGGCGCGCAATCAGATATTTAATATTATCGATTTAACATGCAGTTCAACGACAACAAAAAACAGGAGAAAGTTAGGTAAGTTATGCGAAAATTATTTTTTTAAATTTTCATTTACAATTTGTCACCAGCAACTTTTTAGTTGCAGTAGCAATCAATTATTCTCCTGCAACTAAAAAGTTGCAGGCGACTAATTGAGTATGGAAATTAAAACTCCTAGGAGAATTAATCTTTTATTACTTTAAAATCAAATACTTAAAAGATTGAAAAATTATTTCACAAAGTCGCAGTGACTGTCATAAAAATGGCGTTTGATCTATCCCTTGTCCGATTTTCATGATTCCCAGCCTCTTTTAGATGGTTCATTACTTCTTTTTGTATTTCTGCACTGTTGGCATCATAAAGAACATTCATCATAACATTTCAGTATTTTATCAAGCTATGCTCGTATAACTTGATTAGATACATGAGGAAAATTCAGTCTATTCTTTCGCAATTTGGTAACTTCTTAGAAAATTTCCGCTATTCGCTTCTTCCTTCCTTTGATTTCTGGTCAAAGGAATGGTAGTGTCCGATAATTTGCTTTTGGATAGACATTCTGCACTATTCTTCCAGTGAATATTCTTCCAAAGGGATCATTCTTCTTCTTTTATGAGTCTTCAAATTTTACCAGGTTATTGGTCCATACATCCTTGTTCTTCTGAATGCTACTATCGCTAGGCTTGTACGTCGCCATGTGTTGCTTCTGTAATAACAATAAAATTAGATAAGCAGCTATACATACACAGTCTAAATTGTTCCAGAATGTTCTAAACTATTCCAGAATGTTCTAAATTGTTTCAAAATGTTCAAAAGCTCAAACACTTCTAATCTATACAAGTTTTAAATGATTTGCAGCAAAGCCACACGTATTAGTAGTTGCAGTTGCAAGCTTAAATAAATGACGAATCGTAATTTTAATTGCGGGGTGACCCTTTTTTACAAACCGAGAGGAATTGAACATGTTTTCAATGTTTTCTAATTAAAGTTCATCAATTTATGACACAGGAAATTATTTTTTTTTAAAAAAGTCAAAAAGTCATAATCCTAGTGAGGGTTAGAGAAGCATTAAAAAACGTCAAGATGCTATAAAAAAAAAAAAGAAGAAGAAGACACCAAGCTTCGATCTGATCAAAGATTAAATGAAAAGAACTTGCGCATAGAGGCAACTTTTTTGGCATGAACATACCACAGCAGAAGTCCTGGAAGAATTCTCCCATTTTCGACTAAATCTTTTCGTAAGATTATATAAAAAAATATTTGTTTCCCCTTTAAATTCAGTGCACTTTTTTACAATGGTTTCTTCTATTAAATTACTTTTGACGGTTATGAAAAACCATATATGAAAGTTTACCATATTGTATAAAGGTAATGTACATATAATTGTTAATATGCAGACTTATTTCTGCATTATAAAAGAATTAAGATATCATGCATGCTGCTTTTTAATTACAGCTTAACCAGATGTGATTTTGCTATATGGTGTTGATGTCACCAAATTAGAAGCAAAATTTTTAGCCTTTTATGATCCAGTGATCAAGGAAGCAGTCAAAAGATGTGCAAACACCAATCAAAACAAGTTGAAGTAGGCATTAAGTTGCATGAAATTAGTAATAATTGTAAATGGATCTTTAATACATGTACAACTAATACTGCTGTTTTTATAAATACAACTTTTTCTCAATTTATTATTTTGCATGTATTTACAATTAAAGAAATCTATTTTTATGTTTAGATTGGAAGGTAATGTTGGTTGCATTGCTGTTACTACCATTATTTTGGGGACCAAGAAGACTTGTTTTTTCTCTTCACAAATAAGAGATATGTTTAAACTGATTGAAAAAAAAATCTTGTTTTTTTGCGTAAATTACACATTTCTTAGCTTTATAGGATTGGGCCTTTGGTGGGAAGGGAAAAGTGCTAATTGTGAAGGGAAAAGTGAGTAAATGGGAAAACAGACTTTTTTAATTAGTTGTATGTGGTGTTCATTTTTGATTTACGTTTATATTTATGTACTTTTTGAATATGTTGTTGCGTATGTACACTGATGCATTTAGTTTGTATTATATTTTAAACTGGAAAATTTTTAAATTGAAAGTGCATGTTTTTGATTTAAGTTTGTTGTCATTAAACTCGTATAAACTTCTATTTGAATATTCCTAATTTTTGTTATGTTTTTTGGAATATTACAATATCACAATATCTTGATGTGGTTTTTATTTGTTTAAATAGTTTTAACTTCAGTTGCATATTTGTACAGTTTATTATGTTTTACATTGAAAAACTTTATTTGCTAAAAGTCGTTTATGTCGCTCTTTTTCTGATTGTGCTGTTTGAAAATTTGTTTTTGCGATTTGATAGTTTTTGCTCAAACGTTGCTGTATATTACTTTGGTGCTATTTTTAAACATTACCGTCGAATGAGTTTGTTTGAATCCCTGATATATAAAATACTGGATACATACATAAATAGACAGAAGTAATTGAAGCCGAGAAAATTTTACCATGATGACGCAAGTTAGGCTGAAAAATGTTGTTCAAACAGCGTATAATTTTATTAAAATGTTATGCCATGAATTAATACAATATCTTCTATATAGAAGACTAACATTGAATACAAGAGTATACATCTATATTTATGTATAATATATTTATCTATAATATAGATATATGTTTATGTACTATATATTTCAAGGTTTGGTTTTAGTTTTGAAATGGTCAATTCGTGGAGTGCTTTTGGATGTACAGTTTTTGTAAGTTTTCATAGGTCAGATAGTAGTTCATATGCAATTTAAACCTTTTATTCATTAGGATTCAGTATAATTTTACTATGTAAATTTTAAAAGACAAGCACAGTATGTATAATAAGTCTTAGCGATGCTTATTTGGATTTTCTGTAAATCCGGAAAAAAGAGCAGCATGGGTTCTTGCAACAAAGCGAAAGAATTTTGTTCCCTCTTCATCAAGTTATATTTGCTCATATCATTTTTCTAAAGATAAAATATTGCGTTTCGGAGATGGCATCAAAAATGATTCAGACAATCTACAAACTGTCAACAAGAAGTTGTCTTTTGTATTAGATGCTAAAATGATATTAAAAATGATATTAAGATGATAAAATTTATTTAAATTTAACAATACATAGTTACTTTAATTAAACTAACTTACAAAAGTAATATGCTGTATCATATTACATATTACTTTTAACTAATATTTACGAATTCGCCTAAGAACATTTTACCTCACGTCACTTTTTCAAAGAAAGATCGGCTTCATTTTTTTTATAAGGCCACATATGGCAATGCCGTATCCAATATTTTATATATCTATGATTTGAATAAAATGTGGCTGACACAGCAATTTCTTTATTCATATTGAATACAAAATTGTTTAAATTGTATTGAAGAATTTAAACATTTACATATATTTTTCAAAATAATTTTTTAGCTGTCTATCAATCAAATGACAGTAAATTCAGAAACTAATCAGCAGCGCCCAGAGCTTTCATCACATCTCCATTTGCTTGTTAATGTGAATGACGTAGGAAAGAGGTCATTTTTAAGAACTTCGAATTGAGCCTCAAATATTAGTTTCTTTCAGTATGCCTTGAAGTGAAATTTCAGCGCGTGTTTCTGTAATAGAAATATGCTCACCTGAAAGGTAACAAACCTTATCACCATACATAGACTATGATAGGATTGAAATACGTGATGTCCTGCCTTTAATGGCCGCTTTTGCGTCTGTTTATAAGAATGGCTAGTACATTTAGAGTTGATGTGATAAGCAAATGCCTCTTCACAACTCAATGCCACTACAAATTACTTCACTTGATTTTATTGTTTCCGATGATTTTAGCACTCCTCGAAGTTTATGAAAAGAAATTTATGAGAAGAAATTTATGAGAGCTAGATTTATTATGACCCAACAAACGATTTGCCACTTCAGCAGTTGTAGTCAATTCAGCGGCACTCCTCGGTTTCACTAAGTCTTCAAACTTTTCTTTAAAGTTCTTTTAGGGCCGTCGTTGAGGATGACTTCCTCCAGATGACGAGAATCAACAGGACTGATATATAGTTATTTTAAATTCTTTATATGCGCCCTTTTTTTTTCATTCAAAAAACGCCCTATCATTTTACAGAAAAAAGTTTAAAGAAAAAAATGACAAATTGTGGATCTTAAATTCTTGTTTAATGGTATTAAAACCATTATAAGGTTGCAACTAAAATTTTCCTGAAAACTGCATATGATTCATCGCTCTGGAATGTTGGTTATATTTAATACCTCAAGTTGTAACCAATGATGGATTGTTATTGTGAAAACATCACCAATAAATCGATTCTTTGAAATGGCTTTTTTTCCCACCTAGCTTGTATAAAGTGATTTACTATGCATTGCTTTTAAATAGATGTCAAAATATCGTTTGAGCTCCTTGATTTTGGTTTACGTTTTCTTGGTGCCTTTTCTTTGTGGTTCATTTTTACTTTCTGTGCTTATTTCTACAGCAACTAGCTTTTATCTAAATCCATCCTTGTTTACAACAATCAACGTCAAAACTTTTGTCTTAAAACATCTTCCGCTTGCTTTTTTGCAAGCCATGCATCTCTTTTGGATTGATTTACTAAGATCGCTAAGATTTTCGTTTAGAAATCTTTTTCACACCTAGTTCTTCTTTAAAACTATACATGGAACGTTTTACTAATTATTTACTCATACAAGCCAATATGGAATTAATTCAAACTTGTGACTTGGGCATTTAGTTTCTTTGATATTCCGACCAAACCTTTCTAGAAGAAAACTTTAATCGATCTTGTTGAAAGAATACAACATAAAGCAACAAAAACGTATTCCAGGGTCTTCAAAATTATGTTATGAAAAAAAGTTTAAAAAGACTCAATTTAACCACATCCAAGAAAAGAGAAAGAAGCGATTTAATCGACCTTTTCAATTGTGTTAATTTTTATAAGCGAGATACGAGGAAAATTTACCGACCTGAAGAACCAGCTGAAAGTGTTCGTTTTTTACACAAAAATATCAAAAATGTATTTCGGAGAACATTAGTTATTCAATTAATATTCTATATGATGGAAATTTGCAGGGTAAGAAAAAAACTCTGGGTCTTTTCCGTAATAAAATAAATGATAAAAGTGAAAATACTATTCTGGAATTCTATTGTTCACTACTCAAATTTGGAAAAGTTTTTCTAATTTAAAAAAAAAAACACTCGAAGATAAAATATCATTTTGATTGTGGTAAAATACAAACTTCCATTCGAATGAATCAAAACGTTACTCTATAAAGATTTATAAATCCAGAGTTTTAGCTAAACAGATGTTGTGACAAATGTTTTTGTTTTTTTAATGAAAATCCAATTAGAATTTTTTTTTTTTTTTTTTTTTTTTTTTTTTTTTAAAAAAAAAAATTTATTAAAATTGAATTTTTTCCTCTCTTTGTAAAATGGCAACCGGGACATGGCCACCAAGACCCTATGCTATTTTTAAAAATGAACAAATAAAAAATATATATATATAATTATTGAAATAATGACTGTAAATTATAATCATTTCCGAATGTTAATCAAAAAAAGATAACAACAAGGACACCTTTAATCCTTTCAATTACTTAATTTTCTAATAACACGCGTTTTAAACGCTTTACGGTTCAGCGAGTGTAAATTTAAATTGATAAAGAAGCTACTGAAGGTGATCAGAACAAGAAGCCTTAAGTTAATAAAAATCCAATTAGAATTTCAACCAGGGCTGTGGAGTCGGTAAGCTGCTGTTCCGACTCCGACTCCGACTCCTTGATTTTATCATGGACCGAATCCGACTCCCGACTCCGACTCCTTCATAAGTAACCAATTTGTAATAACAAATAGTTGTTTGTTTTGCTACAGTTATTTGTTTGTAACAACAAATAACTGTAGTAAAATGTTAACATTGGCTATTTCATCACTATGATACAAATAATCCAACCACTTAGTGCTTTAAACAATATTTATAAGAAAACATTTTCTGAACAAACAAATTTTCTGAAGTCTTGTTATGCAATAAACTCTTATGCAGTCGCTAATAACATTATGAATTTGTCAAAATCATGTTTGAAATATTGTCAGTTGGACAATATTTCAAACATGAAAGAACTTGTTCTTCTTTAAGTTTATACTCTTTAAGAATCTTTTCTACTAAGACCTGGAGAAATTCGCTGGTGTGATTAGTTTTGGCGTCTTTTACTGCCAATGTCTTGGTAACTGCTTCATTTTTTTCAAAAAAGAATTAAACATTGATTGCAAAATAGTTCACTCTGTTAAGAAACACAAAGCGTCTCTTGAGAGATTCATTAAGTTCTTCTTTTTGTTTAACAGCTTTTTCAATCACTAACTTTCTAATACTCTCTCTCTCCAGAGAAACAAAGTTAATTGAATACTTGCAGTCTTTCTGTTTGTGGAGCAACTCTTTGGTGCTTGGTGGTGGCACGCCTAGCTTCCTACTAATAATATGTAGCACAGTGCCAGACAATTTAAGTCGGGAGTTAGTGGATCATGAAGTTATATAGTTTAAGGGAAGGTAGAGGAGAGCGCAAGGGAGGTGATATATGATTCTCAGTGATAAGCAGCAAAATACCCTATTGCTTATCACTGTTTTAAAGGCCTAAAAATAACATGTCAAACTCCTTGTCCTCCAGTTGTTGCAAACTACAATTCCCATTGTGTCTGGATATCCTACATCTTTCAGACCATCCTGGAACCTGTAGTTTTGTAACATCTATAAAATCCTTATGAAAATTATGAAACTTTGAAAGATTTTTTTTAAACCGGAGTCGGAGTCGGTACAATTCTTCCGACTCCAACTCCGACTCCGACTCCAGCCAAAATGAGCTCCGACTCCGACTCCGACTCCACAGCCAAGACTCCACAGTAAAGAACAGCATTGAATGCTATAAAAAAAATAAGAGTTTTTTGAATAGTGTAACTTATTGAACAGTTTGTGAATAATATAACCGGCTAAATATTGCAAACTTTTCATTTCTGCATCCTTTATACTCATGGTTGATTTCTTGCATTTCTCACCATTGAATTTGTTTTTATCGGTAAGGTAGTTTAAAATAATCTTTAAAATCTTTTTAATTTTTATAAAAGATATCATTTGCTACGTCTTGCAATAGAGTATTGGAAAAAGTATGTCCTTCAAAATGTTTAGGCAGGTTTTAGGCAGATTATCCGACAGGAGTTCAAAAAATGTTGCGTAATAATTCTCAGGGTCACCCTTAAACTTTTTAAAAAGACTCTTCAACTTTCGCTATGCAGTTTTTTTGTTTATTTGCGTAACTGTGCCCTTTCGGAAGAATGAGAACCAGTAATTTCTTGAACAATAACATAAACAAAGGGTTTTTGTTTGTTTCCAGATTATATATTCTTGTGACTATGATTACACACATTACATACATTACATACATTACATACATACATTACATACATTTCATACATTACATACATTACATACATTACATACATTACATACATTACATACATTTCATACATTACATACATTACATACATTACATACATTACATACATTACATACATTTCATACATTACATACATTACATACATTACATACATTACATACATTACATACATACATACATACATACATACATACATACATACATACATACATACATACATACATACATACATACATACATACATACATACATACATACATACATACATACATACATACATACATACATACATACATACATACATACATACATACATACATACATACATACATACATACATACATACATACATACATACATACATACATACATACATACATACATACATACATACATACATACATACATACATACATACATACATACATACATACATATATACATACAAGCTGAAAATCCCGTTATTTATGCAAAAAAAAAACAGATTGCAGTTTAAAAAAATTTACTTGCGTAGGAAAAATCTTGTTTTTTTGCGTAAATTACGCATTTCTCAGCTTTATAGGATTGGGCATTTGGTGGGAAGGGAAAAGTGCTAAATGTAAAGGAGAGTGAGTAAATTGGAAAACAGACTTTTTCAATTAGTCGTATGTGGTGTTCTTTTTTGATTTACGCATATATTTATGCACTTTTTGAATATGTTATTGTGTATGTACACTGTAGCATTTAGTTTGTTTTATAATTTAAGTTTTTAAATTGAAAACTTAAATTATAAAACAAACTAAAAACGCATTGGCACTGAATGAAATCTCCACGAGATGATACTAATATATTTAATGAACGGATGGAAAGTACCTTTAGATATACTGAAGGCTGGTTGTTAACTATTGGTGACAGTAGAGACATTTCACTGTCTAGGGAGTATGAATAAGGAAAACACACCAACAAAACGTCATACTCGACCGAGGAAACGTTCCAACAAAACGTCATACTCGACCTTTCTCATCCATTGCAAGACCATTGCATGTTAAAACTTATGACTGTAAATGCTTTCAATTTATGCAATGAAAATAATTTAAAAAGGTTTAACCTGATTGCTATTTTGTCAGACAGTGCGAGCGCACAAACTTGGTTAACTGGGCGTATTACGTATTAACAGATTTTGTTACTTGTATGTAAATAAAATTCATCGGGAAATCAAATTTTGAAAAATGACCACTCATTATTCTTTATTGTCTTGCTTTTTTTCAAAACATATTGGAGGAGCTCTGTACTTGAGCAACTGATTTCCTTCAAAACGCATTGCATTTAAATTTTCTCCATCCTTTTTGTCGTATATTGTGGAAATGTAAACATCTCGCTCTGCAATCCGCTTTAAACTGACACTTCGGTCGAGTTTTTCCCCGTAATACCCGAGTCCAAAATGTTCGTGTGCACTTTGTCCGTTTGTAGTGATTGGTTCGGGAATTCCTTGAAATAATGCACCAATACCACTTCCCTCTTTCCAACCACGTTGTTTAAGATACTTGCTGCCGATACCTTTTGAATGCCTTTCAAACTTTGCAAAACAGTTCATTTTTTCACGGTTATGTTTTTCTTGTCTCTTTATTTCAGAGTATTTTATAGGACCCACGTCTTTTCCAGCTCTTCTTCGACGCTCAATGCGCATTTGTAACTGGTCACGTGCAGGTTTGTCACCAGCTCCTTTTTGTAAAAGACGTCAAATAGAAGTTTTAAAATTAAGCATATTTAAATCTATATAGAAGGAAGGTTTTAAGAACTAGAAAATTAAAAAAAAAAGACAACAGTAAAAAGTTAAGATAAAAAGTTGTTACTTAAAGAATCGGGCTAGAAATATACTGAGAATGCTCAATATTAAAACGAGTATTGACACTAGGCTAGAACTAAGAGATTCAGGCTAGAAATACACTGGGAACGGTCAATATTAAAACGGATATTGACACTAGGCTAGAACTAAGAGATTCAGGCTAGAAATACACTGGGAACGGTCAATATTAAAACGGATATTGACACTAGGCTAGAACTGAGAGATTCAGGCTAGAACTAAGAGATTCAGGCTATAACTAAAAGATTCAGGCTAGAAATATATTGAGAATACCCAATATTAAAACGAGTATTGACACTAGGCTAGAACTAAGAGATTCAGGCTAGAAATACACTGAGAATGCACAATTTTAACATTAGCTAGCAAAAAGAAAAAACAATCAAATTTTAACGCACAATTTTAACATTAGCTGGCAAAAAGGAAAAATAATCAAACTACAGCAAATTATATTTCCAAAACACAACCAAGTTAGCAATATTTTTTGTAGTTTATATAAGATGCTAGTTTCCAAACGGGCAACCAGAGTGCCGATGGCTGTAGTTGTTTTTTCTTATTTGCTATTGCTTGTTCTATTGACTAATTCTTCTTTAGACGATTTAAGGCAGTTCTTTGTATTTATTTTGCCATTGATGTAGAAGTGGCATTATCCGCAATACAGAGTCTAAATAATAAAACGGATATTGTCAATATTAAAACGGATATTGACACTAGGCTAGGAATTAGAGAATCGGGCTATAAACACGTTAAGATAAGTCAATATTAAAACGGATATTGACACTAGGTTGGAACTAAGAGATTCAGGCCAAAAAAACAGTGAGAATGGTCAATATTAAAACGAATATTGACACTAGGCTAGAAATAAGAGAATCAGGCTAGAAATACACTGAGAACGGTCAATATTAAAACGAATATTGATACTAGGCTAGAAATAAGAGAATCGGGCCAGAAATACACGTAGATAAGTCAATGTTAAAACGAATATTGACACTAGGCTAGAAATTAGAGAATCAGGCTAGAAATACACTGAGAACGGTCAATATTAAAACGAATATTGATACTAGGCTAGAAAGAAGAGAATCAGGCTAGAAATACACTGAGAACGGTCAATATTTAAACGAATATTGATACTAGGCTAGAAAGAAGAGAATCAGGCTAGAAATACACTGAGAACGGTCAATATTAAAACGAATATTGATACTAGGCTAGAACTAAGAGAATCGGGCCAGTAATACACGTAAATAAGTCAATGTTAAAACGAATATTGACACT
Organism: Hydra viridissima; assembly: GCF_058129835.1. Taxonomy (NCBI): domain Eukaryota; kingdom Metazoa; phylum Cnidaria; class Hydrozoa; order Anthoathecata; family Hydridae; genus Hydra; species Hydra viridissima. Next base: position 13,391,880 of record NW_028324306.1, on the reverse strand, counting down.
AGGCTAGAAATAAGAGAATCAGGCTAGAAATACACTGAGAACGATCAATATTAAAACGAATATTGATACTAGGCTAGAACTAAGGGAATCGGGCCAGTAATACACGTAAATAAGTCAATGTTAAAACGAATATTGACACTAGGCTAGAAATAAGAGAATCAGGCTAGAAATACACTGAGAACGGTCAATATTAAAACGAATATTGATACTAGGCTAGAACTAAGAGAATCGGGCCAGTAATACACGTAAATAAGTCAATGTTAAAACGAATATTGACACTAGGCTAGAAATAAGAGAATCAGGCTAGAAATACACTGAGAACGATCAATATTAAAACGAATATTGATACTAGGCTAGAACTAAGGGAATCGGGCCAGTAATACACGTAAATAAGTCAATGTTAAAACGAATATTGACACTAGGCTAGAAATAAGAGAATCAGGCTAGAAATACACTGAGAACGGTCAATATTAAAACGAATATTGATACTAGGCTAGAAAGAAGAGAATCAGGCTAGAAATACACTGAGAACGGTCAATATTTAAACGAATATTGATACTAGGCTAGAAAGAAGAGAATCAGGCTAGAAATACACTGAGAACGGTCAATATTAAAACGAATATTGATACTAGGCTAGAACTAAGAGAATCGGGCCAGTAATACACGTAAATAAGTCAATGTTAAAACGAATATTGACACTAGGCTAGAAATAAGAGAATCAGGCTAGAAATACACTGAGAACAATCAATATTAAAACGAATATTGATACTAGGCTAGAACTAAGGGAATCGGGCCAGTAATACACGTAAATAAGTCAATGTTAAAACGAATATTGACACTAGGCTAGAAATAAGAGAATCAGGCTAGAAATACACTGAGAACGATCAATATTAAAACGAATATTGATACTAGGCTAGAAATAAGAGAATCGGGCCAGAAATACACGTAGATAAGTCAATGTTAAAACGAATATTGACACTAGGCTAGAAATTAGAGAATCAGGCTAGAAATACACTGAGAACGGTCAATATTAAAACGGATATGGACAATAGGCTAGAATCAAGAGAATCAGGTTAGAAATACACTGAGAATTGTCATATTGAAACGGATATTGACACTAGGCCAGAGTTTAAGGCTAGAATTACACTGAGCAAGATCTTAATCCGAATTAAAATGTCAATACTAAAACGAATATTGACACTAGGTTAAAACTATGAGAATGAGACTAGAAATACCGTTATGAGAATCTTGATGTAATCAGGGATTTTTAATTTTAAAACGGGTATTGACACATGTTTAGAACTAAGATCTTTAAGCTAGAGTTGAACTATGCAATAACTTCTTCTCAGTAGAAATGTCAATATTAAAGCAATTATTAACTTATGGCTAGAACATAGAGAATAAGGCTAGAAATACGTTATGGAGAATCTTAATTTTTATCGGAAAAATGGTGAATCTGATGTATTAGGTAATTTTGACTTAAGAAGGGCTGTTTAACGACCTTGGGCGTGTGCGGCGGTGAGCATAGAAACTTTTTCATCTACACGATTCTTTAATTTCTTCGTCTGCGTGAGTCTTTGGTTCACTCTGGACATCTGTCCGAAAACAATTTTACTAATTCCATTCTTAGGGCTCATGCTACTTCTTCCCTGAGGCGTTCACTGCTCAGTCTTGACCAAGCAACGCAAATCTATTTCCAAATAATAAGAGAGAATTGTTTGGAAGAAAAGTTTAATGGAAGAACAACTGTTCATCTTAACAAAAGATTTTTAGTGGAGGAAAAAAGAAAATGCTAGTAAAAAAATAAGGAGGAGAAATTAGAAAGTTCGTTGAAAAAGTTTAGTAGAAAAAAAAAAAGATGGATCGTTGAAGAAAAGAGAACGATCGAAGAATTGATTGAGTCGAAAAAAGAGAAATGATAGTTGAAAAGATTTAAAAGAAAGATAATTGATCATGGTAATAATTAAAGAAAAAATAAAAATGCTGATTTAAAGTTGTTTATTCCTTACAAAATGAAAGAAACAAGTATTTGAAGTTGAATTTATTTCATTCCCTGTAAAACTTATTCTTAAATTTGTTATTATTTTTTTTGTGTATGAAACTTAGGACTAAAAAAAAAACTGATCAAGTATTTTTTACTAATTTTGGTAAAAAACGAAAAATTTCTTTTGTTATTCAATTTATAGATTTTGCTTTACGCATTTTTCTAAGTATTGCTGGATAAATTTATATATTTATTGAAAAAAACACATCTTTTTTCAGAGTGACGTTGAGTAAAATGTTTTAAAAAATGGAGTAGTTTTGATGAGCAATGTTAGGTAAATCCCTTCAAAAAATAATAATGGTAGTTGCAGTAAAAAGATCTATTCAGTAAATATTGTTAGCAGTACCATACTAAGCTAATATGCCTCCTTTATTAAGACACTTGCAACTGCAAAATATACGAGAGACATTTTCTGCAAAATTATTTAGGCCATAAATTTAGAAATATGTTAACAATCAGCCTGACTTTTAAAAACAGTTCGGTGTAACCATTTAGTACATTTCCACCAATTTTAGTTTACTTCCTAAAGTTAATTGATATTTTTGACTGCTTTTTTAGCCACTTAAAGAGGGTAAATTTGCATGAAGTATGAGGTTAAAAATTGTTTTTTTCCATGGAAGAAATTTAAAAAATTCTAAAATTTGTGTCAAGAACACTCAGATTTATTTTAAGAGACCATCATGCAATCTGTTAAAAAAGCGCAAATTTTTCGTTCCAGATAAATGAACTAGATTTTAATTTAAATTGAAAAGTAACGGGGGTCGAGAGCTGGTGTGACACTAAGAAGCTTGAATTAACCGCAATAAAAAGAAAAGAGTAAAGCAATGAGGCTTTAGTTTCACTGGCAGCATTTCAACAAATAAATCAGAACTGTCCTGACTTTAAATATGGAATCAATAGGATGTGGTATTTATGTAACTTAATACTTAAAAACATTACTGCGGACAAAAACTTGCTCTAAACGACACTTACTTGCAACCTTGTGGCAAGCAAATCACCAAAGCGAAGCTGGTAGATTTAATCATCAATGCCATTCCTCCAATTCATCATCAGTTTTGTTTGCAGTTAATTGTTGATGTTGGGGTTGAGAAGTCTATGTAAAAAGATTCGATACCTGTAGACGAACAGTGAAGATTGATAAAAGTTTCAGATCTTGAAACAAAGTGATAACTCATAACTCCAAATTATTTGATTTTGATTAAGTTTTTTCAATAATGATGACTATCCTTATGAAACTATTTCAATATAGTTCAGTTTTGTTGGTGCAATGTTGATGCAATGTTGATGCAATGTTGATGAAATATTGATGCAATGTTAATGCAAATCCAAACCTTGCTTTAACCCTAAGTACACAATTTGAAACCTTCTTCATTTGATTTATTAATTGATCAACAAGCATGATTACTGCTCAATAAGTATGCTATTTTCTAGTAATAAATTTAAGTAGTGTTTATTAGTGTAACGTTTATTTATTGACATGCAGCCGTTAGTTTTATAGTTTCAGTTAAAAGTTTATTTGCTGTTTTCTAAGAGTTACTTTCAACAAAAAAAAGAATCCCTACGACAGGAAATTTCAAAAATAAAAAACAAGTCAAAAGAAAATCTTTCTTTTCTTAACCGATCATTCAAAAATGTATAAAAAAAGGTAGGTATAAAATTTTGCAACAAAACTTTCCATCAATTCACAAAAACAATTGTGGTTAAAGTCCGCAAGGGCCCTGGCATTTGTAGAAATATCCGTCACAATCCCAATCCCCAACACAGCTTTTTGAACCTTGACCTGTTTTAGCGTTTGTCCAACACCACATTTTTCCCAATAACTAAAACAAATCGCAAAAAGGACGTTAGTTAATGCAAATGCAGATTATACGAGCTGAAAACACATTTTTTTAAAAAATATATTACTCCGTATTTAGTTATTACGTCATTCCGATCGGAAATTTTAGAAAAATAACTTCAAAAATGAATTTAAAATGAATAATTTGCAACTGATCATTTTATATTTATAGCAGCTTTAGAATGAAAGGTTTTCATGTTTTTTTTTTTTGTTTTTTTTTTTTTTTGTTTTTTTTTTCTTCTTTTTTTTTTTTTCACATATAGATGCTTTTGACAAACGTCCTAGTTTATTTGAGGAAATTCTTACATCGCAATATGCCCAACATTTGGATTTGTAGCAACCATATTCTACTTTAAAACCGGTATTTTTGTCAGTACCTTTTCTTGTACATTCTGCGAAAATAACGATTGAAAGGACGAAAACAACAAACAGCAGTTGAGTCGATCTCATTTTATTTTTTATGCTAAATTAAATAGAAATAATCTGATGAGAAATATTTACCCAATGCATCAGTTTAAACAGTGCATACCCATACCTCACGAAAATAAAGATTGAGCAAAAAAACTTACGTTTGTTTCACGTGTTGCTAAAAGCCCTTCAAACTAGGCAAATGATTGCATTCATCGAAATGTCACATTTATATACCTTGATGAGAGCTGGAAAAAGAATCTTAATTAAACAGATTTCATAACAAAAATAATACTATAACCCAATTGTCTCTCAGAAAACCGGATTATAGTTTTACTTTTGTTATAAGATTTCTCTTTACTTAAAGTATTATTTCTAACAAAAAAACATTGAACGCTAGTTAAAAGTTAATTCTTTGTGTAATTGAAGGTGTGTTTCAGAATCTCTTTAAGTTTGAGCTTTTAATCTACACTAGGATTACATTTTACAGAAGCGCATTTTTTAAAAATGAATTTCTTTGTGAACTCTGTTTCAATAACAAGTATCATAAAAGACTTTAAATTAGAAAAGCTTGAAATAGATTTTTTGATTTAAAATGAACGAAAAGCTACTGGTGTGGTCGCTCTAATTTCAATCGATATTAAATTGTATTACAGCAATAATATCTGCAAAAATAAAATTTCCTTTAAACAAACAATAATCAGATGGAGCTACATGCAATCTAAAGAATACATTCAAAAAAGTCTTAATTTGTCGAGGTGATGACAAAAAGAAAGTACTATAATTTTGTTTGGAATAAAAGAAAGTCCTAATAAGTAAAAAAGAAAGTCCTAATGTTTACTATTATATATTTCTTGAATATTAAAATGACTAATACACTAAAGACATTATTTTTCTGACAGAGATATACTAATTCTACACATAATATAAAATTAAAAATTCCTTTCCAATAATCTACGTAAAACTTTACTTAGTTTAGACTTTTTAGCTGCTTTTCCTTGTTTTTCTTTCAAATTTTCTAGCCGAATTCGCTTTCTTTCCTATTTCTCAGACGCTTTTTCACCTTTTTTTTTCTTTCTTTCTTGCTTTTTCTTAATTCTCTGTCTTTCTAATTCTTCTTTAGCTCTCTTTTTCTCCTCTAAACTAACAATATATTCGTTAGATGTAATGACTGATGAAACCTTTTTTGCTTGTTTTGGTACTTTTTTACTCTGAAATTCTTCTGGACAAACAAATATTGACTCGAAAACATTGTCATTTGCTTGCAAAGATCCTTGAACTGGTGCTAAAACTGTCTCATTAATTTCAATGTTTGATTCTGGTTGTGTTAAGTTCTCATTACTTACTGAAGTTTCCTCGAATGGCGTTTCAAGAACCATGTTCTTTTTCGAGTTTTGGGATCAACACCTTCTATTTTGTCTATTTTATTTTGCCAGAAATAAAATAAGACTTCTTGTTCTATTGCACCTGTCCAATACGTAAGATTACAATGGGCTCTAAAAGATTTTAATTGGTCATGTGTCATATTAGTTTCTTAATCATTTTTGCCCTTATTAATTGGACTTAACAGTTCGGCTATAACTGGAATTTCAGCGGATTCTTTGGGGTTCCTTTGAATTTCATTTTCTTGTACACTTAACTTTTGTAAGATTCAAATTTTCTAGTAAAAAAGGACATAAAACGCAGCATTTAAATTCATTTGGTATTAAAGTTGGATTTTCCTGTACTTTTGCAATTGCAGGGGCTCAAATGTCCTTTTTGGTAGAGCAACTCCAAGGTTTTGCATTTCCATTCTGTGACTACATCGGTCCAAATATCTTTTGCAGCATGAAAGTAAACTCTGTCCAATGGAAAGTTAGCTGCAATTTCTGGTGGAATTCGCCGTTCATATGGATACAAAATCAAAGGTGGTGCAAAGAAATTACGTGCTTTTACTGTTATCATAACTGAGAAACTTTCTTTATCACTATTTGCATTGATGTAATACAATTGTTTGTTTTTTTGCCCAATTGCATTTTTAATAGATAGACACAAATCAAAAAATGACTTCGATCAGTATCCTCAAACCCAGACAATAAATCATTTTTAACTATATACTCTGTTATTTTTTAAAACCACGCTTTAATATCTTGTTGGGAAACACAAGTGTTCTGTGTTTTGGAAGTGTCTGAGTCTTTCGAATCAAAAGTTTTGAATGTCTCTTGAAAAAATTGCGTGCCTAACGAGTGCCAATTACTTTTTGGTCAAGAATTATTTTATGTATCGGGTCCGCCAAATAACTTTTTTTTTTTGAAAATGCTATAAAAAAAACTACTGAATATTTTCTCAAATGTCTTTTTTATTTGAAAGTACAATCCTTCCGGTTAATAATGGAAAATAATTTCATTCAAATGGCTGCCTCGGCTGGCCATGCAGTAGCCTACACGATCGGTCCAATTTTTAAGCACATTATCAATTGTGTGCAGCTGTATTTCACCTATGGTTTCACGAATATTGTCCTTTAAAGCGTCAATTGTCTCTGGCTTGTCGGCGTAACACTTATCTTTGAGGGCACCCCACAAATAATAGTCCAACGGTGTCAAATCGCAGCTCCGAGGTGGCCAAACGACATCAGCTCTGCGGCTGATAATGCGATCTTCAAAAACAGGGCGCAAAACATCGAGTGTAGCTTCGGCTGTGTGGCACGTAGCGCCGTCCTGTTAAAACCAAATGTTGCCAATATCCTCCTCTTCAATTTTTGTGAACAAAAATTCCGTCAACATGGCCCGATAACGATCGTCATTGACTGTAACGGCCACTCCTTGCACATTTTCAAAGAAAAATGGCCCAATTATGCCTCTGGACCAAAATCCGCACCAAACAGTGACTCGTTTTGGGTGCATTGGCTTTTCAATGTATGCGTGCGGGTTTTCTGTGCCCCAAATGCGATAATTTTGCTTGTTTACATAACCGGCAAAGATCAAAATGAGCTTCATCTGAAAAGATGATTTTTTTGGCAAAATCGGCATCTTCTGTAAGTCGATCGCGGGCCCACTTAGCGAAGCGAAAACGCATTGGATGGTCAGTTGGCTTCAACTCCTGAACCAATTGCACTTTGTATGGCGTCATACCAAGGTCTTTATGCAAAATTCGTCTCAATGATGTCTCCGAAATGTTCAATTGTTGAGAACGACGGTGAATTGATGTTGATGGCGCTTCACGCACACTTTCTGCCACAGCAGCAATATTCTCGGGTATACGCACTGTTTTTGGCTTTTCACGCTTTGGTTTATCGATGAGGATGCCAGTTTCTTTCACTTTTTTTACAAGATAACGAACATACGGAGCTGACGGTGCTTCTCTTCTTCCAAAATCCGTACGCAATTTTCGCACACATTCTGCAACATTACCATGATTTTCAAAGTAATGTCGCAATATTTCCCAGCGTTGTTCAAGCGTATACACAACCATATTCGTTCAGCGGAAGGATAAAACTAATTATCTGTCAAATCAGACATGAGCTAAGTGTTACCATTCACAAAATAAGCACTAGTTGAAAAAAAAAAAGTTAGATGGCGGACCCGTTACTAAAAAAGTTTCTAAAAAGTTTCTTTGTGACTGGCATACCAACATCGGCCATATCAAGTGGCCAATTTTTAATTTTAACCTTTACAGTTTTAACAAAAATTGTTGGACGCCCTATTTGACTTTTTGCTCGACCTTGTGTTTGCTGTTAAAAGGGTTTTCCTAGGTATTTTATAAAATTTAGATGCTGCATATATTGTCATAGTCTTCTTTTTTTTTTTTTTTACCCAATGCTTCATCCATATCCTGTTGTGAATATGGCTTGTAAGATCTTTTTGGGCCTAAAACAAAAATTAAATTATTTTTATGAGGCAAGGAATTTCTTTTGTATACGGTAAAAAAGAGGAAAAAAGAAAGTCACATCAAATTTTTCGTAAAAAATATTAGTTTTTATGTGTAAATCGATCGTTTTAACATAGAAATTCCAAACTTACCACGTTCATGTGCCATTATTGATCAAAATAGTTTTTTAACAAGCTCTCATCAAGGTATATAAATGTGAAGTTTGAAGGACTTTTAGCAACTCGTGAAACAATTACAAGTTTTTTTGCTCAATCTTTATCTTCATGAGGTATGGGTATGCACTGCTTAGACTGATGCATCGGGTAAATATTTCTCATCAGATTATTTCTATTTAATTTAGCATAAAAAATAAAATGAGATCGACTCAACTGCTGTTTGTTGTTTTCGTCCTTTCAATCGTTATGTTCGCAGAATGTACAAGAAAAGGTATTGATCCAAATACCAGATCAAAAAACATGAAAACCTTTCATTCTAAAGCTGCTATAAATATAAAATGATCAGTTGCAAATTATTCATTTTAAATTCATTTTTGAAGTTATTTTTCTAAAATTTCCGATCGGAATGACGTAATAACTAAATACGGAGTAATACTTTTTTTAAAAAAAATGTGTTTTCAGCTCGTATAATCTGCATTTGCATTAACTAACGTCCTTTTTGCAATTTGTTTTAGTTATTGGGAAAAATGTGGTGTTGGACAAACGCTAAAACAGGTCAAGGTTCAAAAAGCTGTGTTGGAGATTGGGATTGTGACGGATATTTCTACAAATGCCAGGGCCCTTGCGGACTTTAACCATAATTGTTTTTGTGAATTGATGGAAAGATTTGTTGCTAAATTTTATACCTACCTTTTTTTATACATTTTTGAATGATCGGTTAAGAAAAGAAAGATTTTCTTTTGACTTGTTTTTTATTTTTGAAATTTCCTGTCGTAAGGATTCTTTTTTTGTCTCAATAACGCACAGGCTTAACAACAACTTTTACAAAACGATTCCTAACCGCCTTTTTTATTTGTTTATGACCTCAAAACGGTCAAAACCTCAATCTTCCATTTGTGTAAAAGTTAGCAAATAAAACGGGCAAATTAAAATCGGCAAATTAAAATCGGCGCGCAATCAGATATTTAATATTATCGATTTAACATGCAGTTCAACGACAACAAAAAACAGGAGAAAGTTAGGTAAGTTATGCGAAAATTATTTTTTTAAATTTTCATTTACAATTTGTCACCAGCAACTTTTTAGTTGCAGTAGCAATCAATTATTCTCCTGCAACTAAAAAGTTGCAGGCGACTAATTGAGTATGGAAATTAAAACTCCTAGGAGAATTAATCTTTTATTACTTTAAAATCAAATACTTAAAAGATTGAAAAATTATTTCACAAAGTCGCAGTGACTGTCATAAAAATGGCGTTTGATCTATCCCTTGTCCGATTTTCATGATTCCCAGCCTCTTTTAGATGGTTCATTACTTCTTTTTGTATTTCTGCACTGTTGGCATCATAAAGAACATTCATCATAACATTTCAGTATTTTATCAAGCTATGCTCGTATAACTTGATTAGATACATGAGGAAAATTCAGTCTATTCTTTCGCAATTTGGTAACTTCTTAGAAAATTTCCGCTATTCGCTTCTTCCTTCCTTTGATTTCTGGTCAAAGGAATGGTAGTGTCCGATAATTTGCTTTTGGATAGACATTCTGCACTATTCTTCCAGTGAATATTCTTCCAAAGGGATCATTCTTCTTCTTTTATGAGTCTTCAAATTTTACCAGGTTATTGGTCCATACATCCTTGTTCTTCTGAATGCTACTATCGCTAGGCTTGTACGTCGCCATGTGTTGCTTCTGTAATAACAATAAAATTAGATAAGCAGCTATACATACACAGTCTAAATTGTTCCAGAATGTTCTAAACTATTCCAGAATGTTCTAAATTGTTTCAAAATGTTCAAAAGCTCAAACACTTCTAATCTATACAAGTTTTAAATGATTTGCAGCAAAGCCACACGTATTAGTAGTTGCAGTTGCAAGCTTAAATAAATGACGAATCGTAATTTTAATTGCGGGGTGACCCTTTTTTACAAACCGAGAGGAATTGAACATGTTTTCAATGTTTTCTAATTAAAGTTCATCAATTTATGACACAGGAAATTATTTTTTTTTAAAAAAGTCAAAAAGTCATAATCCTAGTGAGGGTTAGAGAAGCATTAAAAAACGTCAAGATGCTATAAAAAAAAAAAAGAAGAAGAAGACACCAAGCTTCGATCTGATCAAAGATTAAATGAAAAGAACTTGCGCATAGAGGCAACTTTTTTGGCATGAACATACCACAGCAGAAGTCCTGGAAGAATTCTCCCATTTTCGACTAAATCTTTTCGTAAGATTATATAAAAAAATATTTGTTTCCCCTTTAAATTCAGTGCACTTTTTTACAATGGTTTCTTCTATTAAATTACTTTTGACGGTTATGAAAAACCATATATGAAAGTTTACCATATTGTATAAAGGTAATGTACATATAATTGTTAATATGCAGACTTATTTCTGCATTATAAAAGAATTAAGATATCATGCATGCTGCTTTTTAATTACAGCTTAACCAGATGTGATTTTGCTATATGGTGTTGATGTCACCAAATTAGAAGCAAAATTTTTAGCCTTTTATGATCCAGTGATCAAGGAAGCAGTCAAAAGATGTGCAAACACCAATCAAAACAAGTTGAAGTAGGCATTAAGTTGCATGAAATTAGTAATAATTGTAAATGGATCTTTAATACATGTACAACTAATACTGCTGTTTTTATAAATACAACTTTTTCTCAATTTATTATTTTGCATGTATTTACAATTAAAGAAATCTATTTTTATGTTTAGATTGGAAGGTAATGTTGGTTGCATTGCTGCTACTACCATTATTTTGGGGACCAAGAAGACTTGTTTTTTCTCTTCACAAATAAGAGATATGTTTAAACTGATTGAAAAAAAAATCTTGTTTTTTTGCGTAAATTACACATTTCTTAGCTTTATAGGATTGGGCCTTTGGTGGGAAGGGAAAAGTGCTAATTGTGAAGGGAAAAGTGAGTAAATGGGAAAACAGACTTTTTTAATTAGTTGTATGTGGTGTTCATTTTTGATTTACGTTTATATTTATGTACTTTTTGAATATGTTGTTGCGTATGTACACTGATGCATTTAGTTTGTATTATATTTTAAACTGGAAAATTTTTAAATTGAAAGTGCATGTTTTTGATTTAAGTTTGTTGTCATTAAACTCGTATAAACTTCTATTTGAATATTCCTAATTTTTGTTATGTTTTTTGGAATATTACAATATCACAATATCTTGATGTGGTTTTTATTTGTTTAAATAGTTTTAACTTCAGTTGCATATTTGTACAGTTTATTATGTTTTACATTGAAAAACTTTATTTGCTAAAAGTCGTTTATGTCGCTCTTTTTCTGATTGTGCTGTTTGAAAATTTGTTTTTGCGATTTGATAGTTTTTGCTCAAACGTTGCTGTATATTACTTTGGTGCTATTTTTAAACATTACCGTCGAATGAGTTTGTTTGAATCCCTGATATATAAAATACTGGATACATACATAAATAGACAGAAGTAATTGAAGCCGAGAAAATTTTACCATGATGACGCAAGTTAGGCTGAAAAATGTTGTTCAAACAGCGTATAATTTTATTAAAATGTTATGCCATGAATTAATACAATATCTTCTATATAGAAGACTAACATTGAATACAAGAGTATACATCTATATTTATGTATAATATATTTATCTATAATATAGATATATGTTTATGTACTATATATTTCAAGGTTTGGTTTTAGTTTTGAAATGGTCAATTCGTGGAGTGCTTTTGGATGTACAGTTTTTGTAAGTTTTCATAGGTCAGATAGTAGTTCATATGCAATTTAAACCTTTTATTCATTAGGATTCAGTATAATTTTACTATGTAAATTTTAAAAGACAAGCACAGTATGTATAATAAGTCTTAGCGATGCTTATTTGGATTTTCTGTAAATCCGGAAAAAAGAGCAGCATGGGTTCTTGCAACAAAGCGAAAGAATTTTGTTCCCTCTTCATCAAGTTATATTTGCTCATATCATTTTTCTAAAGATAAAATATTGCGTTTCGGAGATGGCATCAAAAATGATTCAGACAATCTACAAACTGTCAACAAGAAGTTGTCTTTTGTATTAGATGCTAAAATGATATTAAAAATGATATTAAGATGATAAAATTTATTTAAATTTAACAATACATAGTTACTTTAATTAAACTAACTTACAAAAGTAATATGCTGTATCATATTACATATTACTTTTAACTAATATTTACGAATTCGCCTAAGAACATTTTACCTCACGTCACTTTTTCAAAGAAAGATCGGCTTCATTTTTTTTATAAGGCCACATATGGCAATGCCGTATCCAATATTTTATATATCTATGATTTGAATAAAATGTGGCTGACACAGCAATTTCTTTATTCATATTGAATACAAAATTGTTTAAATTGTATTGAAGAATTTAAACATTTACATATATTTTTCAAAATAATTTTTTAGCTGTCTATCAATCAAATGACAGTAAATTCAGAAACTAATCAGCAGCGCCCAGAGCTTTCATCACATCTCCATTTGCTTGTTAATGTGAATGACGTAGGAAAGAGGTCATTTTTAAGAACTTCGAATTGAGCCTCAAATATTAGTTTCTTTCAGTATGCCTTGAAGTGAAATTTCAGCGCGTGTTTCTGTAATAGAAATATGCTCACCTGAAAGGTAACAAACCTTATCACCATACATAGACTATGATAGGATTGAAATACGTGATGTCCTGCCTTTAATGGCCGCTTTTGCGTCTGTTTATAAGAATGGCTAGTACATTTAGAGTTGATGTGATAAGCAAATGCCTCTTCACAACTCAATGCCACTACAAATTACTTCACTTGATTTTATTGTTTCCGATGATTTTAGCACTCCTCGAAGTTTATGAAAAGAAATTTATGAGAAGAAATTTATGAGAGCTAGATTTATTATGACCCAACAAACGATTTGCCACTTCAGCAGTTGTAGTCAATTCAGCGGCACTCCTCGGTTTCACTAAGTCTTCAAACTTTTCTTTAAAGTTCTTTTAGGGCCGTCGTTGAGGATGACTTCCTCCAGATGACGAGAATCAACAGGACTGATATATAGTTATTTTAAATTCTTTATATGCGCCCTTTTTTTTTCATTCAAAAAACGCCCTATCATTTTACAGAAAAAAGTTTAAAGAAAAAAATGACAAATTGTGGATCTTAAATTCTTGTTTAATGGTATTAAAACCATTATAAGGTTGCAACTAAAATTTTCCTGAAAACTGCATATGATTCATCGCTCTGGAATGTTGGTTATATTTAATACCTCAAGTTGTAACCAATGATGGATTGTTATTGTGAAAACATCACCAATAAATCGATTCTTTGAAATGGCTTTTTTTCCCACCTAGCTTGTATAAAGTGATTTACTATGCATTGCTTTTAAATAGATGTCAAAATATCGTTTGAGCTCCTTGATTTTGGTTTACGTTTTCTTGGTGCCTTTTCTTTGTGGTTCATTTTTACTTTCTGTGCTTATTTCTACAGCAACTAGCTTTTATCTAAATCCATCCTTGTTTACAACAATCAACGTCAAAACTTTTGTCTTAAAACATCTTCCGCTTGCTTTTTTGCAAGCCATGCATCTCTTTTGGATTGATTTACTAAGATCGCTAAGATTTTCGTTTAGAAATCTTTTTCACACCTAGTTCTTCTTTAAAACTATACATGGAACGTTTTACTAATTATTTACTCATACAAGCCAATATGGAATTAATTCAAACTTGTGACTTGGGCATTTAGTTTCTTTGATATTCCGACCAAACCTTTCTAGAAGAAAACTTTAATCGATCTTGTTGAAAGAATACAACATAAAGCAACAAAAACGTATTCCAGGGTCTTCAAAATTATGTTATGAAAAAAAGTTTAAAAAGACTCAATTTAACCACATCCAAGAAAAGAGAAAGAAGCGATTTAATCGACCTTTTCAATTGTGTTAATTTTTATAAGCGAGATACGAGGAAAATTTACCGACCTGAAGAACCAGCTGAAAGTGTTCGTTTTTTACACAAAAATATCAAAAATGTATTTCGGAGAACATTAGTTATTCAATTAATATTCTATATGATGGAAATTTGCAGGGTAAGAAAAAAACTCTGGGTCTTTTCCGTAATAAAATAAATGATAAAAGTGAAAATACTATTCTGGAATTCTATTGTTCACTACTCAAATTTGGAAAAGTTTTTCTAATTTAAAAAAAAAAACACTCGAAGATAAAATATCATTTTGATTGTGGTAAAATACAAACTTCCATTCGAATGAATCAAAACGTTACTCTATAAAGATTTATAAATCCAGAGTTTTAGCTAAACAGATGTTGTGACAAATGTTTTTGTTTTTTTAATGAAAATCCAATTAGAATTTTTTTTTTTTTTTTTTTTTTTTTTTTTTTTTAAAAAAAAAAATTTATTAAAATTGAATTTTTTCCTCTCTTTGTAAAATGGCAACCGGGACATGGCCACCAAGACCCTATGCTATTTTTAAAAATGAACAAATAAAAAATATATATATATAATTATTGAAATAATGACTGTAAATTATAATCATTTCCGAATGTTAATCAAAAAAAGATAACAACAAGGACACCTTTAATCCTTTCAATTACTTAATTTTCTAATAACACGCGTTTTAAACGCTTTACGGTTCAGCGAGTGTAAATTTAAATTGATAAAGAAGCTACTGAAGGTGATCAGAACAAGAAGCCTTAAGTTAATAAAAATCCAATTAGAATTTCAACCAGGGCTGTGGAGTCGGTAAGCTGCTGTTCCGACTCCGACTCCGACTCCTTGATTTTATCATGGACCGAATCCGACTCCCGACTCCGACTCCTTCATAAGTAACCAATTTGTAATAACAAATAGTTGTTTGTTTTGCTACAGTTATTTGTTTGTAACAACAAATAACTGTAGTAAAATGTTAACATTGGCTATTTCATCACTATGATACAAATAATCCAACCACTTAGTGCTTTAAACAATATTTATAAGAAAACATTTTCTGAACAAACAAATTTTCTGAAGTCTTGTTATGCAATAAACTCTTATGCAGTCGCTAATAACATTATGAATTTGTCAAAATCATGTTTGAAATATTGTCAGTTGGACAATATTTCAAACATGAAAGAACTTGTTCTTCTTTAAGTTTATACTCTTTAAGAATCTTTTCTACTAAGACCTGGAGAAATTCGCTGGTGTGATTAGTTTTGGCGTCTTTTACTGCCAATGTCTTGGTAACTGCTTCATTTTTTTCAAAAAAGAATTAAACATTGATTGCAAAATAGTTCACTCTGTTAAGAAACACAAAGCGTCTCTTGAGAGATTCATTAAGTTCTTCTTTTTGTTTAACAGCTTTTTCAATCACTAACTTTCTAATACTCTCTCTCTCCAGAGAAACAAAGTTAATTGAATACTTGCAGTCTTTCTGTTTGTGGAGCAACTCTTTGGTGCTTGGTGGTGGCACGCCTAGCTTCCTACTAATAATATGTAGCACAGTGCCAGACAATTTAAGTCGGGAGTTAGTGGATCATGAAGTTATATAGTTTAAGGGAAGGTAGAGGAGAGCGCAAGGGAGGTGATATATGATTCTCAGTGATAAGCAGCAAAATACCCTATTGCTTATCACTGTTTTAAAGGCCTAAAAATAACATGTCAAACTCCTTGTCCTCCAGTTGTTGCAAACTACAATTCCCATTGTGTCTGGATATCCTACATCTTTCAGACCATCCTGGAACCTGTAGTTTTGTAACATCTATAAAATCCTTATGAAAATTATGAAACTTTGAAAGATTTTTTTTAAACCGGAGTCGGAGTCGGTACAATTCTTCCGACTCCAACTCCGACTCCGACTCCAGCCAAAATGAGCTCCGACTCCGACTCCGACTCCACAGCCAAGACTCCACAGTAAAGAACAGCATTGAATGCTATAAAAAAAATAAGAGTTTTTTGAATAGTGTAACTTATTGAACAGTTTGTGAATAATATAACCGGCTAAATATTGCAAACTTTTCATTTCTGCATCCTTTATACTCATGGTTGATTTCTTGCATTTCTCACCATTGAATTTGTTTTTATCGGTAAGGTAGTTTAAAATAATCTTTAAAATCTTTTTAATTTTTATAAAAGATATCATTTGCTACGTCTTGCAATAGAGTATTGGAAAAAGTATGTCCTTCAAAATGTTTAGGCAGGTTTTAGGCAGATTATCCGACAGGAGTTCAAAAAATGTTGCGTAATAATTCTCAGGGTCACCCTTAAACTTTTTAAAAAGACTCTTCAACTTTCGCTATGCAGTTTTTTTGTTTATTTGCGTAACTGTGCCCTTTCGGAAGAATGAGAACCAGTAATTTCTTGAACAATAACATAAACAAAGGGTTTTTGTTTGTTTCCAGATTATATATTCTTGTGACTATGATTACACACATTACATACATTACATACATTACATACATACATTACATACATTTCATACATTACATACATTACATACATTACATACATTACATACATTACATACATACATACATACATACATACATACATACATACATACATACATACATACATACATACATACATACATACATACATACATACATACATACATACATACATATATACATACAAGCTGAAAATCCCGTTATTTATGCAAAAAAAAAACAGATTGCAGTTTAAAAAAATTTACTTGCGTAGGAAAAATCTTGTTTTTTTGCGTAAATTACGCATTTCTCAGCTTTATAGGATTGGGCATTTGGTGGGAAGGGAAAAGTGCTAAATGTAAAGGAGAGTGAGTAAATTGGAAAACAGACTTTTTCAATTAGTCGTATGTGGTGTTCTTTTTTGATTTACGCATATATTTATGCACTTTTTGAATATGTTATTGTGTATGTACACTGTAGCATTTAGTTTGTTTTATAATTTAAGTTTTTAAATTGAAAACTTAAATTATAAAACAAACTAAAAACGCATTGGCACTGAATGAAATCTCCACGAGATGATACTAATATATTTAATGAACGGATGGAAAGTACCTTTAGATATACTGAAGGCTGGTTGTTAACTATTGGTGACAGTAGAGACATTTCACTGTCTAGGGAGTATGAATAAGGAAAACACACCAACAAAACGTCATACTCGACCGAGGAAACGTTCCAACAAAACGTCATACTCGACCTTTCTCATCCATTGCAAGACCATTGCATGTTAAAACTTATGACTGTAAATGCTTTCAATTTATGCAATGAAAATAATTTAAAAAGGTTTAACCTGATTGCTATTTTGTCAGACAGTGCGAGCGCACAAACTTGGTTAACTGGGCGTATTACGTATTAACAGATTTTGTTACTTGTATGTAAATAAAATTCATCGGGAAATCAAATTTTGAAAAATGACCACTCATTATTCTTTATTGTCTTGCTTTTTTTCAAAACATATTGGAGGAGCTCTGTACTTGAGCAACTGATTTCCTTCAAAACGCATTGCATTTAAATTTTCTCCATCCTTTTTGTCGTATATTGTGGAAATGTAAACATCTCGCTCTGCAATCCGCTTTAAACTGACACTTCGGTCGAGTTTTTCCCCGTAATACCCGAGTCCAAAATGTTCGTGTGCACTTTGTCCGTTTGTAGTGATTGGTTCGGGAATTCCTTGAAATAATGCACCAATACCACTTCCCTCTTTCCAACCACGTTGTTTAAGATACTTGCTGCCGATACCTTTTGAATGCCTTTCAAACTTTGCAAAACAGTTCATTTTTTCACGGTTATGTTTTTCTTGTCTCTTTATTTCAGAGTATTTTATAGGACCCACGTCTTTTCCAGCTCTTCTTCGACGCTCAATGCGCATTTGTAACTGGTCACGTGCAGGTTTGTCACCAGCTCCTTTTTGTAAAAGACGTCAAATAGAAGTTTTAAAATTAAGCATATTTAAATCTATATAGAAGGAAGGTTTTAAGAACTAGAAAATTAAAAAAAAAAGACAACAGTAAAAAGTTAAGATAAAATGTTGTTACTTAAAATGTAGCAACATCAGACCTTTAAACATGAAACAGAAAGAAATGAATGTTAAAGAAAGTTTCGAAATTCAGATTTGTCAAGTATTAAGAACTTAGAAACCACTAAAAAAGATTTTTCATGATGGAAAATAATTGTCGATCAAAAATGAAAAAAGGGCACATTAAAGCTGCTGAAAGTCATTGGGGGACAAGCTTTTTCTGTCTCTCTGTTCCGACAGCTTTTATTTTGAAACTTTAATATTAAGATTAAACTTTTAGTTTGAATGTATTTACCGTCCTCGTAGTAAACACTGTAATCTACATCCCAATCATCTACAGTGTCTTCATCGAAGTCTTTCCCTTTCATTTCGTTCCAAAAATAGCTGTCGGTATAAAATACCAGCCCACTTCCACCTTTTTCCCACTTAAGTTCCAAATCTTCCTCATACAACCTCAAATTAAAAAATCTCTTGTAAATAGAAAGTTTTGATAAACGGCATACGTTCACTATGATGGAGATAAGAAGTCCGTATTTCAGTGAAAAACATAACTTAGTGCTTAAATATCTAGAGATTTTTTTTAAACTAAACACTTAACTTACCTTTCTTTCGGTCTGGCTTGATTATCTATATCATCATACAAAGCTTCATAGCGTTCCCAGTCCTCTGCATCATCTTCTTCATTTGTATTATCGTCATAATTTTCTACAGATTTATCAGTTATATTCACAGAATCACTAATATTTTTAGGCTCAAAATCTTTTACTGAAGTAGATTCAGTTCGACCTTGATTTTTTACAACGGAACGAAAATTTTTAATTTTTCCTTTTTTAAAATAGTAATCGTAATCCATTTCTACACGAGAATATTCTTTTTCTTTAGAATACCTCGGAAAGGTAATGCCTAAAGATTTAATAACACTGCAAGGGAGTTTACATTCCTTAATCAACTGATGAAAGTATTTAGTTGGAGTACCTACATTCCCATTAGGCATTACACCAGTCGGAGGATTTAACTCTATAAGTGTTTTTAAATCTTCTTCATAGATTGTCTGATCTTCGTAATGCACCTGCAACTTTAGCTCACTTTTAGATTTAAAGGTTTTATTTAAGTCATTGCACTGGGAAACTTTCATTTTTTTAGCTATGCAGCGAAGTGAGCAATCTGTTTTTGACTTTTTCCACAAACGTTTGTGATACTTCGAAATAAAACTTTCAACAAAACTCGACTTAACTTTAACGACACAACAGCACGTGTTTGTTGGGTCAACTTTGGCAGGATTAGTTTTTTCGTTTGTGACCAATCTGTCACTGACATTCGATCCGGATGGATTTTTGTCACAAAGACTTGTTATCTTAGCTGTCTCGTCATTTGAAACATCCACAATTTCTGGTCTGTGTCTATAGTGGAAACATGAGAAAGCTGAGCATTCAACAAAAGGAGAGAAGAACGATCTGAGAACAGAGGATTTGTAATGGTGCGGTATATTACCGATGTAAATATATTCGAAGCTTTGCGAATCCTGGTGAACGCTTGAAAGCTGCTCAATATCTTTTGTTCCTGAGAAATCGACATCTCGAAGAGTCATTTTATTAAGCAATTATCTAAAACTGAAACAGCATAATCATTTGTACTTTTTCACTATTCACTTATCTACTTATTCACTAAAACTCAAACAAAAACTTTATTTTAATGTTAAAAAAAACCAAACTAAAAACTGCGCGCTTTAATTTCATAAAATAAATTAAAACCACTTTTTAATTTCATAATAAAAATTCAAACCATTTTTCTTTTTAAAAAAAGCTTATTCATTTTAGTTCTAGAAAAATTTTGAGAAAACCTCCATTTTTTTTAAAAAAGAAATAAGCAAAGAAATTTACTGGAAAATGAAAACATGCAAACATACAACAATATAGAAAATTAGTTTTAACGAGAAAAATACTCAAATAACTAGTTCTAGAATTTAAATACAATAGGACGGTTATTAAATAGAAGCTTCATTCTACAACGGAGACTCCTTCATATAATTTTTGACAAAGACTAAAGATTTAATCTTAGTTTCATTTCTTAGGTTTGGAGCTGATCAATATTGTAAAACAGATCTAGCGACTCAGGATTTATCAGAGTTCCTCTTTCCTTTACATCTTCACCTTGAAGAATTTTTTTAACAGCAACCTCAACTTTTTTGCCACTTATTGTGTATGGTATATCAGCTATTTCTAATATTTTTTCAGGAACGTGTCGTGCTGATAATTCGGCACGGATTAAGATTCGAACTTGATTTACCATATCATCATTTAATCTGTAATAAAATGACTATTTATTTATTATACAAAGAAAAGGTTTTTTAAAACGTTGAGTAATAAAAACTTTCAAAAGTTAAAAAAATTGTTTTCAAACCTATTTCCTTCCTCCATCTTTATAAATAACACTACTTGCTCTCCGCGACAGGTTTCTTGACCAACACATAGAGTGTCTTTAATGAAAGGAAGATTTTTCCTTGTAATTACATTGTATATTTCAGCGCTTCCAAACCGTACGCCATTAGGATTTAAAACCCCATCACTAAATATTTCTCTCAACTTCAGCAAATGTTTAAATAAATAACCTTATAGACTTTAAATTGAAAAGTTAAACAATATTTTAATGAACCTTCTTCCCAACATAACAATACCACCGGTTTCACCATTGATAACACAATAATCTCCATGTGTCCAGACCTCTACAAAAACAAACTGCAGCAAAAGTAATAAAAAGCAATCGCTGTTTAAACCAATATAAACAAAACAGACAGCATAAGAAAATTTGACAATATTTTTTTGAGGATAATACTTAAAAATTGATGACATAAACATTCAAACCTTTATACTTATTAAAGTAGGAGCTTTGATACTTCTTCCCATCCACATCATTCCAGAAAGAAGTTGGCATAGAGGGAAATGGTTTTGTGCAAACAAGCTCCCCTGCAGCATCTTCCACTGGCAATCCTTTGAATTAAAATAGGTTAGCTTCATATTTCCATCTGATATTTTTACTGCATTTCAAAGTCTTGGTTTTTGTCGTTTAAAAATTAACAAATTATAAACAAAAACAAGTTTCTCAAGATTTTGATGAACCTAAAAGTTGATTGGAAATGAACTTTATCTAATCAAACTTTTTCATCTTCTTTTTTAAAAAAAAAAATAAGTTTAATAAGGTCTTTACCATTTTCATCCCAACTATAAACAGCCATTGCAAGGTTTCTACTTTGTATTTCTCCCTTATGCACAGGTACGGTAGGATTCTGTCCAGCAAAACAAGATATGATATCAGTGCCACCTGCAAAAAAGCATTCAACTGATAAGTACACCAATATAAGTGCAAATTTATTGCACACAAATATAAAATGCATAGTAATAGCACTTTGCATAATACCAGTTATTGATCCCAGTAATATATCATTCTTGATGGATTGGTAAACATAGTCATAACTAGAAGGTTTTAGTGGTGACCCTGTAGAGAGGATAGTATGCAGTGATTCCAACTTATGACTTTTAACTGAAAAAAAAAAAGTTTTAAAATGAGTTTAAAAAAGGAAAAAGTTTGCTTTAATTTTCAGCACAGAATACTAAAAGTTTTTAAAATTAGAAAACTGAACTTGGGTGTATCGAATTTTCTTCTAATGCTTCTATCCATCTGGCTCCAGTACCAAGAATCGTTATTCTAAACATGTGAGTGAGGAAATTATGCCATAAAACTAAAAATTAGAAGTACAAAACTTTATTTGTGTTATCTTTAGGATATAAAAATGGTGAAGCGGTTTACTTACATTGGAATTGTTAACTTCACCATCCAAAGAATGCATTTATGAAAAACAATCTGCTATTTAAAGTATCAGGTAGTAAAAAACAAGTTTAAAAAAAACTGTTTACCTTACCCAATCTCATCAACAAGATCCCATAGCACATTCAGTGTTGGTAGAAGAGGGGAACCATCATAACAAACAACAGATGCACCAAGAGCTAATGCTGAGACTAACCAGTTCCACATCATCCATCCTGTCTTTAATTATAAGATTCCTCAATTACTTACTTTTGAAACATAAACTATAAATTACTTTATTAAATATATATATAAATGGTATAAAATTGTTAAATTAGATAGTATGCTTAACTAAAAAGCAAAAGCAAACATACTAATTATTCACTTCAAACGGTAAGTGAAGGATTCAAAAATCAAGCTGGCAACAATTTATAAATTCCATGTTTTTGACCTCACATAATTATGTTATAGGTATATTAATGTCCAATAAAAGAATGAAAATGTTTGTCTAAAACTAAATTAAAACTATTTACTGTGGTGTAATACATAATTTTATCTTTGGAAGACATGTTTCCATGGAGCATGTGTTCCTTCAAGTGTTGGATCAAAGTACCCTAATAATATCAACCAAAACATTATATTGTAACCTGTATGATTAACTATTAACAACATACATGTATACCTTTGGAATTAGGTTGCTTACACCAGTGGTATCATGGCAACATTTAAAATAACTTGCAAAAATAAATGTCTCAATAGTTTTACTTAGTTTACTTAGTTAATTTTACATTTTCACAAACACAATTGTCTTACTTATAAGACATCAGCGTGAAAGGATAGAAAATAGATGTATAATAGATGTAAATAGATGCATAGGAAAAAGGTATTATAATGTGAACTTACACCTGCAGAGTGAACCATACACTTAGGGGGTCCTGTAGTACCTGATGAATACATAATATAAAGAGGATGACTAAAGGGAAGCTGTTCAAATTCAATTGTTTGATCATCTGAGAAACCTTCAATAAACTTTGAAAGAAATTCACTATAAAATAAAAAAAATAAACTCAACTTAGAGTTTGATATCTGCATACATGAAAAGTAACTTTGTTATTATTAGATTACTATTATGGCAACCAAAAAGCCCAAAAGGTTGTACCTTTATAGAAAAAAAGAATACAGGTTAAAAATAGCCTACCATTTATCAATGTTGGAAACATCAATTTCTGATTCACAACTAATATATGGACATAAAATAACTTTCTCAAGGCTAGGCAACCCTTAAATTAAAAAAAACATTAAAACTCATCAAAAGCTCTATAAAAGATAGTTACTCATTCAGTTAAGTGAGAAATAAAGTTATTACTTGTTGAAGAAAAACTTGATTTGATTTATCAAAAAATTACCTTCAACAACACTTTGAAGCTTTTTTAGATGGTCATGTTTTTTACCATTATAAATAACACTATCCACAGAGAAAATTACTTTAGGAGATATCTGCTGAAACCGATCTAAGACACCCTATAGTTTAAAGAAAGACAAATAAAATCCAATAGTTTTGGAAAGACAAATAAAAAAAAACAAAAATACTAATTTCAATAAATAAACTATTTTTGTAATAACAAAAAAAAAAATTTACAGAAACTCCAAATTCTGGTGAAGTGGAACTCCAAATTGCACCCAGACTTGCAGTTGCTAACATTGCTGTGACAGCAAATTCACAGTTTGGAATATAACCTAATTAAGAAACAAGTTCATTCTGAAGTTTAATTTGAAAAATATCATCAAATAGAGAGAATTAAAAATGCAATCAAGGACATGCTGTTAATTGTAAGGAGGCTAGAAGCCCCAATGTGGAAGGCTTTCTACATCAATTATCCCTTTATTTTAGGAGAGATAGCTATATCTAGATGAATGATAGACGGCCAAATCTTTAATATAGTTACTAGACAATAATAAAAATCAATATTATGTCCATGTCTGACTGACATGGAAAGATAAGTACTGATTAGCAATATGGATAGTTGGTTTTTGAAATTATATTTCCATACTCTTATTACTTTGTGATTTTCACTTTTAAGTCCACAATAAATCAGCTAGACAATTGGGAGAAAAGATCCATTATTTCTAAAAGAAGATATCATCCAAGGTATAAGCCTCTTTGCTTTTCACATTTAACTAAACAAAATCATAATCTAATTGTTGGGTTTGACTTCATAAAGTGGCTATCTCTCCTTCTCAATGTGGCAACTTCTTCTCTAAAATTATTTAAATAAATCAGAATAAATTTAAGACTTTTTTAAGAAAACTGAAGTTTATTAGATATAAAATTTAATACAATTATTTTGTTTTGAAGTAATATTTTCTAAATCAGCAGCAGATACCCTGTGATTACTTTTCACTAACTGAATAACAGCATGAGCAGCTTTAGTCACTCAAAACCTTAGGTATCAAAAATTGTTTTTATTTAAACCTCCCAATGTACCATAACTTTTAAATACAATTCAATAGTCTAAACATTTACATAGGATTAAATAGCTGCTTAGAGTTTAAAAATATACAGTCTATAATAAATAAAACCAGGAAATAAGGTTGTCATTAAACCTATTTTGACTTCCTGCCATGATTATTCTTTAAGTCAGTAAACTAAAATATTTACTGCTGTAAACATTACATAAACTTAACAAAAAATTCAAATTTGATTTTTTAAGTTTTATAGCTGAAGACCAAATGTTGTAATTACCAGTTCAACAGATGTATAACTTTTTTTATACCTTACCTTCACAAAATGATTCCTCTAGTGCTAGCTTTTTAATAGAACATAAAATATTTATCACTTTAATATTAAGGTTTAATTCTTCTAACATCAATACATATTCATGAAAAGAAGACTAAAAGAAATCTAATTATAATAGGATTGCACTTTAATCAGTGGAAATTCTGCTCTTAGCAATAACTCAAATAGTCACATGTAGCAATTATGTTTTTAAGATCAAAAACAGAATAATATTTCAATTTAAATATCACTAGTATTATATTTAAAATTCAAATCTTGATTATCAAACCTCTTTACTTCATATCTAAAAAATTCCCTCATCTTTACCTTTTTCATATCTTGAAGGCTGGAAATGCTGATATCTGGATTGTGCATAAAATTCAAAGACACCTTACATTTAAATAATTTTACTTTTAAGCTTCCAGCCCTGGTGTAAAATTATTATTGGCATAAAATTTATTTATTTGTACCATTAACTGATTACACTTTGAATGCAGCATGGGTTTTTGTTTTTCTAACGATCCATCCAGCTCGCTGTGAAGGATCAGAAAAATAGTGATGCAGACTATAACATCATTTTAAAAATCTTTCAAATAGAATTCACTGTTACCTTTATTTAATAATTGATAACTTTTTCATTTTTTTATTTATCTAAAAAAGTGTCAATTTTAAATGATTATTATCTCTGAACACTATGGATGAGGTTTTTTGATTGCTTTATATTTTCATGGGTACTATTATTGGTGTAAAGTTAACAAGATATGAATCAAAATATTACAACAAAAATTTTTTGAATGGATCAAAATTAAAAGCTGTTTTTATAACATGATTGATATTTTGTATTAAAAGTTGTTGGTTTTGGAATTAATTGCAACTAAGTTGCATAACAAATCAATTATTAAATTTTTTTTTTGAACAATAATAAAGAACATACCAACAATTCTATCTCCTGCCTGAATGCCCAAAGAGCGCATGGCTGCTGCAATTTTGGCAACTTTAACACGCAATTCAGAAAATGTTAATTTTTGAAGTGGTAGCCCCTCACCTGAAGTATATAAAAATCCCTATTATGTTAATTAACCAAAGCTCACATAAAAAATACTGGTTAAACTTGTTTTTCTTTCTAGCAGAGAAATAGAAAAAATATTATTGTGACCTGCTAAATAAAGAGCAATATCATCATCATTTCCTCTCAAAAGCAAATTTTCAGCAAAGTTCAAAGCACTTCCATTAAACCATTCAGGAACTTCTGATATACTTTTCCTAATGTCAACAACCTGTAATAGAAAAGATAGCATATCTAAACTTAAAACAGACACAAATTTTAAAAACATACGTGAAATTAGCAGTAAAAAAAATGTTCAATACAATAAAATTGATTATAGAAAAACATTTTTAAAAAAGTCTCTAAAACAAAATAGATTGAAAACTAAAAGAGCACTAAGTTTCATTCTACTGACTTTTATTACTTAATGGTTCTGTAAATACTAAATGATACTCAAATGCTAACAAACACACCATACACAGATGTAAAAATTTTAAAAAGTACACATTGATTTTTTTGGTTTAAAGCTTAAAATAGACTTAAATAGTTTGGCTCTTTTTTAATTGACTTTTTAAAAAAGAAACTCTTCATAAAAACCAGACTGTTATCTTCAGGACTATCAGTTAAGGGCGGCTTTATGTACAGCAGAAATTAAGGACTCTAAATATTAGGTTTTCATTAATAAGGGTTTTTAAATATAAATATTCTATACATATATTTAGGGTTTACAACTAGCTATAATCTTTTGAGAGATAATCTTTTCTTAAGAGACCAATAATCAAAGTGATAATTGTAGGTTTTGAATTTATATTAAATTATATGAACTGGTAAAAGTTTTAAATTTTTTGGTGTATTATAATATTAAACCGTTCGCATTTGACAGTGAATTGAAAAATAAATTACTTTGAGTTGACAATTAAAAATCTATTGAATAGAAAGTAATTAAGCATTTTTATTGTAATATTACAAAAATAAAAAAATAAAGTGTAACAAATTGCTTACACTTTTTACAAAAATCATTAGATAATTTTTTATAACTTAAATTTCATTTCAATTATGTGATCACATAAAGTATTCCCTTCAACTTCACTTTGGCTGAACTTTCCATTCTAATTAACAGCAAAATAATTCAAACTTAAAACTCAAAAAAATCTTTAAAAAACTTATTTCTGAAAAAGTTAAACTAATTTGAGTAACCATTAGTTTAAGAACATCACTCCTGGACACCAATAAGTTAAGAGGTTGCTTATTAAACCAAATTGACAATTAAGTTATTACCTGGATAAAGTTTTTTGAATAACAAAGACCAGAAAAGCTCCAAAATTCTCCCCAAAAATCCCAATAGTTATCAACAGACCATTTCCAAAGCTCATTGTAGTTATCTAAAAGTTTTAAAACTAACTTAAGTTCATTTTTATTGGCCAAATTTATCAAATAATTAAACATGAAAAATATTTATACTTATGATAATTTATTACTTTAAATGAGTTTTAATGCAATCATGGTTCATTTAAATATAAATATTATTTAATGAATGGCTTTAGTAGATATAGATTTTTGAAAGTTTGTCAGATAGTAAGGTAATGTAAAATTTTAGTTTTAAAAGTGAAGTACTAAAGTATTTATACAAATCTTTTTCACCTCACCTTTAAAAAAAATTTTTTTTAGCTTCTAATTGTGTTTTACAATTTATATAAATGAAACTGTATATGCAAAAAAAACTTGCAAAAAGTTTGGGTTTTTTGTTGATTCTCCTTTTAAAGTCTAAATGTAATTTTCAAAAATAGCAACTTTCATTAAAAGAGAAAAATGATAATAAAATCCCTAACAAGAAACTTGAGAGAAAAAAATTGAATTTTATATCATTAGAACTGTATTTTAGTAATAACAATGTTAAAATTAACATTTAATAAAAACTTCCTAATCGTTTTAGTGACCTGAGTATATTTTTACTTAACAAAAACACTAGGTTTAGCCAGAAAAATATATTTTGTGTTTTGAAACCAAATTTTAGTTAAAAGAGTCATTGAGCTATTATTTGAAGTCATTGAATTATTATTTGTAAAAGCTGGAGATTATATCATAATAATTATTAGAAGTTTATTTTTAAAGAACTATGAATTTTATTTATTAAAAACAACTTTTTTACTGTAAATTATTTAAAAAAATTTTGTAAGTTAGCATGACCTTTTATAGTTTTTTATAAATTAGAGCAAATAAATTTGGTTGAATTTATCAATCAAACTTTTATTAAGCAAACTGTTTTTTTTTATAATTAACTTATTCATAAGTATTAGAAATTAATATTTCTTGTATATAATAGTGTCAACTTCACATTAACATCTGTTTTCTAAAATGAAAGTTTAAAAATCTACTAACAAAAAGTTCAATATATATATATATATATATATATATATATATATATATATATATATATATATATATATATATATAATTTATCAAACAATTATAAACACATTTAAGATTTCTTTCCTACCTAAATGTAAACCAAACTTTTCATTCAAACAAATTTGGAAACGATAAAGATTAGTTTGCTTCTGCAATTCCAGTTTGGGATACCATAAAATTTTATTAACTGCTTTATTCATACTTAATTCTGTAAGACGCTTGAATCTTAGAAAATATATTTGCAATTAAAGTAAGCTATATACTAAGAAATCTATACTCTACTTTATCAGTAAATTTATTGAAATTTATTGATATTAACTAAGTGTACAGATCACATACTGTGTGTGCAATAAATATATATACACAGACACAAATACACACACATATATATACATATACATATACATATATACATACATACATACATACATACATACATACATACATACATACATACATACATACATACATACATACATACATACATACATACATACATACATACATACATACATACATACATACATACATACATACATACATACATACATACATACATACATACATACATATATATGTGTGTATATATATATATATATATATATATATATATATATATATATATATATATATATATATATATATATATATATATATATATATATATTCACTTCTAAGGGAAATATAATAACTTACTATTTACAGCCTATGTATAACATCTTTGTGCAATAATTTATATATTATGTAAACTTTTTATCTAACTTTAAAGTGTTTTTACTATACTATAGTTTTTAGGTTTAAAATGGAATAAATGTAATTTAAATGTTGAAGAAATAACTTCGAATATTTTGATGATAGTTTACACGAAGTTCTTGTTGTTAAATATACATCACTTTCCCGATTTCAAAATACACAAGCAAACTAATATTTATCATTTTCAAAATGATTTGAATAATAAAAAATTTACTTCAAAAACATTAAAACCGTGATAACATATTTTTGTGGGGAATTCTGGGTTTTTTCCGGGAACTCCGGCAGGTAGAGGCCATTTAATTTCTTATTTTGTATAATAAGAAACTCGGTTCTTGCAACCTTTTAAGCATTTAGAAACAGAGCGTTTTGAATCCATTCTGATCAAAACTTGACAGTAACACCTTTTAGAAAACCTTCCAAAGATGCACTTGAAAATTTTTAACTTCACGTTCTCGCTGGAAAACTTTTAAATTCGATCATTTTATTGTTATAATTTGAGCATCCCGCCATCGGAAATTGCTTAAATGCATAAATTCCGATGTGAGAAATAGTTTATAAAGGTGACTCCGCTGTGATGCGATGGCGAGGAATGGTATCACATCGGAGGTGCGATGTAGTCCGAGGCAGATGGGGAGAATTTCACGCACTCTCCGATATATTTCGAGATTTATGCATTATCGTACGATATTTTCGTGTAATTTCACAATAAATCGTATTTAAAATGTAAACTCGTAATATTGTGGTAGTTCCGATGTATTTATCTATAATTACGAAGTTTTCGCAAAATTATAGCAAAATTTTGCAAGCCACCACAAACCATCGGAAAATATCGGAAAACAAAAAGATTAAATCACATCGGAGTGACCTTTATAAACTATTTCTCACATCGGAATTTACTCATTTACGCAATTTCCATTGGCGGTATGCTCTAGTTATAATTGCTGAGTTCGAAAATTTGATTCTTTAAAAACAAAAAATTAGCCTATTTTGAAAATTTTAGCAATTCTGGTTAAAAAAAGAGAGAGCGTAGCAAGCTCTTCATATGGCATTTGAGAGGAATTTCCTTTTAGCAACTTACCAAAGAATTTGAAGATGAGAGATAAGTTGCCCACGAATAAAAGTTCCCAAGTTGTCAGAAACGTATGAAAATGGAGATTATTAGAGATGCATGATTATAATTGATTTGGAGTTACATCCCATTTCAAAAATAAGGCACTGAATGTAGAAAAAATAGGTGGAATTAATAGGAGATTACACGCTAACGTAGGTCACACGCGTAACGTAGATACGAAAAAAGGTGAAATTAATTACACTGGTCTGCGTCAAAAATGTCCTAGGGTTTTCTTAGGTGATTCTCAATGAAATTCGTCTTCTAAATCCGAAGCTAGGATTCAAATTTTTCAATCAGGTCTTGTTTTTAAGATACAGACTTAGGGCTCTATACCGCATATAACAGCTGAGTGTCCATTTTATTGCGATTCCCAGTTGACAGTTGTGTATTAATATATCTATAAACAGTATCTAAAGTATATTTATAAAGTTTTATAAATCATTGTCAATTTTTTTAAAGGCTAATATATGAGATAAGTAAAATTTATTTCATAAAAATGAATAGATAATGTAAAAACAGTTCCGACAGATTCTGCTATGTGTGTGTTTTATTGATCAGCAATGCACCATACCTACGTTAGTAAAGTCCCTTCACAGTGCATATTTCGGAATAAGGCTTGGCGATCAAGACAAAAGTTTTGCCCAACATGTATATGCAGCAAAACCTTTGTCGTAGCCTTAAGGCGCTGGAATAAGAAAAAGCAAACTGTATGTCATTTGGTGTACCGATGGTATGGAGAGAAGGGAAGGACCATACTAAAGACTGCTATTTTTGTGTAACCAATCTTCAAGGTAAGATAATTTCTTAAAAGAACAATATTTAACTAATCCAAACATATTTATTTTTATTGTAGTCTTATGAAGTTTGAATTGTTTATAAAAGTTGTGTTGAAATTCAACAAAAAAATTCTTTAGATTTTATAGAAAAGTGGATAAAAATCTGAAGCTAAGTATGTGAACTTTTTCAGATGTCAATAAGAAAAGCAAACACCTGGTGGTCTATCCTGAAATTCCTTCTGCCATTAAGTCAATACCACATGGTCCAGGAGTTCCAGTTCCTTCTCCACCTGAGAAAGGCGAGCTAGAAGAGGATATGGATGGTGTAAAAGTGAAAGACACTGACATATCTGTGATATATGAACCAACGTCTAGCATGACTTTGTCAAGACCACTCACTTAAAGTCAATTAAATGAATTGACCAGAGATCTTGGTCTTTCTAAAGAAAATGCACAACTTCTTGGTTCCCGTCTTTGTGAGATCAATCTCCTCTCCAATGAAACTACCTTCTATTGGTATAGAAACAGAGAAGAAAAGTTTCGATGGTTCCTTGAAGTTGGTTCTTCTAGCTCGCTGGCATATTGCAATGATATAAAAGGCCTAATAGATGCACTTGGCGTTCCTTACCAACCAAGAGAATGGAGGCTCTTTGTTAATTCCTCTTGCAGAAGGCTAAAGGCAGTACTTCTACACATTGCCAATAAAATGGCATCTGTACCTATTGGACATTCAGTTCAGTTGACAGAAAGCTCATGAAAATATTGATTGATGCAATCAAGTACTCCAACCACAATTGGCTAATATGTGATGACCTTAAGGTAAAATAACTATTAAGTTTTCTTGTCAATATAAAGCTTTCCTTTGAAAATACTTTAGCACCTGTGAGTAAATTTTTTAGAAAGAAATAGAAATATATTTTAACTTACTAAGATTTGATTTTTTATGAATAAATCTTTTCTTTTCAGGTTGTGTGCTTTCTACTTGGGATGCAAGGGGGGTACACAAAACACCCTTGCTTCTTATGCCTATGGGATAGTAGGGCAGATAGTCTTCACTATAAGCAGAAAGACTGGCCATCTCGGGAAGCATTCACAATTGGCAGCTACAACGTGATAGCTGAACCACTAGTCTCTCCAGAAAATGCTTTACTTCCTCCTCTCCATATCAAACTTGGTCTGATGAAAAATTTTGTAAAAGCACTAAATAAAGAAGGCTAAGCTTTTAAGTATCTATTGCAAAAGTTCCCACAGATCAGTGATACCAAGCTACATGCAGGTATATTTGACAGATCCAAAATTAGAACTCTGTTAAAGGACAAACATTTTGATATCAAAATGGTAGACATTAAACGAGATGCATGGCAAATGTTCAGCACAGTAATTGAAGGATTTCTGGGAAATAAATGAAGCTCTGAATATGTATCACATGTCGATGAGCTTATGAAATGTTTTGAAAAACTGGGAGCTCGCATGTCAATAAAAATGCATTTTCTCTAGTCACATCTTGACTATTTTCCTGAAAACCTTTGGAGATTACAACGAGGAACAGGGTGAAAGATTCCACCAGGATATAAAAACGATGGAGACCAGATATCAAGGACGTTGGGACATAAACATCTTGGCTGACTATTGTTGGTGTCTTAAACGCGACGAACCAATAATTCTTGACAAACGGAAGGCATCAAGGACTTCTTTCCTCTTGAAATAGATTTTTTTTTTACAGTATTCGATTACTTCATAAGTTGTTTTTAAGTTTAAAGTTAATAAAGGAGTTAATTTGAGCCTTTTTTCTGTTCACAAATAATTATTGCAATGTATTACGTTACTGGGATGAAAATGAGAGATTTCTTGAAACTTATGTTTTTCTCAAAAAAAGTAGGTGTGCTATATTTCAATAACCTGACCTGATTGAGCAAAATGAAAGTCATAATCGGGTTTAGGAGGCCAATTTCATTAGGAATTACCTAAGAAACCCCCAGGAACAGAAATTTTTTTTTCAAACTCAGCCCTGTGTTAGAGATCATACGCTAACTTAGGTCACCCGCTAACGTAGATACGAAAAGAATTAAGATGAAAACAGACTTTTTCCATCTTTATAAAAGAAGATATGATTTAGTAACAGAGCTCTCCAGGTGGATGATTTGATGGAGTAGTTTTTGAAGAGTTTAATTCTTTAGTTTTATTTTCTTTATAAAAGAACTCAGAAGTGGAAAAATTTCTGTACGAAATTTGTTAAAGATTGTAAAGAAAATGAAATAAACTTTTTTTGCATTCTAGATGTGGCTTTCTTTAAATATTTCAAATAGCTTGGCGTTAAAAAATAGCAAAATAAAAAGATTAGATGCACCAAGATCTCTTTTAACAACGAGTATTTTCTAGAATATTAAAATAAATAGCTCTATGCTGAAGAGACGAATCAGTTTAATTTTATTTTATTTTTTTTTTTTTTTTACATTAATCTTAATTTTTTTAGCTTAAAAAAAAACTTTTAACTTAATTTACCTACGTACTTAGGTACTATTTTCCTTGTTCTATTCTATGTTCTTTAAATAACAAAATATTCTAACAATATAGTAAAAAAAAATTTCATAATTTC
Source organism: Hydra viridissima (assembly GCF_058129835.1). Classification (NCBI taxonomy): domain Eukaryota; kingdom Metazoa; phylum Cnidaria; class Hydrozoa; order Anthoathecata; family Hydridae; genus Hydra; species Hydra viridissima. The sequence continues at coordinate 13,358,319 of NW_028324306.1, read as the reverse complement.
ATACTAAAACTGATTTTTTTTCTTTTTAATTATACTACACTAGAATTACAATGCTTTCATAAATTAAGCAAAAAAATTCGATTTTTTTGCGCTGACCCAAATTTATCATTATGTTTTTTAAATTTTTTCAATATTTTCTGAAATAAACCCACCCCTCCCCACCCCAGTGTAACTGTACATTTTAATGTATAAATAAGAAAAATGACTTTACGTAGTTTGTAAAAACAATTTTTGCAATAAAATTAGATTTTACATATTCTAACGCAAAAAAGTTGGTTTAAAATTTGTGCAATATAACACCGGTTTAAGATACTTAAAGACATGAAAGACCAACATGGTTTGAGATTTAATAGTTAGTAGTTACTCTATTTAAAGCTGTTTAGTTACCAATTTTAGTAAACTTTTTATCGGTTATTGATAATTGGTAATTGTACTCAGTAGATTATCTGACAAAAACATGATAAGAAGGCTGCTGAACAACTCCACATCTTTATAGTAAACTAGAACAGGATGATATGTACATCGCATGGTGATGTCAAAAAAAATCTTACGAAAGTTCCTCAGTAGAATTTCCTAACATTTTTCCATTACACATTTTAAGGGTTGTTTATCTTTCAGCTTTTTGATTGGCATTTATAAACAACGCGTAGTTTTATCTTTTTGCTTTATCTACATAATCAGATAAAGTTTGATTCTGTAAAATTATATGAAATTGATTGGCTGCCACCCCCTGGTTAAAAGTAATTGTCTCTCCTTCCTCATACTTTTTGAAAGATTGTGTAATTGGAGCATCGGTGCACAATGCTTTCTTTATTTGGGAGTCATACAAATAGTTCAAAGGTTTTTTAATTTTTAGTTTGTTATCTTACATAGTCGCAAATAATTCCAACAATAACTTGCTTCAGTTTTTGATGGAAAGTATAAGACACTGAATGGGTTTCTGATTAGTCTTTAACATACCACATTTGGATTTTGGCAAGACAGGTCCACCTTAAAAATCTTATGTCTGTATTTATTCTATTGTATACCTATTGAAGATGATGAAGATGGGTCAATATACCAATAGAAAATGAGTCAGCTTAACATTTAAATTGTAAAACTCAGATTCTATATCTACCACTTCTATAATAAAACCCTAAAACTTTTTTTACTGACTCATTTAGGGCCCATAGAATGAGAAACAGTAGAGAGCTTAATTTGGTTTTAGTTTTGGGACACTCTAGCCAACTCTAGCTACTCAAGTATGTATATTGTATTAAGCATTCGCGTTTTTTAAACAAGAGCAAGATGTTGTTCGCGGGACAAAAACGAAAACACATTTAAAAAGTTTTGCAGGAAAAAGTTTAAGTTTTTAAAGATATTGAGAATGGATTGACGAACGAAGATGTTGCAGCGAAATATGGTGTTCTAAAAAATACCTTATCAATATGGGTTAAATGTAATGATAAAAATTTTTTTCATCATTTGAAGAAAGACAAGATATAAAACATCAAGAGCTCAATGGTTCTCATCATGAGTCATTAGACTGTTTTTAAATGGTTTTTGAATATCAGTAGTCAAAATGTTGATTTATCTGATTCCATAAACCAATAGAAGGCAAGCATATATGCTAAAGAGCTTAATTTAAGCAATTTTAGGGCTTCGAATGTTTGTTTACTTAGGTGTAAAGAACGAAGAAATGACTTTTAAAACAATTTCCGGGGAATCAAATTTTTGTAACAACTAAATTGGTTATTGGTTGAAAATCAATATCTTACAGTTTCGCTGGTAACGTTGATTACTAAAGTCACATTGATAACCCCTGCAACAACGGGCGACTTTTAATCTGCACATTTTTTTTCCAACATAAATTATGTTAGAAAGTTGCATGAGGGCCTGTAGTGTTTAAATTATAGCTTGAAGGATATTTACAACGCTGATGAGTTTGGACTATTCTGTATGACAAACCAAACATACCAAACTAAATCGGAAAAGTCTCCTGATGGAAAATTAATAAAGTTCGTATAAAGAGCCAGTATCAAGTGCTCTAGGGGTAGAGACACCAATCTTTTTCATTGAAAAAACTCAAAAAAAAAATCTTTCAAAAACTTTAAGCTATTATTGTGTCAATATCGACATCAAAAAAAGAATTGGATGGATGAGGTATTGGTTGAGGAGTTGGTTCGAAAATTAGAACGAAAATTTGTATTTGATTTAAAAAGTGTGGCACTAGTAATAGACAATTGTTCCGCACACCCTTGTATCAAAAATTAATAAAATTGCTTTTTTTATTTTTTAAACCAAAGCATAACATACACAACGCAGCTTGAATGCAAATGTTGGTGACCGCTTGGAATACAACATCCATTGAGACAATTACACATTGTTTCCCCAAAGTAGGAATCTCTATTTCAAATCGAGAAATAGGTAAGCTGACGAAGATGATTCAAATATATTTAAGTTTAAATACTTGCAGGATGGTCGGTTTTAAGCTATACCAGAGGATATCAACGCAGCTTCATTAACTGCTTTTGACGCTGAAATATCCGTAGTGGAACTACCACCACAGAAGGGCAGAATACCAATATAGTTGAGTACCGCTTGCAGATTTTTAAACTTTGGCTGAATATTTTGATAGTGAAAACATTAGTCTGCTTCATCATTCTTTGCTTGTTACAAATTGGTAAGGAAGTTTAACAAACTTCGTTAATTCAAACATTCGCTAATTAGAACAAAATCTTTGGTCCCTTGCAAATTCAAAAATAACAAACCTTTACTGTATGACTATGAGTAATCTAAAAATTGCTATTCCAAAAACTCGTCTATTACATTATTCATATTATTCAAATGGAAATGGCTCATTAAACAGAATAGATTACGATTTCAAGACAAAACAAGGAAAAGTCGGCTTTTTGTTTAAAATGACTAAAACTTGGTCATGTGTAAAAGAAACCAATTTTTTTAATTTATTTGTTTTCCTGCTTCAATAACTTATAAAATATTTTATACAACAATTTATATCTACTATATACGGTATTACACTTTACCCAGTCGGTGTGTGGTATTCGCAGTACATTGTACGGGTTTTTGATGAACACTTATTTGATAAATCTGACACATTAGTTGATCATTTACGATAACTTTATCTACATTAAATTCTTTTTCTTTATTTACGATATAAAAGTTGATATAATTTAGAAAAATATATAGTTTCTTATTAACAAACTAAATTAGTATTACTAAACGAAAGAGGTATTGTTTGTGAAAATCAAAAAAAAACAAGAAACTATTTAAATAATTTCTATATTAAATAGTAAAAAATAAATAAACTCTCCATATTTGAGGTGGTTATTTATAGTTCATCGTGGAGCAAAACTTTTGGTGTGCGGGATAAAAAGTACTGGGCGTAATCAATTGTACTCTATAGAAAAAGATATACAAAAGATATTTATTTAAGCCATGTATAATTCACAACTTGTGAATTAAATATAAAGTATTTCAGCGAGTCACAACCAAAATAAAAGTTACGTTAATGACTTTTCCTAAACTTTTTTAAAAAAAATTTTAACAAGGTATTAAACGAGAATAACATATACCTCAACCCACTGAGTATTGTTTACACTTGCATTATTTTCATACTCGCTGGAATCAAACAAGATCACATTCGGAGTTTGATCCATTGTATAATGAGCAGCAATGCGACGCTGATGCTTCGACCATTTTAAGCCAGAAGTTATAATATTTATAAATTCGCTTTCTAACACAAAAACATTCCAAACTACGACCTAATAAAAATCAAAATGTTGAAACACATGCGCATTATGTAAAAGTTTTGGATCTTTTTTACTGTAAACTTTTGATTTTTTAACTACTTTAAATTAATAAACATACTTCATCCATTATTCCAATAAAATATTCATTTAGATAACAACCAAGATATAACGATTGGTTTTTAACAGATTCCTACAAACAGTACAAAAAAAAAATATATATAAAAAAACAATAAAAACGACAAAAAAAAAAAACAAGCAGGAATATTAATACATTAAAAACAGAAATATTTTGTAAGGCTTACAAAATCTTGGATGGGGACATTTGTTTTTGATGTATACTTTCTACCATTCACAAAAAGACTTATGTCTTGATCTAAATTTCCATAGCAAAAACAAATTAAGATTATAACCAAATTTTCGCGGGAAAAAAAAATTGCCTGGTATTGAGTAGGACATTATGATCAGTTTTATCGAAGATCTTTATATCCGTAAGAAAACATTTAAAAAAATAGTTATGATTTATTGTTTAATTTTAGGTGATGCTACCACTATCCTCTAATCATTCTCTTTCTCCCTTTTTCAATGCAATACACACCAAAGCTAGTACAAATATAAATGAAAATTGTAAATAATATTTACCGAACGCATCATATCGCATTATAATATATTGCCATTCTTCAGTCAGTAATTTATCCGTTCCTTCTAATGAAATTGAAGACAAGGTGCATTTCAAAATTCTAAAAATCAATAAAAACAGATTAAAGGGGAAAACGAAATAATGCACATTGCATACAGTTCTTTGTTTTAAATATAAATGAAAAATAAAACTGATCAATAAGCAGCCACACAAAATGAACTGGCCAACTAAAATACAAGTGTATTTTAACCATCTTTTGATTTTGACAGAAAAAACTTTAGAAAAGTTTTTATTTTGTGGCGAACACAACAGAAAATAATATAAGAATTTCTTTGAACCATCACTATGCAGTTGTAACTTAAAAAAAAGTAGTAGACTGAACGGCTATGATGGGAATTGAGACTAAGCTAAAGTGCACCCTCAAAATACAGAAAACAATTTTCTGTGATTGGTGTCAGCAATTCTTGATATTCCAAATGTAAAACCATCTGTCTATTAAAACAGGAATGGTGACCGCAAAACAGTTTTTCGTGATCACCAATTAGTTTTTTTTTTCGTGATCATCTATCAGTTTTTTGTGATGCTTTTTTTTAATAGACAGATGGTTTTATATTCGGGATATCAAAGTATGAGCATAAATAACTTTTAACTGTTTTGGTAAAATGTTATTTCTACACAAAACCTATCAAAATGAAAGGGAGTCAGACTGAAAGAAATTTCTTGTTTTTTAGAAATTAATGTCAAAATCCAAAAACAAATTATGCACATATGGCAAAATAGGCTCACAGTAAAAAATATACACTAACATAACGCTAACAATAACGGTAACATAACGGTAAATGAAAAGTTTGGCGTTATGTTTACCGTTATATTAGTAATAAATATGTCTAAAGCGTTATGTTAGCCACAGTTATTTGTATATTTGTATATAAATGTAAGGCGTTATGTTTAACCGTTATGTTTTCCGTTATGTTGGTTGGAAATATGTCATCACATAATAATATGACATCATAAAAGTATTTGTAAAAAAAGCGCGAGTTGAAAGAATCTTTCAAAATTGTTTAATTGTTGCACGGGGTTTTTCTTTAAGAAATAAGATAAGTTGATTATTTGTAGCAAAATTCAACGATTTATAAATCGTTGAAATATATACCATAATACATTGATATATATATATATATAATTTTAAAATGTATTCTACAAAATAGAGTGCTCAATGTTCTTAAAAGAACAGAGCAATTATTAATTAGTAGAAAATCACTTAATGAAATTTTTTTCTCATTTTGCACTGTGTTTCATTAACAAAGGTTCATCAGAAATCCTCTGATGAATCTTTATCGATGAAACGCAGTAATGAGAAAAAATTTTCACACACACACACACACACACACACACACACACACACACACACACACACACACACACACACACACACACACACACACACACACACATCAATGCAGTTAACTGCATTGATTTAAATTATATTATAATTTTCTTATAATTTATAAGAACTTTAAAATGTTATAAGTTGTTTATATATATAATATGTCATAATAATATTATTAGAATATTATAAATATTTAATTGCAATTTTTAATAAAATTGTTAAACTTTATTGGAACATTCTTTGATAGTTTTTGTTTGTTTGAAGGAATATTTATGGCTTTTTGTTGCAAACAAGTTTTACATGTCTTATATATATATATATATATATATATATATATATATATATATATATATATATATATATATATATATATAGAGAGAGAGAGAGAGAGAGAGAGAGAGAGAGAGAGAGAGACAAATGTATAACACATACATTATGTATGAATTATATACAAATCATACAATATATGGTTTATATATAATATCTTATATTATTTAATGGGACTTATTATTATTTTAATTTTGTTTTTTAATTTGACTTACTTTAACTTGCCCTATTATTACAAAATAATATTAATGCAAAACATGGTTTAACACCATTACTTTCATAATTTATATTGTAACTAGAAAAGAAATAACAAAGAAGATAAAATGGTCAAAGCTGTTCTTGTTAAGTACCTTGGCAAGCAAAAAATTGTTATTGGTAATAATAGCAGTATTATTGATTTTTTAAATAATGGTATGCATATTTATTTTTAAAAATTTCAGAAATACGCATTTAATAATGTTTAAAGATTGTTGTTAAGAATAATGTAAAATTTTTACGTAATATTTTGCATAAGTAAAATTTTTGCAAATGTATATTTATTCTATTTAGTATTTTCATTTTAATTCTTAATCAAGTTTACATAAGGTAACTTTAAAAGCAGACTGCAAAATGCCAACTTTAAACAGATACATTTTGTCATAAAATAAAATTTATCTTTATTTATACACATAAATACATATTTTATTTTATTTTATGTTTAATTTTTTAAAGTCTTTTTAAATAAATTTGTAATATGCTTAGAGCCTACGAAAGAATCTGAAGAAAAATTATGTTTTGTGTTTATTTTAGTTTCAAAGTTGTGTTTTTATTTAAAATAATGTTTTTAGTTTAGTTTCAAAGAAGTTTGCTAGTGCAAGTGGGAACACTTGTGGAATCACATGGAATGGATGTAATATCGATGAAGATACTTTTGCTGCCGTTCTAAATGAGCAAAACCTGGAGGTTGAGGCCTTGTCTTTGCCAGTGTCTAAACTTTATTCAAGCTCTTTCTGCCAAAGTTTAAATGAATTTTCTCTTGTTTCATGCTTCTTCACCACAGCAGTATTTATCTTTACCAGTGACAATTCTACTTGGTCAGCCTTATATGTCATCATGCTCACCAGCAGAATATTGTTCACAGCATCCGTCCAATTCTCCACTATTGACTTGTGATGAGACACCTACTTCACACCAGCAATCTAGTGACCAATCAAATTTAGAGAGCGCAGCAGATGTATCTGAACCAGTATTTGTTCAAGAAGCTTTAGCTCAAAAAAGTACATTTTCACAGTCTTCCAATTTTTATTTGATTAATTTTTATAGCTCTTCTATGTTTAAAATCGACTAGTACTTTTCATTTTAGAATGAATTAAAAAAAAGAAAACCTTCACAGTTAACCTTGTCCATTTTAAATAGACAACTATTTAATAATCAGACATTCAGTATGATACCAAAGAGAATTAGTTTTTCTCCTACACTAATGCTGGAGGAAGCAATTCGTTTTTATGGTGATTTCAAGGATGCTACAGTCAAGATACAAGCAATGTTGTCTTGGATTTCTCCAGAGTCTGGTAACCACACTGACAATATGTTAAAGCTTCAGCAGAAACTTATTTCCAAGAAGACATGTGATAAATTGTTTATGAAAGTGGATGTAAGTTTATCATCTGAACTTTTGAACTTATTTGAATTAAACAACAACATGCATGTCTATGCTTCCATGAAATAGCATACTTTTCTTTTCTGTCTCTTTTTTTTTGTATTAGTTTAATACTTTCACGGAAATAATTTTAAACTGGAATGTGTGTGAAAAACTGGAATGTGTAATTTAAAAATTTTCACAATATTTTTTTGCAATATTATTATTTTACTATTATATTATTATATATTTTTTTAGTATGACTATTGATTTTGAATGATAAGGAGTATGGCATAAGGAGCCAACAGGGTCTTGAGATGGACATTCAGCTATTAGTCAGTGAAATGGTGGTGACTTTAGTAATTGTGTATTATTTATTGGAAACATCATATCCATCTTGTTTTGGGCAGTTGCCTGGTTTTTTTCAAGAGATATATGTATTTGAACAATTTTTTTCATATTAAAAAAGTGCAATGCGCTATAGAACTCTTTTTGAAGTAATGTAAAGTTTGTTTGAAATATATATATGCATGATCCTAAACTACATAATATTATAATATTATGACATTAACTGAGTTCTATGCAAATACTTAACTAGTATTAGTTTGTAATCATTATAAATTATTCTATATATATATATATAGAATATATATATATTCTAAAAGCAAAACTCTCACTCTCTCTATATATACGTATAAATTGTTAGTTGTTACACAACCAGTTACAATTTTTTTATAAAACAGTTTGATATGGAAAAAGACATTAACTGAGTTCTATGCAAATACTTAACTAGTATTAGTTTGTAATCATTATAAATTATTCTATATATATATATATAGAATAATTTATAATGATTACAAACTAATACTAGTTAAGTATTTGCATAGAACTCAGTTAATGTCTTTTTCCATATCAAACTGTTTTATAAAAAAATTGTAACTGGTTGTGTAACAACTAACAATTTATACGTATATATAGAGAGAGTGAGAGTTTTGCTTTTAGTGAATTGCATGGTCATTATAGAAAGAAAAAAAGTAAAAAATAACGGATAACATAACGGGTAATTACCCGTTATCTCAGGTTTTCAAACATAACGGATAACATAACGCCAGTTTTCGTGTTTTATAACGGGTATTTACCGTTATGTTCAATGTATAATTCGTATGAAAATAACATAACGGCAGTTACCGTTACGTTATTTTCATTATTTACGTTTACCGTTACGTTATTTTCATTATTTATTATTTTACGTTATTTACGAATTATATATTGAACATAACGGCTAATTACCGTTATACATTGAACATAACGGTAAATACCCGTTATAAAACACGAAAACTGGCGTTATGTTTTTAAAAAATATAACGGGTAATTTTTTTACTGTGCTCGCAAAAACATCTATCACATCCAGCAAACAGTCACATTCATAAATATTCACACAAACATTCATAAACATACAAATATACACACATACAAGTACAACATAAAAAGATAAGTAGAAAATGGTAACATCAATTGATGAATTTGGATGATTTTTCAAAAGATGATTTAAAAGGTTAAATATACTTGCGCAAACTGAGTTACTAAAGTAACATATTTAATACATGAATCAACTTTTGTTAAAATTTACTCAATAATATTTCTTACCATAAAAATAGGTTTTCTTAGGCATTATAAATTTTCAATTAATATATCAAACATGATAAAAAATAGTTAAATGTCATATTTCCTTGTTTTTGGTGAAGATTATTCTATACCTAAGAAGACATTGTAAAAGTAAGTTTTACTACATCAATACAATTTTTAAAACTACATTTTTAATACAATCTTTAAAACTGTTAAACAAGAACAACATTGTTGATTATTTGATTGAAATATAAGCAATTTGAAATATCAAAAATTACTATTATCAAAGAGACCTAAACATCTTAAATTGTGTAATAAAATTTGAGGTTTAAACTTTTTTCAGGTAACTAGCATGTGTGTAATATTTGATGCAATTTAGAGAAGTAGTACCACAAGCCATTTGCTGTTTAGTTGGAGAATAACCAAATACTTAAAACCTTGAATACCAAATACTTAAAAAAGATCAAGCAGAAAATTTAATCACTGAGTTTCTTAGAATCAATAAATCTTTGAAATTCTTCATTTTAAATCTTTAAAGAAAAAGTAAGATTTTTCAAAAGCTTTTTGTAAAGTTTTTACAGGAATTTTAAGTTAAAAGATTTTCTTCAAATGTTTTAAAGATCCAAAAATATCAAGTCTTAAAAAATTTTAACAAAGTTGAATGTAAACTTCTCAAACCCCATTCAAATGATATATATGAAGACATAAATAATATGTTGATAACATTAGTCAACAAAAAAAAAATTTTATGAGACTTTATTTTAATGACTATTTACTGATTCTTTATATAAGAAAAGTAACTGAAACCTTTGTGCATTTCTCCAAAAAATGGCTTTGGTACTTTTTAAAACAAAATACATTAATACTTATAATCATGAAAGAAGAAAAATGTTTTATTAAGTAAGGTTGGGGATGAGAGGATGAAAGTAAATGGCATTTCACTTTACATGGTTCATAGTTGCAGTAAATGAATTGCAGCAATACAACACTATTTGCGTAATGTTACAAATGACATCTTCCAAAGTGTAAATTGTTGCTCACCAAACAGCCATTATTATTATGCATATTTTATATAGTTTTATAAAATAAATATATTTGAATTATATATAACATATTAACAATTGTATTTAGTTATTACAAAATATTTGGTACAAAAAATTATGAAAGTGTGAAAATGGTGTTTAAGAATTTTTAAGTATAAAAAGTACACCCAGCTAGTGATAAAGGATTTTAAAATGGTGGGAATCCAAGGCACTTATGCTAAATGTACTTGCTGCCTTTACTTGAGTGGACAGAAGAGCAGACACAGGAAACTGCAGTCCTGGCATAAGTGGACTTTGAGATAAGAAAACATAATGTCATAATAGAACTAAATATAGAGACTAAAGATTTATTGCATATAAAAATAGGTTTTGTAAAGCATTTTACTAAAAATCTTCTTCAAGATTCATAGGTAATACAATCAGAACATAATGGGGGATTATACAAGAAAATCAATGCAATCATAGAAGAAACACAAAAAATATCAGTTTTTTGTAAATAAATTCTGCAAAATATCTTACATTCTATGATTAAATCTAAAGATTCTAAACATGAATCTTTAAAGATTCCAAACATGAACAGTATAACCGGACTTGTTTATATTCTTTAAAGAAATAAAAACATACCATTTTTTTTTTTTTTATTCCAAAACCTTTGAAGGTCATTGGAAAAACAAAATTAGAAAACTTATTAATAAATCAATAAATGAAGGCTTGAAAGAAACTTGACTTGCTTCAATTTTGTAATTAGATTTCTAAAAATTGAGGACATCTAAAATCTAAGGTTTCATAAATACTTGAAGATTATTAGGATCATTTTTTTTTTAAGATTTTGAAAATGACAACATTTAAAGTAGGTTACCTGTTTTGAAGATATAAACAAAAGAATTCATTGCAAATAATTGGTAGTTTAGAACTAATAGAAGAAGTTGCAAATATCTTCAACCAAACCCCAAATGTAAAACTAAATAATAAAGTTCTACCACAAACATTTTTCATAAGCAAAAAGTAAAAAAATCAAAAGCAAAAAAAATTATAAAGAGTTTAAGTTAAAGATTTTAAGTATGCTAGTAATTTCAATAACTGTTGGAAGCTTTATTATCTAAACTACCTGGATTTAATTTGCAGCTTGCTAAATGATGGTATAATAACACAACTTTGATTAAAAAGCAAAGCTTTGTTTATTCTAAAAATAAAAATAATCTCAAGAAAACTAAAAATTAACATGAAAGGTAAAAAACCAAACACTTTCAGCTAAATAATAAATTTCAAAAATGAAATTTGTTAATTAGCTTTGAGTATAAAGCAATACTTTATATGGAAAAGTTCTTTTTTGAAAATTTTCAACTCATAAAAAAGTAGTAAATGTTTACCTTTCAAGGCATCGAGCTTGGAGGTTTGACCAAATAGTATTCCATTGCCCATGTGTATAAACCCCCAATTTGCCTCCATTTATTGAATTCTCTTCAATGTAACCTGAATCTGCCATTACCAGTGAACCTTGTTTGATTTGTAGCCTTTACAAAAACAATATCTTAAATCAAGACAAAACTAAAATACCTAAACCACAATCCTATGGAAAAATAGTCTCCTCATGAAGAGTACAACATGGCAAAAGAACAGATTTTCATAACTTTCAATAATTTCTGCAAAATATCATGGTCTAACTCCTATCATCTACAATCAAATTGAAGTGTGAAATGCTCAGTATATTACTAAAAGATCCATTATTTAGTCGAATTTTTCAGGAATACCTTATTTTTCCAAGAGAAGGTCTTAGTTCTATTTTAAACAAGTAAGATTGATGATGTTTCCAACCAACCATATTTAGATCTTGCCATAAAACTGAAACACCCTTTAAAACAAAAATGGGTAAAGTAAAAACTTTAAGCTTTTTTTCAACATAACTTCTTTTATAAAATGATTTTAATGACCTAAAGAAATTTTACCTCTGCAAGTGAATTTCCTGAATACCATAATGCATTAGAAAATGATTCAGAAGGAACACTTGTAGTGGCAGAAACCTTATTAATATTAAAGCTGTTTTAGTTAATAAGTGGTAAGTTATCATTTAATTAATTGTAAAAGCTTTTAAATGCATATACACACATATACATATGTACATTTGTAACTAAACATGAAAAATGTAAAAGGATGAAATTTAAAAAAATAAATAATATGAAAAAAGAAATACCTTTTTGATTTGTATCCCTTTTATTCCAGCTTTGTAAGTTTCGTTTAAAAAATTTATATTCTCATGACGCCATAACACCAAAAAAAATTTTTTTATACTTTGGTAACCAACTACCATTCCAAAATAATCAATTCCTTCATCATTATTAACATGTAGGACTCCTGAGAACTCAACATCACTGTAACGCTGCTTTCCTATAATTTTTAAATTAAGTCAGCCAAAATAGTTTACAGATAATTATTATAACATTTGTGATTCAACTTTTACTTCATTGAAATTTTTTGGTTTTAATAAAACACAAGTTTTATTGTTGATGCTTCAAGTTAATTATTTGATGCTATTGAGAATGCTACTGAATCTTGATTGGCAGAGTTGAAAAACTTAAAAAAGAATAGTTTGCTTCTAGTACAACCTAACTAACAGCGTGAAAAAAAATAGAAAAACAACAACCAAAAAAAAGAATATATAAGTTAATTTTACACAACCAATCTTCTGCAATAAAGTAATAATTTGAAAAATAAACAAAAATCTGAGTTCATAAATGCAATCCATAGTAAACTTACTTTGATTAAAAATGTCATGTTTTGAGTATAAGTGGTTTTTGAATTTTCTTTTAAATCAAAATTAAATAAAATTTTAGTTTGTTCTCTTTTTAAACCTTACAGAAATATCTTTAAAAAATATACCTTTAAAATATATCAACCTTTAAAAAATATGAAAATTTAATTTTCTGAAAAAATTTAATTTTTTTTAATATACTTTTTCAAAATGATCTCTATGAATAAAAACATATATCAATAACATATACCAATAAGAATTGAAGGCCTTAATGTCTTCTGTAACTGTTCTATATCTCTTCCCTAAAAATGTGAATTTAAAAATTAAATTTGTAATTCCATATGTAAGATATTTAAAATCATACTTAACTTATCTAAGATTTTATTAATTTTTACCTTGAAGTAGTAATATTTACAATTAACTTTATAAAACCTTATTTCGGATTCTCCATTTAGGATATGGCTCTGTTGATGATTTTTCTGCAAGATCAATCAAATCATAAGTTTGAAATGAAGTTATTTGAATATTAGCTGAATTTGGGCAAACATCATATTTATCAGCAACTTTATCTCCGTCAAAGTCTTCAAAACATGCATCCCCAACAGGTTTAGCTAAATAAAGTGATTTAATTTGGTATACTTTGCATTCTACAAAACGGGCATTAAACAACAATACTGATAAAAACTCCTTACAATTAACTTGATTTTTTGCATATGAAAAAAAAAAACAACACAAAAAATTTATAAGATATGACTTTTATGATACTTAACATACACTCCATGTCATAATGATTGCTATGTTCCTGTAGTGTGTTCTTCACATACATGCAATTATCAATCTCATTGAGAACACCATCACCATCTATATCTTCATCACAGAAATCACCTAAAATATTTTGAAATAAAAACATTTTTTACAGCAATAGTAACACACCATCAACAATATTTTTCAGTCTTTTTATAAGTAAAATAATAATTTGATTTTTTATTGCCATGTACAATTATAACTCAATAGCTATAAACAATTGCTCTTTTCCTCTTTTTATTTTGAGATAAGAGCCATAGATTCTGGCTCCTCTTATTACAATACGAATTGACAACTGTTTAGTAAAAAATGTTACATACTGTTTTATAAAGAGAAAACATTTGCACCTTTTCCATCTTGATCCGTATCAACTTGATCAGCATTTGGCAAATAGATGCAGTTATCATAATCATTGATTACACCATCACCGTCACTTATTAAAAAAAAAAAAATGATTTTAAATAAAACAATGAAATAAAGAGCTTTGAACCAAGATTATTTTTACAGAAGTAGTAGCCAAAATATTTGTGTTTTTTTTTTGGAAATTTATTCAATAAAAATATTTACTTACAAATCAAAAAATGGAATATCACATTCATCACCAAAACCATTCAAATCGCTGTCCAACTGAAGTAAACAAACAAAACTTTAAAAAAAGTTCAAATTTTTAAACTGCTACCATTTGACAATCTGAACAACCAAAATATAAAAAACAACAACAGAGTGGGTTTATAATATCAAAAAAAAAAAGTGCAGTAGCTTACTTGATCTGGATTGCTGTGTTTATAACAATTATCACACAAATCTCCTACCCCATCTTTATCAATATCAGATTGGTTGGCACTGTGAACATATTTGCAGTTGTCTAAGTTGTTCATAATCCCTATAACAGATTTAAAAATTTATTTTAAAACGTATGTACTAGTAATTATGCACCATGTTAAGAAATCGTTTAATGCTTAGCTTTTGTCACAAAGCTTTATGGTGAGCTCTAACAAATAATAGTTAACCTCAAGGCTGGTATAAAACAAGTTTTTGTGTTTTTTACAAACTTAATTTTGATAGTGCCATTTTAAATTAAAGAAGAGTTTAAATCATATCATCTATTCAAACATTTTTTGGGCAATTCCACTCATGGTAAACTAGCAAATTAAGAAGTTTTTAAACAAAATAAAAATTTGTTTTAGTTTGATTTATTTGTAGAAATTAAATTAAAAGTGGTAAAATAACAGAAATCAACTAAACATTTTTAGTGAAAGCCATCAAAAATAATATTACCAACATACCATCACCATCAATATCTGTATCACAAACATCGCCATCTTTATCATTATCAATATTAGACTGGTCTTCATTTTTTTTATCCAAACAGTTATCACAAGCATCTCCTACTCCATCTAAATCACTATCCTGTTGAAATCTGCTGTTCAATTTAAATGGGCAGTTGTCCTGTAAATAGTTAATAATGTTTTATACTTTAGAAAGAAATAACAGAAAAAAAAAACTTTAATAAAATACAAAACATCTTCATAAAAAATCTTTTAAAAAATCTAAGTAAGTTTGCTAAGAAATCATATTATTTAAATACATTTATGTCTTTAACATTATCATTGTCATCATCATCATCACAAACATCTCCTAATGTATCTACATCAGTGTCTTCTTGGCCGCCATTAGGTGTATATTCACAATTATCCTACAAACAAAAATATTTTTCCATATTTATATTTATTTTTCTAGCATTGATCCTTGCTGCAATTTGAGGTATTTTAACCTTAAAGTTTTAATATGACTGCATTTTGAATATTTTGGTGCTATAAGTACATGCTAAATGTTAAAAGAACTTATTTTTAAATAAATGATCATTTGTCAGATTTTATATCAATTTATTTGAAAATGCATCATAAAGTTGAATTTTAATCTTTAAGTAAATTCACACTTCATCTGGCAAAATGTTATTAAATTTAAAATAATTGCTAAGGACTTCAATAATTATCAAATGTTAAAAAAGAAAATTGAAAATGAAGTCTGGTCTAAATGAAAGTTTGAAAAAAGAAATATTTGATTATTACTTGTTGCAAATTTCAAAAAAAAAAACCTTTATCAAATATAATAAATATTACCATTTCTAAATAAATTTAATAAACCTGACATTTTTAAATGAAGATTTAAAGTTTTTAACTAAAAAACCAAAGACTCCTGTTAATTACAGGTTTTTTAATTCAATTACAGGTAAATTAATTTAAAATAGTAATAAATTCAGTTGAATATACTTATACTTTTCAGTAGGTAATAAACAAATATGAATCCCATTAGAATATTAAGATCAAGACTTAAATAAGCTACTTTTTCTAAGAGAGGTCAAATAAATCACTTACTTCCTTACAAGCAAATGTTGCGCATGCTGCACCATTTGTTGTAACACCATCATAATCATGGTCTTCATTGCAAACAACGCCATCTCCAGCAAAGCCATCATTGCACTATTATTAACAAATAATGAATTAAGATTAAACTCAGCTATAAAGCTTTTTTATTCTAATAAGTTCTTCTTTAGTGCTTAAGAGTTTTACTAAAGATATAAAAAAGGTTTTTTACTTTGCAATAAAAGAGCTTTGCACCAAGGGGGACACAAGTGCCATTTACAGGGTTGCAATTGTTAGTTTTGTTAGATGCACAATAATCTCCTGGCTTGCAACCAATATATCCATTGCCAACAAGTCCTGGATTGCATTTTCCACAAATATAACTGCCCTAGCATATTTCAAAAAAAAAAATTATTCATATCAACTTGCTTTAAAAACTAAAAATAACCTTATACTATGTTTTTTAAAGCTCAGAACTCTTTTTTAATGAATTTACTGATTAGGTAAAACAAACAACTTTTTTATCATCAAGGTGTCAGCATAAAACAGCAGTAAGATGTAAATGATATTTAAAGTCTATTGCTAGATTTACACTTACTGGTGTGTTAACACAAGTAGAATTTACATCACATATATTTACACCAAGAGTGCATTCATCAATGTCAATACACACTTGTCGATTTTGCTTAGCATATTCTAAGCCAACCCCAGCAGATGAAGTACCACTATATCCTGGTGGACAACCTGTACATCTGTAACCAGGAGCCATATTTATACACTCTGTGTTCTCTGAACAAGGATTCATTGTACACTATGATAATTAATATCTAATCTTAAAATTCAGAGCAAAAGATTTATAATAGAAAATAAAGCATAATAACTATAAGGTCTTTAAATAATATTCAGTTTGTAATTACAGTGAGCAAAAAACTAAATGGTACAACAAATTTTTTTTGAAAAAAAATTGTACCTCATTAATATCAATGCATTCCTTTTTATCATTTTCATAAAAGCCATCAGGACAGTCACCACAATAGAAATCTGGGTGTCCTTTCTCATTGACAAAGTTATAACAGCTGACACCTTCAAAACATGGATTGCTCTCACACGCACCTAGTTTTATCCCAAAAAATGTTAACAACGAAATTTTTGTAAATCTTGAAAAGATATGAAAAACTTATAAATCTTAAAATTATTTAGGACTGCTTTTAAATTGCTCAAATGGATTTCCCTTTTAATTTATTCTGTAATATGTTCAAATGTTGCACAACTTGTTTCTTTAATTTACCTCAAATAAAATTATTCTGCAAAACATGTTTATTTAAATTCATATAACAACTTGATTGCATGTGCATGAATGATTCTTAAATAGTAATACTTTAAGTGTAACAACCTCAAATTGGAATTTAAGTAATTTATAAAAAAAAAAACTCATGTAAATTTGATATATTTATGCTTTTAAGTATTTTTTAAGTATTTTACACTTACATGAACCAATAAGATGGCAGGATGAACAAATAGAACAATTTCCTGTTGAATACTCATAAGGTTGACAGTCTTGGCAGCCTAGTTTCATATTTGTGCTTTCTTTTCCTGCACCACAGCATTTACATTGTTCAGCACCACTTGTATTGCTGAACTGTCCTGGGGGACACAACTGGCACAAGCCTTAATGAAAACTTAGCATTTTAACATTTATAACAAAACTCCATTAACGGAAAAAGCAATCAGCAAAATTTAAATGGTTAAAATTTTTGTTAAGGAATGACTTTCCATATAGAAGAAAATTTGGGGAAAATTTGATATGGAATTTTAAGATTTTTTTTTTTTTAACTTTTTTTAACTGTATTTTAGTAATTACTGATCTTTTTTGTTGTTGTTATTTTGTATGTTCCACCTTTATGAGCTTTATTATTTTTGTAAGTTTTATCTATTTTTTAAAGTATTTTATTAAGATTATGGATGCTAAAATTAAACAGTAATTTAAGCAAAATTTTCCAAAAAAATTTTTTTACTTAAAATAGATAATTCAACAGCAAAAAATTCAAAATGGACATTTTCAGTTTCAAGCCATAAACATTTGAACAATTTTGGAGAACAAAAATTAGTAGCATGGTTTTGGTTAAAAGCTGCAAAATGGGATTCCTTATAAACTGCTGATTAATTTTAAAAATGGAAAAAACTTATTTTCTGATCAAAACTCCTATCAAAGTAATTGTGATAGTAGACCATCCATCTTCTCAAGCTTTTCAACTATTCTTAGATCAAATAAAAAAATATGAAAATATTTCAATACTCAAAAACCTAATAGTTTATCAAAAGTAATATGATGTATTAACAAAAATGAAGAGTAATAATAATTAAATAAAAAAACGTTTAATAATTAATTTTGATTCTATTATTAAAATGATTCTATTATTCTTTTAAATATATTTTTTCTAAAAACAAATAATTTAAAAATAAAAAAGAAATGAATGTTTTAAAATTTAAACTTTTTATCTTCTTTTAGTTTTAATTGAACCTGCTGTTGAGAATACTCTTTCAGAAGTTGTTGAGATTGGGAAAATTGTAATTAAAGCGTGATAAAAAACATCCAGAGTTGTAGACTGTTTTTTGAAAGAATTGATGAAGAATTTTGAAGAATCGACAAAATTTATCAATTTGGCAACAATTTTGTGTGTTTTTTTAATCTGAAATAGAACTTAATGCATTTTTGAGTTCTTTTTGCAATTTAACTTGTGATGTCATTTCTAGTAAATCATCTGCATCAGGTGAAGATGAGTTAGCATCATTATCAGTATTAACATGCTCATCTATAAACATTTGTGGATGTATTTGTTTCATAAATTTAACAGTGAGTGAAATTGCCGCATTTTTTGAGGAATATTTGAAATAATGGTTAGATCTTGGTTTATTTCCACTCTGTAAATAAATTATCAGTCATTAAAACTGTATCTCTTCTCTCACCCATTCTTTTTTTGATAGCATGTATCAGTTTTTTAGCTATACTATTTTTCATTGGTTGCAACTTTTCAAACAAACTGTAAACCTCTTCAGCTGTTACTTAAATCAGTAATGGCAGTTTTAACTGGTGCGAGAACATCAACATTTTTTATAGTGCAAAAATATCTTTTTCTGAAATGAGATCAAAGTTCAATTCTATTAAGGATTTGTTAATTTATCCAAAAAGAAATAAGAAATATTGAATTATTACACTCAAGGAATTCCCTTGAGTTTTTGTCTAATTTTTACTTTTTTCCCCATTATTTTAGTTATACTTTGCTTCAAAATAGAATAGATTTTTCAAAATAGATTTTTTAGACATTCTTACAACAGCTCTTAATTTGGTAATAATTTGATAATAATCAGTATTCAATGTCATAGGATTTAATTCTGACTTTGATCAAATACTTATTTTCTTCACCAAAATCTAAATTGTAATCAGAGTACTGATCTTCTGTGGGATCTACTTCTATATCTTCTTACATATCATTATCAACCAAATCTTTGATATCATCAAACATTTTATTGGGAATATTTTTTGGTATATAAAAACAATCCATCACAGCTAAATGCAGCACGTGATTATGGAAAAGACGATTGAAAACACCTAACATTTTGCAATATTTTTTTTATTACGGCTGCTGCATCGTTAGTTGATGTAATAACATAATTTTTTAAGAAAATCTCCAAACTTAGCTTTAACCAAATATTTAATTGTTTCTGCATTTGCTTGCTTAATTATTTCTATCAAACCAGAACATAGCATTCAACTATATTTGAGTCTATTCCAAGCACATGAGCTGTTATATTTACATAATATAAAATAGTGCAATCTGTCCATTCATCCACTGTGATTGCAAATTTACACTTTGTATTTTTTAATTTTTCCCAAAGTTCAATACATTTTTCTTTATAAAAGCTGTTGATACACTTAGAAATAGTTGTTGGAATTTTTGGTATTTTATATTCTTTTTGTTGTCATGCCAACCAGCTTGAGATTTACTCATTGCTGTGACCACATTTCATCAACAGTCGCAACTTTTGACAATATTTCATTTAAAGATACTTTTTTAACAAAACGTTTTTACTTGTAAGCATGAAAACACCTACATTCTAAATTTACAAACATCACCCAGCAATAGCTGAAGAATTATAGCATGCACATCACCACAATAGATATTAATTTAATCTTAATGTCTTATCTTTTACTATAAAAAGAGTGTTTACCATCAGATTACATTGTAATATATTTTCTTATGATTTCATAGGCAATATAATATAAAGGAGGCTATAAACACTTTAAATAACTGAAAATTTCAATATAGCAGTTATAACAAAAGTAATACCTATGCCATTACTGAATGTTCCTGGTTTACATATTTCTTTGATTCCTTCATAGCAATAATAACCTGGAGGACATTTTATGCATTCATTTGGACAAAACTGAAACCAGGAAAAAGAAAATGTTTAAAAACTATTAATGCTTTTTAAAATCTATTTTTCGATTTATTGCATTTAATAAGAATTTCAAATTTGTGTATAATTAACGTTGTAATAATTTTGAGGTGAGATCAAATGTAATCAAGCAAATAAGTGAGTCATAAGGAATCAATCAAAAGTATTTTAATCACAACCAATGGTGGCTGACAATCCATTTGATTGATTTTTACATAACTTGCTGCTAATAGAATAAAGTTTGCAAATGCAAATATCAATCTATACTTATCAGTTCAATGCAATTTTTAAAAAAATCATACTGTAATATTGCACTCAGCATATGTATCTTCAGGACATTTTGTAATTATTCCCCCATGACAGATCTGAAAGAATTACATGAAGTATAGTTACATTCAAAGCAAATGTAAAACAGAATAAAAATTTCACATGACAAAATCTAATCTCAACTTTACTAAATACTTTTACAAAAAGAGTGCAGATGAGCTACATTTTGAATAAACTATTCGTTAAAAGTATAAATTTATTCAAACCTAAGCATTACTACAAAAAAGTGCAAAAAATTACATGACCCTTGGGACATAAAGAGCATTCTGAAGCATAACCATAGGAAAAGAAATGTTTTGTTTCTTCATTCTGAACACATGACTTTTCCGATCCATCACCAGGACAAAAGTAACCAGCTGTGCATTCATAACATTTTTCCACTCCTAAAAATTAAAATTTTCTCATCATTTTTCGTAAACATAGAAAGTAACTTTTGTATAAATAGTTTTTAAAAGAAATTATAAGAGAGTTTAAAAATTAAGAATAGTCTTGTATAACATATATCTCCTTGTTTTTAGAAAAAGCAACAAAGCTTACTAGCCGGGGTTTAGAAAATTAAAAAAAAAAAAGTTGCAATTGAACTGTGAGTTTACATATATGGAAAAAATATTTAAGAGAGATATTCAAAGGAATATGGCTTAATACAAACAAAATTTCTAGTGAAAAGATAAAGTTAAACCCCACCGTATCTTTTTTTTTCTTTGCTGTATATTGTCATATTTGGTGCTATAAAACGGACATAGCCAGTGCTTTCATTTACTGTTACTTTTCCTGTACTGTCACAACTGGGATCATAACTCACAAAAATTCGGAAATAATCACCTCGACGTGGATTACCATTATCAACAGCAAATATGTCTAAAGAAACACGCCATCTAGTTGTTGTATTCACCCAAACTGTTTTGTTTTCAACAAGAAACTCTTTAGCTTCAATAGTAGGTCTAAAAAATAAAATGATTTTTTATATGGCATTTAACTCTTATGTTACATAAACTTTGCTTTTCATATGCAGCATGAAAAAGAAAGTGACTATTATTCAACTGCTAGTAAATTAACCATTTTTATCAAAAAGTTCTTAATATTTTTATCCTGTTGATCAATTTTAGTGAAAATTTATTTTTGGTAATAAAAAATAGAAATAAGTTAATAAGAGTAATTTCTAGGAAAATAAGGAACAAATAGTTCATAAGTTTTATTAAAACTATGATCAAAGAGTTCTTACTTAATTGTTTCCAACTGTTGTTTACTAAGGCATGAAAAGTCAAAAATCCTTACACTTTCTCCCTTGTTTCACTAACAACAAATGTTATTCTCCCATTTTCACCACTATCTAAATCTGTAGCTTCCACTATTAACAATGGAGATAAAAGATTTAGAGGAGGTATAGGACTGAATTCCATCATGGCAGATTTTGCTGATATGATAGGGCAATTATCACTTTGGTCAACCACAAATACCTGTAAAACACAACCTCAAATAATAAAGTAGTAAAACCAGAACTATGTTTATAAAAAGTATGCCTCACAACAGAACTATGTTTATAAAAAATGTCTCACATATCCCAAGTAAGTAAAGTAGTAAAACAGAGGTTAAAATGTTTGAGTTAAAAAAGTACAATATAAAAAACACAAAGTGCTAAAATGAGCTAAATAGTTGAATCCATTTTATAAAAAATTTACAAAAACTCTTCACTTTTCCCTTACTTTGACTGTTACATTTCCTTTTCTTCCATAATTATTTTGTATACTGAGGGATAAAGTGTAGTCTTTCTTAGTCTCATAATCAAGATTTTTATAAATTGTTAACAGAACTGATCTGGTTTGAATATTTAACATAAGTTTTGCTTGTGACGGCAGTGTAACAGAAATGTTAGTGGCACTACTTCCATTCACTTGTGTGACATTAGGACAAACAATTACAGTTTCACCATGAAGAGTTACATTTGGGTAAATTCTTGGAGGAGGTTTTGATTGGGCATCAATGTTAGCCTTTGAATCGTTCATTTTGAAAATAAAATTACCATCTTCATTTCCAGACTCCATAAATATTTTATAAGGATAACCTAAAGACCAATTCATTAAATAATAAGCAAAGGCGTTTTTTTTTATTATCATTAAACTTCAAATTTGCAGTTTTTTGGGCAGAATGATAAAAATTAAAATTAAAAAAAACAAACAAACAACCTGTTTCATCAAACTCATCTGAGACTAAAACATCAGCAATTATACTGTTGACTTGATCGTCTTCTTTTGGGAATGATAAATAATCAATAACTTCTGATTTTGGCCTGAGGTTAGCACCACTGGTGTAGAAAAAAAACTGTGACTTACAAGGGTAACGCTCTACATGAAAGATATCAAAACTGTAAGTAACACCCACTTTCAGATTAAGATAAACTGTTTCATTTTTTAACTCTTTTAAATTCATGCACACTTTTGTAAGCTTATCCACTCTACCAACACTTGGCACAATGTATCCACCACCTAGAGAAAAAGTTTTATTACAAGAGAAATTTTCAAAACTGTTAAAAAATTATTTTCTAATTGATTTAAATGAAATGAATTGAAGGAAAAGTCTATTTTAAGTTAAAATCAGCTGCTTTATATACAGAATAAAGGTAAATTTATTGCTTGTGGTTCAAGATGCTCTTGAGTTATTTTATTTTATTAACTTGTAGTTTCACTAATGAAGCAAGCATTTGAGTTAGCATTTATGAATTTAGATGCTATATTTCAGTAAAAAGATGATTGATAAAATATTACTAAAAAAAGACATCCTAATAAGTCTGAACTTGAAAATCTTTTTAAAAAACTATTCATGACAAAGTCCATTATATACTATTACTTGCATGTATAGGTTTTTTGAAAGTATTTATGAAAAAGTCTGAAGGAGGTGGAGCCTTCTAAAACGTGGTACCTAGATTAATACATGTTTACAGAGAAAGAAATTTTTTTCTCTAAGTGAAAACTTTGCATATAACATAACATTTCTGACCATAATTTTATAAAAAATATCAATCTTAAATCTAAAGCTGAAAAATGGGAATTGTAAACAATAATAAAGTTAGACTATATAAATTCAACACGAAGGAAAAAAAGAGAGCATCATAAATGACATTAAGCCTGATAATAAAAAAGAAAACTTTATCACTAACTACATTTGTTGTACTTTTTACATTTTTAGTATTGCTGACTCATTATTTAGGTATTTTTAAAAATTTTGTTACTACAATAATGATGGCTGCTTGTACAGAATTTCTCAAAAATGTAAATATATATTTTTTTACTGAATATAAAAAAGCAACACAAAAAATAAATAATTATGTAATTTATACAAACCTGTAACATTTTTAAGTTCAAATGACTTGCACTTGACATTGTAATTTAAAACATCTTGCTTCTCTGACATTACACTCAAAACTAAAATCTGGTTTATATATACCCAAAGATCTTCTCCCCCACCAAACTGAAAGCGCTCACCACCAAAGTATAAAAGGCCAATTCTAATTGCACTTGTGAAACTAAAATGTAAATTTTAAAAAACTTTTAATTTATATTTAATTTTTACATTTTTTACAGTTTTGAATTCTTTTTTGAAATTTAGAATCCATATTAGAGTTCACTTTAATTTAACTAATTCAGAAATTGTAAATTGTAAAAGAATTGAATAAAGTAATAACTTACAAAAATTCTTCATAATTAATTTTTAGGCAAAAAAATCAGGCAATAAGTAAGAGCTAACTTCAAAATCATTAATTTGTTATTATCAATAAAGAAAGTATCAAATCAGGAAAATTAAAATTACCCTTGATTTAAAAGTTCTTTTCCAGTGCAATCTTTTTGCCCTTGAGCAGAAAACCCTCTATCATTTACTGGCCAATAGTTATCATCCCAGAACAGATAAAAATTTTTTCCTGTGATATCATCAATACTAGTTTTTTCTGATAATAATGTAATTTTCCCAGGTAGTGTTTTGCTTTCTTTATATGCTGAGCGAAACCAGTTTTTAATAACAAAGTTTTCTTTAGGATCTCGATTTTTTAGCCAACTTTCAAAAGGACTGTTGACAAAAATGGGACAGCAACCATTTTCTTCATAGTTAGGGGCGCTGAAAGCAGACTCAAGTTTCCTGTAAATTTAAAATTTGGTTACTTTTATTATGGTTATTGTAAATTTGATTATTTTGATGCTGATAATGATAGAAGATGTAATCCACTAAAAATGTGCTATTTCTTCTATTATCATTAACGTTTTTGTTAAATTATTCTATTTTATATCTTTCTATAACCTTTATTCTATATTTCTAAATGACAAAGTTTTCAACCCTTGATAAGTATTAGCGCAAACTGTAAATCTTGAAAATTTAGGATTATTAAATTATTTATAAGGATACAAGTTTATTCAAAGTAATTTTAAGTTTGATACAAATGCAATTAACATATATATAGAAATTTTACTATCTAATCATTATTAGTAGTTAAAGTGAGTTCCAAGACTTATATATATAAAATTGTAAATTATCTTTTCAGTAAATCAGTTTTCCTGAACACAAAACAGGTCAATCAAGTTAAATAAAAACTCTCCATTGGCTCTAATGCAGTAAAGTCACCATAATGGTGGACCATATTGTTGGACCAACAAAATTTTTTATTTTATTTTGATTTCTAATAATGAGTTAACCTTACTTTAATCAGTGGAAAAGAAGTTGTAAAAGTTGTAAAAGTGTAATACTTTAACTTAGGCTTCTAATGATTTTGAGGTGCCCTAACATGGTTTGAAAAACATATAATCTTTAATAAATGCGTACAGCTATTCCCATTTATTATATCAATATTGACTACATCATTGAATTGGTTTTGGTAAGAAGTGAATTATTTGAAAACTAGTTTTTTCCAAAAAAAAGTGTTGAATGAGTAAAATGTGAGGATGAAGATGATTTAGTTGAGCTTTAATGTGTTAGGAGAATTGAAATATATATTTTTTTTTAATTGAAATTTCAATTTCAATCAAAGCAACTACTTCAAAAGTTAAAGCTGTTCTGTTTGCAGTTTGTGCAGCGAACTTTTGTATAAATTTCATAATATCACCATAACTTACAGATGTATTTTAAAAAGAATCAAAGAAACTTGACATAAGCTTCAATTCATATTGTCTTTCAGTCTTGTGTTTGCAGCCCATGAAGAGCATATGAAACTGTAAAACTATTTAAAACACAACAAGAACATGACAAAATGAAATATAGGTTACAGTATTTTAAAATAGAAGGTCATCACAAGCTTTTTGACATTACAACATGAGAGTGTGAATTCAAGAAATATAATTGTGTTAAACCTCAGAAAGTGCCTGTCAACAAAAAAGAATTCCTTGCCAATCAGACTCAACTAATGCTAAGGGCTAACATAAAGAGCCCATAGCTAAGTAGAAAAATCAGTTGGCACCCAAGTTGCAAAATGTTGATAATATGGCAAGAAAGCCTTGCAAATGACATAGGTTTGAAAAAAAAGTGACACGAATTAGATGATATTATAAATTCAATATTGACAAAATTATGTGTCAGTTTATTGTGAATGACACAGAAAAGAGTTTTTTTTCAAGATTAATAGTTTTTTTTATCTATGATTACTTTTTCATTTAAGGTGGATTACTGCTGCCAACTGCATGCTGTATGTAAACATTTTGACTCAATGTCTATCTAACAATTTGATTATTTTAACAAGATTCTGTAAGCAGAAATGTGATTCAATCCAAAGCTTGAAAATATTTTCTCTGTCATTTATTTCTGATTATATACAAATCAAGATATTTTTCCAAGAAAGTTATAGAAGTTGTTGATTCAGTAATTAAGCCCACTGGCTGCTACTATTATTATGAGAATGTACTTCTAATAATGTTGAAAAATGAAATTTAACACAAAAGTTATCAATTCTTTTCATATCAAATTTGCTAAGAACTTTTCAAATCACATATATGAACTTTTCGGCTGAAGCTGACATTCATTTAATTGAATGCCAAAACACGTTGATCACAGAGCCAACACCTCTTACTAACATTGCTGTAAGTCATCTAGAAGTACACAGTTTTTTACACAGAATTGTAATTTTATGGATGTAAGTGTAATAAATAAATGCTACTAATATTTTGTATTCTATAATGAAAAAAACCAACATTGTAATCTACCAATAAGTATATAAACTGAGTAGATTAAAACCTGCATAGATTTAAACATTATGAACTGTAAATGTTGAGAGGAATAAATATTCACAAGCTTAAAATATATCAAAGATTAATCAATAAAGCAAAGCATAAAAAGATGTTCTTCAACTACAACAAAAAAAATTCAACACTGTTGTGGAGCCTCATTATTAATTAGCTTTTTATAATCTCCTATTGCAACATATTTGGAGTCCATTTAGCAACTTTTTTTGTTACAAATCAGTACAAAAATAGTTGGAACAGAAAAATGTTGGAATGGAAAATTTATAAAACAGAAAAATCTCAAAATCAAAATATGGAAATCACTAAAATATTAAGATGGTTTCATGGTATTATTTATTACAGCTGACATTTTTCTGTTCTGATGTTTTTCTGTTTTAACATTTTATGACATCTTTCCAACTGACAACTTTTAATTGTAACTTCTTTTCTTTAAGAAATTTTTCAACTGAGACTTGTTGTAGCAGTTCCACTAATATTCATTTTTGATAAAAAAAAAAAAAAAAAAACTTGGTATAATTCATGGAATTTAGAAGCAATCATAAAAATTAGGCAGTGACTGTTTTTAAAAATCAGCTTTTTTGGTGAAGTTGATACCGATAAACAACTTACGAAAAATCATAATAAGTAACTTCAATTTCGATTGTTCCAACAACGGTAGTGTCTAGTGAAAAGATATAACAAAATGATTTATTAATTAAAATAAAAAAATCTTAATTACAGTAAATATTTTAAAAAGTCAAAAAATACATTTTTTTGTTTATTTAATATATATATTTTTAAATGAAACTCACTGCATTTTTCACATTGGGTGTAGCATTTAAAACAACAACCATCAGAAGAACATGTTCCTGGATAAAGTGCATTAGATGCAACAGAATCACAATCATCTTTTTTACACAAACCTTTAAACACTTGCAATCTTTCACACTCATATTTTTCACCATTTGAACACAGGGATGCCTTGCCTAATAATAAAAAAAGATTTATCGTTGATTTTAACTTTTCTTGCTTCTAATTTAAAAATTGTGTATTTAACAACCTCACTACTAGAAACAAGATTGATTTTTTTAGTTTTGTTATTTTATGACCAAAATCCTAAACTCTTTATGGATACCAACTTCTGTTGAACCATTTTTTTTTTTTTTTCAAAAATTTTAATTATCTTCACTGAATATAAACATAAACATATAACATAAACAGATCATAACAGATACTTATAAACAAAAATAAGCTTTTAGGTTTAAGTAAAATAAAAATGTAAAATAAAATACAGTAGAAAATTATGTAGCTAATGATGTAAATAATAATGTTAAAATTCTTTCATTGTTTAACTAAATAACAATATTGTTATCAATAATGGGGTGAACTTCTTTCTAAGACTAGCAAAAGCTTTTAATGTCTACTTATGCTAATAAAAAATCAATCAAATTTAAAAGTTTTAGCTACTTTTTACTAATAGCCAATGATATTTTTTATTTTTAGTAGTTTTATATTACTTATGGCATTCTTAAATGTATTTTTCATGACTTTTTTCAATGTAGTAATAAATTGAAAACAAGTCATATAAAAGTTGTCATGATAAATTAAATAATTATCATGCCTTAATATGAATACCAATCAAAATTATTATATTTATATACTAGTATATAAATTGTATATATGTTATTACATATATTTTAATATATACATTTGTATTATTGTATATATGTTATTACATTTTTTCAGATTGTTGGAAAAACTCATTAAGTCAAAAATATCTATTTTGAAATAATATATGATAATCAATTTAAACTCTAATGTTTTAAATAGACAAAAATAACAACATTATTGTTTAAATTATATTTAAATTATTATTATTTTTTTTTTTAATGGTAACTATACATTTCTAAATGGATAATTTAACAACCATTAATTGAAATAATAGAGACCAGTTTAGTTAAGTTTTTACAGACTACATGGATAGTTTTTGACTTAATTAGAAGATATAAATATTTTTTACAAAAAAAACGACTTGTTACTTGACTAAATGAAAACTTCCAAAAGAAAATAGACAACAAATCATTAGTTCTGCATAAAGTCTTATTTTCATAAAAAACTTAATGAGGTTTTTTCAACCAGCCAATGATATATTCTGTAAATACTATTATATATATACATATATACACACACACACACACACACACACACACACACACATATATATATGTATATATACATACATATATATATATATATATATATATATATATATATATATATATATATATATATATATATATTTGCATATAGAATATCATAGATCCTTAATATAATATTTCACCTTTACTCTCTTTAGTTGATACTTCAACGTTTCGTGTACGTGCGCTTGTTACATTAACTTTGTTCAAGGTGTATGTCATAGTTAAAGAGCACTTATAGGTGCGACCTGGTAAAACCTGTTCACCTGATATTGTTATTTCCTCTTTATTTTCAACTGAAGCTAACAGATCAAAGATAAAAATCTATTTAATATAAAAAATATTTTAGAAGTACTATTTACAGGCTTATTTATTTGCCTTTGTTATCATTTATAGTAATAAAATTAGGTTTCAAGCTTTATGTTAATGCACTATGCTTAAGAATAAATAGTCTTGTAAAACTTAGTAAAAAAATTAAAAAGTTCAACACACATCAGACAAATAAGGATAAAGAGAAAAAAACTGCATATAGAAAAAAACATCAACCTACATAAATAAAAAAGGCTTTGTGTAATTATTATTGCTCTTATAAGATTAAAAATATACAGACAATTAACCTTTTAACAAAGGAGCTTTTAAATCATCTATTAATAGGCAACTTGCTTCAAAGTAAATCTTTTCAGCTCGAGAAATAGATTCATTACCAGCATGCAGTACCTGTGGTTTCTTGTAGTTAATTTGAATTGTAAAATCTTGAGGTGCTGTAACATTGATTTCAGTTGGATCTATATTTCAATAAATAAAAACAATATATATATACTTATGTATATAACAAAATGATTTAGAATCTGAATCTGAATAAAAAACCACGAAAAAGTTTAAACTCACTGCAAATGAAATAATGTTTGTTATTTACAATATCGTTTCTTTTATCACGATCAAACTTGTTAAAATTGAGCAGCATTTTAGGAGCAATGCATGTAGCTGAAATACTTGTGGGAGGTTGACTTATAGTTTTTCGATCAATAAACTTGATAATTGTTGTATACCAGTTGCAGTCACATTGAAGTTTGCTGGTATCCAATTGGCTAAAATAAAATTCATTAGATATATATAATATAACATACAGCATTATTTTAAATTGATTAAAAAAGAACTTGAACTGTCATACTTTTTGACAGGTTTTGGACAAAGTATGATGACAGATATTTACTGATATGGTTTTATTTTTTATTACTAGGTTAAAAGATAAGGTAATCATTTTTCTCATAAAGTAATGAAGTGCTATTATTTCAATAAAAGTATCCATAAAATAAAATTTGCCAGATTTTTTACATAATAGATTAGGCCGTGTATGATTAAGTATGTTCAAATGTAGTAACGAAGAATTAATAGCAGCTATATGCTAAATAAAATTTATCAGTTATAAAATGTTTTTATTGGAATAACCAACAAAAAAACCTTTAAAGCTATAAAAGTTTCAATAAAATAAAATTTTTTTAGAAGTTTCTCAACATAGAGTTAAATTTTTATTCAATAAACCAGTGATATATAAAAATATTTCATTATTCTGTACACACAAAAAAAAAACTTTCAGGTTGTAAAGTTTTTCAAAAAGAATATCAAAAATTCATATTATAAAAAAAAATTTAAAAATTAAAAAAGTAATTAAAATTAATTTTAACTCACAACACAGACAAATTAGGAAGGTTGTTACCAAACACATCAGGCTCAACTGTTTCAATACCACGCAATTTTCTAAACATTAGCTTAGAACTTAATGATCATTTTAATCAAACTCAAATTTAAAAACATACTTCCAAAATGATTTCTTTTTCTGTTACATAAGTACATTACTTTGTTAGCAAATTACTACAACTTTATTTTACTATATTAGTATACTAAGGTATAATTTAAAATTATAGATAAATCATAATTTTACCTAAACATTCATCTATGTTCAAGTACATGGTCCAGAGTATCAGAAATTTTAACTTTAAAAAGGGCACTTGAATTATAAATCACAAATTTTAGAGCACTAAAATCAGTGTAACTCTATTGGACAAGATAAATCAACATAATGGAGAGGATAGAATACAACAAAAATTAAAAAATCTTTTTTGTTTATTTTTCTGAAATTTTGATAACAGACTATTGGTCCTTCAAAATTAACAAATCATTTAAAGAGAAATAGATATAGGAAAGTCATGATTGTCACATTGTTTTGACCAAATTATTAGTCGAAAAACAAATTCATTACCACTTTTTCTAAAAATTTGTTAAAAAAAAGGGAAAAATCACAAAGAAGTGGTCACTAAAGAAAAGAATTCAAGAAGAGCATTATAACTTATGGCAAAACTTGACTGTTATTAAGTTACAATATCAACAAGTTTGTAAAAAATGACAAAGTTAGAGTGTGTCACAGTTCACAGTTAGAACTTTAAAGACAGTTTGTGACTAAACATCTAACTAAAGCCATCATAAAATTCCCGTATTTGCCTGAACTTGCCCTTGTAACTTACATCCTATTTCTAAGAATTAAAAGAAAATAAAACATTTTGTAGTAATAAATGTTTCTGCAACTTACAACTTTGATAAGTAAGGCAAAAGTTGTGTGAATTTGGGAAGATGTTCAATATCATTTCCAGGACCTGAAGCATCACTAAAAGAATAAAAATACAAAACATAAACATTTATTTACAAATTTATTTTCTACTAATTTTACATGTCATCAATCAAATAAAAAAATCTGGAAAAGATAGAAAAGGAAATTTTTATTTCAAAAAGAACTTACAACTCGTCAAGTTTTGGTGATAGACTATCAAAAACAAATAATCCATCTTCAAGAACTTGCAAAGCATTTTTTGATATAACTCTAAAAGTAAAAAATAAGATAAAAAAATCAATGCACATTGTTCATTTTGTTAAATAAGAAGTAGTTCGATTAATCTTTAAGTTTTTTTTCATTTTTCTAACTAGGTAATACTATTTTTAAACCAGATTTTCATAAATTTATTCAAATTAAAAAGGTTAGCATAAAATTTAAACAACTTACATATTTTCAAGTAGAATATTTTTACGAAACAAGTCTTTCTCAAGCACTTTAATTTTGTTTGTAGATATATCACTATTAAAGGAACACAAATACACAAAATATTTGCATACTTATCAATTTATAATGATATTATAAAATATATCATTACCATTATTTACATATACATACATACATACATACATACATACATACATACATACATACATACATACATACATACATACATACATACATACATACATACATACATACATACATACATACATACATACATACATACATACATACATACATACATGTATATATATATATATATATATATATATATATATATATATATATATATATATATATATATATATATATATATATATATATTAAAGTATACATTTTCTGATCAAATTATTAGCCCTCCTTATCAATTACTTTCTAAGAATTTAGTATAAATTTGTTGTTCAAAATTTAATTCTAATATAAGTAGAAAAATTAACTAAATAATCAAGGAAACTAAATAATGTAGATGGTTAAATGTTTATTTGAGAAATTAAATTACATAAAGTTAAAAAAAAACTTTCTTTAAACAAATCTAAATATTCTTTTGTCAGTCACAGAAAAGTTAAAAATCTTGCATCCAATTACTAAAAGGTGGTAAAAAAGAAAGAACTAGGGAGAGCTAAATTAAATACTCAATGTTAACTATGAGAAAGGAGTTTGGCAAAGCATTACAGTATAAGGTTCAAGTTAAAAATGATGAAGAAGTAGGACTCTAAAAAAAAAAAAAAGGATTATCCATCCGGTGACCACTGTTTTGATTTTAAAAAATTATACCTAAACACCTTTTGTAAATGTTTTTCACAGTTTAAAAAGTTTATTTGTTGTTTTACAATACATTTTTGAAAGTTTGCCAAAATAGAAACGTGAAATTAAAAAACCATGTGGATACAACATTTAATGTTTAGGCTGAAACCCCTAATTATTGAAATGATGCTAAAAATGTTATAACTTGATAACTCTAAGGATCATCTAATTTAATAAAAGTAGGAATACAACTCTATAATATATCAATAAACATTGGTGAAATATGCTTTTCAAATGTTTGAAATTTTTTTCTTTAGTTCGGTTCTTTCTTTTAAATTTGAAAATATATTCATATGCTCTTATATTGTGTAAATATGTTGTATTTTTTGTATAAAATACAAATAAAAAAGAAAACAATAAAAAATCTAAAATAATGGGATTTTTTGGAATTTTTTTCTGTAATCAGCACCCAAAATTTTACTGGAGAATTGATTTGTTTAATGCACAAATTTTACTGAAGTAACAATTGAACTGTTGAACTTGAGTGCACAATTTGATTAAATCCATAAAATAAAAAGTTAAGAAATGTAATCAAATAACTAAAACTGTTTTTTAAACAACAAAAACTATTTATAATATAAAAAATTTTTGTTGTTAATGTTGTTGATCTTTATTATTCACGAAAGCTAAAATATACAAATATATATTACAATCATATATATTACAAATATAAAAACTATGATTACGCCAAGTGCTTTGACAATTAAATTTAAGATTTTTCACAAAGTGGAGTTAATCAAATTGTGCATTTAATTTGTGCTCATTTCAAAAATAGAAAGCTAGTTTATTTTAGACTTGTGCTATCAATAAATATTTTATAGCTAATACTTAAAAGAAAAAAATTGCAATAATTCTTAATCTCATAACAAAACACAACATTATATATATATATATATATATATACATATATATATATATATATATATATATATATATATATATATATATATATATATATATATATATATATATATATATATATATATATATATATAATGTTATAACCAAATAAATAATCAAATAAAAAATCAATTTACTGACAGTTTAGTCATAGATTTGAAATCATCTAGACATCCCACAGGCAGTGCATCTATATTGTTTTCATTTATTAAGCTAAAAAAATTTAGATGTTTTTTAGATACTTTAACAGCTTTAAAAATGATACACAAACACTGTTATCAAAATTGTTTTGTTAATAATAGTAAGCAAATACCAATAGTACTTTGCTAATAGTGGTACACAAATACAATTATTAATATTATTTTATTGATAATATTATTTTTGTACTAATAATACAAAATCTAAATATCAAGAAAAATAAATTACTAATTACTAATAAATAAACCAATTGACTGTTTAAAATTTACAAATGTACAATTAACTTCGGTTTAAAATCTAGAGGATATATTTCGTTGCTAACTTAAAAGTTCTGCTAATATTTATTTTGTAGCTTTCTTCTTTTTTCACATAAAATTTTATGCAATCAAAAAAAGTATATAAAATTTAAATTTTGTTATCTAAAAACTGTTTGAAAATTAAAAAAAAAAGTGTTAAAAAAAAGTAGACAAGAAATTAACATGAAACTATAAAAAACAATATTGTCATTTGTGTCAAAATTTAATATCAAAAATTTATTTTTTTTTTTCACTTACAGATTAGTTAAACCTGCGAGGGGTGCCAAGGCTTTAGCAGGAAAAATGTTTAACTTATTTTTGTTTAGATATCTATAAATGAAAAAAAAATAATTATAAATGAATTTTTAAATTTTAAATAAATAATTTTTTTTTCTAACTATAAATTTACACCTGTGTAAAAATTTAAAAAGTTAAACCATCTAAAACTTTTAAGCAAAGTTATGCAAAATTATGCAAAAATTTTTATCATCATTTGTTATTTACATTTTTTTGAAATTTATTTGACTTGTTTAGCTTTTTAAATACTTATTAGTATCTACAAATTCTTTGCAAATTCATAAAAGTATTTCAAAATTCATTCCTAACAACAACAAAATTCTCTTACAAATTTCTTGACATACTTGCACCAATAAATGCTTCATCATTAATTGAAACCAAATCATTAGAAAATAACTTTCTGTAAAAAAAAAATTTCTTTTTTAAATGGAAATACTTTAAAGTAATTAAAAGGTCTATAAAATTTACTTTAAAGTAATTAAAGATCTCTAAAAAGTCAAACACTTATTATTGGATATGTCAATTTGAAAGATTCCTTACAGATCTTGGAAAGATGTTCCTTCAGTAAATATTTGGGTTCGAATTTCTTTAATAGAACTCACACTAAGATCACTAAAAAATGATATTATGTAAAAACAAATAAAACAAAAAAAATTAAATGTTAACTATGAACAAATTCATTGAATACAATTATGTGCAGAGGTTAGAAAAAATATTTATAAAAAAATAAAATACTTGCATTGTACCCCCTCCAACCTTTCCAATGTTTAGAGCACCTCTTTCTATAGTTTGAAGCTTACCATTATTAAGAAACCTTTACAAAAGTTGAGACATAAAAATATTTCAATTCTTTACAAATATATTTTGTTCATTATTAAAAATAATTTCATAACTGAAAAGAATTAAAAACAACAACAAAAGTAATTGCAAGTTTAATGTTAATTTGTAGATATTTATCTTTATATTTTTTTATCTTCGTATTTTTCAAAACAAAAAAAATCTTGTAGTGATATATTTTAGCAATATAAAAAAGAATCAAAAATTTTGATGAAAAGTATTCAATAGAATGCTAAAAAGTCAAAAGCAAACAAAAAAAAAACTTACAGATTATCTTTGAGATCTTTCATTTGGAAAGCATTGAAAGGGATGTGTGTAACTTGAGTGAAACTTAGATCCCTATTTTAAAAAAATGTCAACACCAATAAGTTAAAAGCAATTTATTTTAGTTTTTTGGTTGATAAAAAAACTTACAGTTTATTCGTGTCAATATTAAAGTAAGCATTTTTCTCTATCACTTTGAGTTTGTTTGGTTCTTCATTTCCACCAAGCCGTCTGAAAATAAAAACCACTTGGTGTAAAATGTTTTTATTCTACACCATAAAGTATACTTTTTCTTTTCATTTTTTTTTTTTAAAAATCCAAAATATTACAAACAAGTACGAATTAATGAAGGAGTTTCTCAAACTTTTTTATGCGTAAAAAAGCAACTATATAAGTGAAAAATTGTGTTTTAAAATCATTAGAGAATTAAAAAAAAAGTTTGATATCAAATTTGTTTATTCAGCAATTTTTTGCCGACTGTAGTTATATTTAGATACTATAATTATACACAATATTATAAATAATATGACATATAAACAAAATATGCTAAATAAATTTAAAATCTTACATTGCAACACAGGTAACACTATTGAATCCAAATGATTCAACTTTATCAATCCGGTTTCTATGCAAATTTCTAGAACCCAGCAAAGTATGAATTTAAAATTATCTTTATTTGAAACCTTACATACAAATTTTTTTTTTAATTTTTTTTTTGTATTGAACAAAAATATAGAGTAAAATGAACTAAAGTTAAAATTAAATTACACAAAATATAAAAAAAAATATAACAAATTACGCATAAATATTACAAATTTTACATAAATGTTAGAAGCTTTACTTAAAATATACAAACTATATATAAGTATTACAAATTATATATAAATTATACAAAAAATACCAAAATATGATTTTGTTTATAAGTGTAAATTTTATATAACAAATGAATTTAAAAAGAAACCACAACTTACATTACATTACATTCTGAAATATTAACAAACGCATCTCTTTGAACCATTGTCAATTGATTATCTTTTAAATTTCTGAAAATAATTAGAGAGAAAAACATCATTTTGAATGTAACTAAGTTTCTTCTACAAAGATTGTTCCAGAAAATAGTCATTTTTTCTCAAAATTATGTGAACTAGTTTGCAGAAGAAAGAAAAAATCAAGTGGACTAGTTTGCAGAAGAAAGAAAAAATCATGTGGACTAGTTTGCAGAAGAAAGAGCCTTAAGATAAATAATGCCAAATAAATTCAAAATCATTCTAGTTCAAAATCATTAACCACTTTAAATTTATTGACATTTATTATTTCTATGATTTAGTCATAAGAAAACTTGTTATGACAATACTTAAGATACTTATTATGAAGATACTTATGATGATCATTATGAAGATACTTATGATACAGGAAATGATTTATCAAAACTTTTAACTTACATTTCGTTAATTCTTTTATTCCAAAAATCTGTTAATGGAATTTTTGTCAATTTATTAGATCGAAGATCACTAAAAGAAAGAAAAATTTTTAAAAAAAAAGTGCTACAATTTCAAAACTATATTATAAATTCATTTTATTTCTAGATCATTTAGTGTTTTGTATCTAGAGCTTTTAATACTCATGCACGCAAATTTTTAATTCCTCATAAAATATATAGAAGAAAAAATAAAAGTACAATTCTTATTAAAAAAACAGTAAACAATAAAATTTATTTTAGCTAAAAATAGGTTTTACAACATTTTATTAAAATATTGTGAAACCTGAAAAGGAATATTTAAATATTTTTAAAAACTTATTCTTTTTCAAATTTCAATTTTGATGTATTATTATTTTGTTATCAATGAAGTTCAATGTAAAATTGTACAAAATAATTAATATTATCAAATATGAAAAATGCATTTTTTTTCTTTTTTTTATTGTTTTATGAAATTCAATTTTACAGTTTGTATATACTGTGAGGAAGTTAACTCTAATTGAAGCAAGATCCTGTTTATAACAATATAACCACCCAAAAACAATAATCAATATTTTACACAGTAACAAATAAAAGTGAAAAGGTAACAACACCCAAAGCAATATAACCAATATAAAAGCAAGGAATAACAAAAAAAGGACACAAAGAGGGGAGAAAACGGAGGAGACAGAGAGAAGCGGATGCATTACAGAGTATGGTTAGGAGTTGAGTTTTGAATCATGAAAAGAAGAGGTGATAACTGAGTTTTTAGGTTCTTCAAAAAAGAAGTAGACCGGAGTTTTAGTTTTACAAAAAGAGAGTATAAGAAATAGTTTGTATATAATTTAAAGCGGAGAAATTTTTATTAATGATAATAATACTTAAAGGGAAAAAAATTTTTATTATTAATATTTAGATGAGAAATATTATGCGTAAAGAAAGGTACACCTGCTAACAAACATAAGTCAGAGTGCTATAAATACACAGAACCAAGAGGCATCCCCATACACCTATAAACCCAAACCTCCTAACCTATGAACCACTAAACACCCCCACTCTTGAAGTACAAATGCATGTAAACATACTGAAAAGCCCCACCTCACAAACATTGGTAAAATTTTATGTGTAAAAATTTACATTGACTGAATTTTGCCTTTCATTGAGGCAAAAGTTCCATCTTCAATGAAAGCAATCTGATTGTTCGTCAAATTCCTAAAACAGTGTGAAAAAATCAATATAGCTCAAAAAGATATTATTGGTAAAACATTTTTCTAACACTGATAAGTATTCTATTATAAATGATCCAATTAAAATAGTAATTATATTTAACATAAATTGAAAAAGTGTAGGTGCAAAATGCACTGTATTTGTTACTGTAAGAGATAAACACCAATACTTTTAAAGCAATTAATTATTAATTTCTGAAAATTTTGAAAGATTATACTGTATTAATGTAGAGATTTTCAAACACTTAAATTCTCACTTATTTTTACTGAAAAAGTCAAACAAAAGAAAAAAAAATAAAAGTATATTTACAAAGTTGATAGAGATGTGGCATCTTGAAAGTGACTTTTCATCAACCGACCAATTTGATTACCTTGTAAGTTTCTAAAAATTTAAATTATTTGTAAATTTTAATTCACAATTTTAATTCACAATTTTATAAGTATGGTATTGATGTCTGACAGTTAGTATGTCTGTATAACTATGATAATTTTTTAACAAGCATAACTTTTTTTGAGTTTAGCAATAAATATTCAAGTCAGTTTAAACTTAAATTTTATTCTCCATAACATGATGACATTTTTAAAAATTTACTCTTATTAGAGAAAATGTTATCACTTTATTTTAACATTATTTGTTTATTTGTTTGTTTATTTATTTATTCATCTTCTGATTTATTGTATTGGCTCAAGCTTTTAAAATGTTATGCAAACTTACAAAAATTTAAAAAAGGGGAGTTTTTGAATTTTTGAAAACATTCTTATTAAAACCAAAAGCTGTACAGCTTACAAAAAAAAAAAGAATTTTTCCATTCAAATTTAGGCATACAAAAAAATAAAAATTAAAAAAAAAAAACATTCCTAAGCTATGTTTACATATTGAACACAATTGAAACTTACAAGAATGTTAGAGCATTTAAACCATAAAATGCACCATTTGGTATTTTATCAATTAAGTTTTTTGATAAAGATCTGTAAAAATAAACAGCAAATAAGTAAATTTAGTAACAGATATTTATCAACTGCATTCATAACAAAATATAAAAAGAAAAAAAACACCTACAGTTTAGTAAGCTGATTTAAAATATAAAAAGAAAAAAAATCTACAATTTATTGAGCTGATTTAAAGTATACTAAGAAAAAAAGCCTACAGTTGAGTGAGCTGTTTGAGTCCTGCAAACTGACTCCCATTATTGAAATTAACTTTGTTGTTATCCAAAGTACTAAAATAAAGCAAAGTATTTGTTTCCATGGAATTAATGACATATTTCAAAACTAATTTCAGAATCATTTTTTTAACTAAGAAAAATAGTAGTTCTCACATAACAAGAATATTTCCAGAGAATGAACCATCTTCAATGGCAACTATTTCATTATTGCTTAAATTGCTAAATAAAAAGATTAAATCACTAAAAAATATGAAAAATAAAGATATCAGTATAATAACAAAATTTTACAAAACAAATTTTACAACAGGCTATCCAATTTTAAGACATCTTTATCCTATTTTCAAGCGAATTTATGTACTTATGTACAGTCTTAAATTCAACTTACATTTCATTTATATCTCTGAATGTTCCATTTAATATATAAGTGATCTTGTTGTATGCCAAGTTTCTGACAAAAAAAATTGAGTTAAGAAGTTTTTTTGTCACACTTTTATATGGTACAGTCAATAAAGAATTTAATTGTACAAAGTCATTTTTTGAGTAAACTTGGGAGTTTAGATGTAAATACTTTAACTTAGACTAATTATGGAAAACGTTTTTTTGAAAACTTTTATATGGATAGAGACTTACAAAAAGGGGGTCAAAAAACAATAGCACAGAAAGTAATTGTACAAGAAAATGTTATTTACATACTTAAGCTATGTAGACTTTTTTTGTAAAATAGTTAACAAATAAAATTTTAATCTATTTTCACAACATATATTTCAATGTTTAGTTGCTCCTCCTTTGGCTTTTATTACTTCTGGCAGGTGCTTTGGGATTGATTCCACTAGACATTCAATATTTGATAATGATTATACAACAGTTTTTTTAAATCTTTTTTTGTAAATGATCTATTGCCTTTTTTTATCTAATAAAATCCATAAATGCTCTATTGGATTTAAATCAGGGAATTGTCCTGTTGAAACACAAAATTGCTTCCTAATCTAAGTTTTTTAGCTGAAGATTTTAAACTTCGGTTTAATATACAGTGAGTCCAAAATTTATTGGCAAACCCTTTCATAGCTACTTTATCTTTGCTGTCATATAAGAATTATATAAACTTTCTGAGTGTTAGTATCATTGTGTGGTCTGTTATCATTAGCATATATTCTACAAGTTTCAGCTTTTGTATTACTTTCGTTCTCTTTTTATTGATACAACA
Source organism: Hydra viridissima (assembly GCF_058129835.1). Classification (NCBI taxonomy): domain Eukaryota; kingdom Metazoa; phylum Cnidaria; class Hydrozoa; order Anthoathecata; family Hydridae; genus Hydra; species Hydra viridissima. The sequence goes on along the minus strand of NW_028324306.1, from coordinate 13,317,073 downwards.
GTATAAGTTTATTCAAATATCACATAAAAAAATTTTTGGCCCAGAGGAAAGGAAAAAAAAGAATTTTCCTGAAAAGTTCTAGAATGTCAGAGAAATGTGTTGACATTCTATCTAGATTCACTAATCATAGTGTAAATACTTGTAGATTTCTTGACTAGATGACAATCAAATAAAATGGAGCTTAAAAATAAAGAACATAGTGATCTTTGAATTTTAGCAATTCAGCACTATCAGAACAGATCTTTGAAATTTAGCAATTCAACAATATCAGATTCTTAATGGAAAATTGCTGCTAAGCATTACTTTCTTCAGAGATAGTATGTTACATAATTAAGAAATACAAACAGACAAAATAAGTCAATAATTTATTCAGACATGGTCAAAAAAGAAAAACAACTGAAACATTGGATCAATTGATAGTACACAAAGTTAAGTCTGATCGAAATCTGCAAATGTTGCACAAAAGAAACCATTAGCCAACAAGGTCAATTGAGGTAAACGTCTAAAGTACCCAAAATAATGTTGAAAAAGCTGATTAGTTTTGGGAAGCTGTCACTTGGTCCAATGAATCAAAATTTAATCTGTTAGGGTCTAAAGGGAAGATAGTGGTTTGGAGAACACACAAGGAAGAATTCGATTCACATTGTACTGTGGCTACAGTCAAGCATAGTGGGGGTTCTGTTACCATTTGGGGTTGTTTCACAGAAAATGGAATTGGGAAATTTTATATTTTGCACCATAAAATGGATAAATTTTATTATTATAATGTCTTAGAGCAGCATTTGTTAGCATCAAAAATACAAGAATTTTTCTTTGTCCACAACAATGATCCTAAGCATACTTACAGATCTAGTCAAGAATTGCCTCAACCAAAACAATATTCAAAGATTAGCTTGGCCTTCATTCTTGCCCAAGCTCAATCCCATAGAATATCTATGGGATAAGATTGAATGGAGGAAGAAGAAAAACAAGCCAAAGAATATCCATGAGGTTGGGGACCTCTTGAAAAATGGTAGGAATAACATTAAGTTGTCTGTTCTTCAAAAACTCCTTAAATCAGTACCAAGTAGATTAAAAAAATGCATTAAAATCAAAGGTTACCTGACATGATACTAGATTTATTGAAGTACTTGTTTCACGACAAACAAAGGTTTTTTTACTTTCCTCTAGACCAATAATTTTTGTATGTGATATTTGAACAAACTTATACTGTTTTGTCAATAAAGCAAGAACAAAAGTAATTGAAAAGCTGAAGATTGTAGTATGTATGCTAAAACCTGCTTTGTGAATACAATTTCTAATTGATGTTGATGAAATTGTGTTTCCTGTGAGGTTTTTTTAGATTATTGGCAATTTTTTTTTCACTTTCAAATCAATTTTTTTTACAAGTCTCAATATTTCTCTATCATCTCTTGGGAGTTGTCTTTAGCTTACATCCTCATTCAGTACAAATTTCAAATGAATCAAATAATCTGTATTTTTTTACAATGGCTCCTACTGTTGTAAAAGGAATATTTGTAACTTCTTGTAATTTTCTATAAAACTTTCCTTGTTTAACAAAGTGTATAACAAGTTTTCATTGAGTTTCATTCAAATATTTTTCTTTAGGTGCCATAATTATTGATATACAGTTGCTTTTTTTTCAAAAAATGTGTTTAGTTGCTAAAAATAATATTGTTGAAATATAGCAAGATATAAATAAATACAAGTAAAATGGATATTCAATATACCGAAAATACTCATTTTCATTACAAACTATCAACAAAACAGCGTTTTACAATTAATTTCTGTGCAAGTAAATAAACACCAAGAAAAGTAGTTAAAATCTTACAGTAAACAAATTTTTTATACTTCTGATGAAAATTTATAGATAAGGGATTGCTTACAAATTATAAAAATATCTTGTTGTAGTTATTTGAAACGATTACACATGTTCAAAGCTAATTTTAGCAGAATTAAACTCAAAAATGACTGTACAAATAAATTCTATTCTGACTGTATATTTTTTACAAACTTAAAAAGCTTGGTTTTTAAATGAAAAAATATTTTCTTCAATTGTAATTGAAAATAATTTGTAAGCTAAAATAAATCATTACGAGAAGAATAAATTTGAGAATGAAAAAAATCTATTAGTGAAAAAAGTTTATACAGTTAAAAAAAACGTTTATATCAAAAGAAATAGTATAAGATTTGTAATTTTATTAAAAATAGTTTGTAATAAAGAAACTCTATTATCTCTTAAAGAAATGCTATTATGCCTTAAAGAAATTCTATCACCTGTTAAAGAAATGTCACTATTAAATACTTACAATTTTTTTAAAAAGGGCACTTTGTTCCTGTTTATAGCTTTTGGTATGTACTGTATTCCAGGCCCATCTTGACTATTCAAATTCCTTGAAAATATATAACTAAAATTTTGTATTTTTAATTCAACAAAACATTTTTTTTAAATAATCTTTGCTTTTAACATTATAAACAGAAATTATATTCACATAATCTAAAACTTACAATTCTTGTAAAGAAGTGTTTAGAAAAGCATTTTCATGAATTGATGACTCTTGAAGCTGATTACTACTAACATCCCTAAACATTTTGTAGCTTTTTCTCATATAATTTTCTCATATCACTCTTCAGTAATTGTACTATCATTATATTTATAGTTAAAATCTAACAGTGTTAAACTTTGTCTGATCTTTCAAGCACCTTTTCTCTTAATGATTATTATAAAATAAATTGAAGTTTTTTTGCATGTTAATGATTGATGATAACTTTTCACATATATAACTTTAGTTAACTGCAGATTGTAAGTTTTGCAACTTATTTCCTTCTATGAAATATATATGTATTATGAAATGTAAAGAAAAACAACAACAGTAAAGAAACAAAACAACAGTGTTACTTAATGCCAGAAAAGAACTCTCTAAAACTGAGAACTTTCTAAGACTATTGATAATGTTAGATTAACTGATCTAGAAGCAGAAATAAATCAGGTTTATTAATTAAGGTTTATTATTTTTGTTTTCACTAGCTCTCAGTATTGATAATCCTAATAAAAATTTAAAAAATCAATGGGTCTCATTTTTTACCTTGCCTTTAAAAATCAGATTTTCAGTCTTTTCAATTTAGTTGACAAACCCTTAGTGTTTTGCCTTGTTGAAGCAATTTGTTGACAATAAAACTATGTTGAAACAACATAGATGCAATATTGAGTAACATGGTATGCCACTAGAATAATTTGCTTTGATTTGAATTTTGAATCTCAATATTTATTTTCAGGAATTATTTACAGCTCCAATTATTCATTAAAGTTCACCATGATTGGATGAAGTTATTTTATGTAAAATATTATACAGAAGCATGAACTATGAAATCTGCACTAACTTCAACACATCACTTTGAATATTTTGAAAAGACATGTGAACTTGATATTATCTTAGATGTCTATAATGCATAGGTAAACAAATTATTAAAATTTTTTTAGGAAAATTAACCATGACTACCAAAAGAGAAACTTTTTACCTATGATTCCATGTCTGACAGTAAGACTAACCAGTTCAAACATTCCTCAAGCAGGCCTCTGTGAAAATTCTCAGAATTTTAGGCCAAAAAACCCTATCTTTCTTTATCGGCTTTGGTGTTAAAATTAAATAATTATACTTCTGATGCAAAGATTGTATTCTAACAGGATGTAGCTCAAAAATCCAAAAAGATACAGGAGTTGCTTTGCAAATATCTACCAAGTTTTTGGGGAAAAATCTTTGGCTTTGTAGTTAACCAAATTTAAGTCCACTTGATTACTCAATCTTGGTATATATTAAAGTCAAAGGCCTGTGCGTCCTCTACATCCTGTGCATCCTACAACAGTGTCACTGCCCTGAAGGCCTCCATCGTCAAGTAGTGAAATTCCATGTCCAGTTTATGAAAAAAATTGAGGCTGTGATCAATGCAAACGTTGAGTATTATATATAAAATTCATGTAAGAAATATATGATGCAAATTACGTTTGCTTAAATTATTGGGGTTAGTACAGATGTTATGATTCCATGCTTTATTCAGATTGATATCATTTATATTGGCATGCTATATTATAAGCAGTTTTGAACTAACAACTACTTGGTGATTTTTAGTTAAAAAACTACCTTAAAAAAACTACCATGTTATAAAGGCTACTATTGTGCAACTTGAAAGAGCTGTATGCCCCATACCTTTCATAAAATCTCATAAAAAATACAAAATTAATTTTTCAACATTAACTAGCCTATGCCCAAAATGGTACATTCTAGATATCCCCATAGTTAACAAACACTTACTCTCTATGTGTTTGCACCATATCACTTAAAATTGATGATTTTATTGCATGTTCAGTCTTTTTACTTAAAAATGTCAAAAAACAATCAAAATAACTGATGAAGTAATATTGGACCAAACTTCACCATTTTATGGTTTATTTTACTAGACAGTATTTTGCCTGTATGAAGCATGGAATCTTATACTAATACTTTAACACAAAAGTTATCTTAATTTTGATTTATTACAAATGATTGATACAGAAGTTTATAAATTATTTGATATTATTCATAACTAATGGAAAAACAAACCACTTATGCTTATTCACATTATTTAAGTGTGTACTTTATGAAGAATTATGCTATTTTTATTTTGAAATGAATATAACAACATAAAAAATAAAATGTTTTCCAGTTTTCAAATAATTTAGCTGCACTCTTGAGAAGTTATTGCATTTTTAATAAAGTTTTGCCAATATTCAAATGGTCATACCTTAGAAACAAGAAAGGTTTCTCTTTTCATAGACTAATTAGCCATTGTGCCAAACATGATGAAAGTCTGAGATAGAGGGTGTAAAAATCTTTTATTCTAGTTTGACATGGAATTACCCATATAACTTAATTTGAAATGAAGTCTCTGGGGGATAGGGAGGGGGGCATTTTTTCATTTAATCCATTCTGATTTGAAAACTATGACTACAGTTAAGTTAAGGTCTTACCCAATTAAGTTGTTTTTTTATGTTACAAATTTGCCATGTTATAGATACATGCCAATAATGGTCATATGGTTCTTAGGGTTTATTTTTATCTGGATAAGCACAATATATACAGCTATTCACGAAAGTTTAAACGATTGCAGAATTTTTATCAAGTATGTTTGGTTTTTGTTTAATAAAGAAAAACTGTAAAATGATATCGACTTAATTTTTTTTATTTATAAAAGAAAAAGTAATTAGCTTTAAAATGAATATGAGCATGTTATAAAAATTTTAATATTTAGTTAGAAAAAAGCTATTATAAAATCTTAGAGGAAAAATAAGAAGCACAAAAGTTTAAACGAATTGCAACATTCGAACAAAAAATGAAAAAAAAAGCGAAATTAATATTTGAAGTGTCCTCCTTTGTTTTTATAGCAAAGATAAACTCGTTTATGCATTGATTCAACTAATTTCATGCACATCACGCGAGATACCTTCAGCCAGTACTCATTCAAAAGTTGCTTTAAATGCTGAGTTGATTGAATTTCATGGTATGTCAGTTGATTGTCGATCATAGACCAAATATTTTTGATTGGGTTGAGATCTGGTGATATAGGGCACCAGGGGATCACATTGAACTTTTTTTTCAAAAAATATTCTTTGATTGAGTGTGCTGTATGAGCTGAAGCCCCGTCTTGTTGAATGATGAATTGCTTGCTTCTGCCATACAAGTGTCTGATTGATGGAACTAAACACGTTTCCAATGTGTTCTTGTAGGTGTAATGATGAATTCGGCCTTCATACAGCTCACAGAAGCCTATACCTTTGTGAGAAAAACATCCCTAGATGCCAACCGAACCTCCACCGCCTTGTCGACGATGTTGCAAAAACCTGTCTGAATATTTCTCAGTTGCAAATCTTTTGACATAGATTCTTCCCTTGCGGTTTACAACTTGAAAGTTAGCTTCATCACTCCAAATAACTTTTGCCCACTGTTCTACAGACCAGTCCAGCCTTTCTTTGGACCACACTCATTGTTTACGTTTATCTGTGATTGAAAGAATAGGTTTTTTTAGCAGCTATGTACGTTCCAATACCTTTGTCTGACAATGTTCGTCTCACGAGCTCTCTGCTAACTTTAGGATTATTTTTTGACTCACTGAAGATTTGTGCTAGCTTTTTGTAGCTGAGTCTGGGGTTTTCTCTGCTCATTCTGAATATACCATTTTTGTCACGGTTGCTGAGTTTGGATGGTCTCCCAGTACGCGGCATGTCGGAGACGTCCTTGGTAAGTTCCCAGGTTTTGATGGTTTTTCTAACGCAATATTCAGAAATGTTAAGTATTTTGCCTATTTGAAGGTTTGTTTGATTTTTTGTCCGCGCCATACCAGTAACTTGCCATTTGATGTCACTAGAAACTGATTTTCGACCCATTTGCATGCAATTGAAATTAATTTGAAATTGACAATATTTTAAGTTGATTTTTAATGAATTAAAAGCTGCCTGATGATGTTGTGAAGAATTTTTTGATTGAAAAACTACTCAATTATTTGCTAATTAATTGATAAATTTGCTGCGAAAAAAAATTTCACAGCGGATTTATCAATTAATTAGCAAATAATTGATCCTAAATAAAATTGTTTAAACTTTTGTGAAATCTCTTAATTTGCATCACCTACCTTTTAATGAAATTTCTGAGTAAACGGTAATGAGTCAAAACCTACTTTTTTTTATTCTATTAACAAATAAACTATTTACCAAATTGGAAAAATAATTATTTTGATATCTATTTCCGTTAGATTTTTATTCAAGAAAAACTGAAGATTAGATTTGAAAATTCTGCAATCGTTTAAACTTTCGTGAATAGCTGTATAATTTAAATATCAATTAATGATAATGTGTTCTAACTTATATCTAATGTATATCTTGATTTGATAAATGAACTTACCAACTGATTCAATTTTTAACAGCTAAATACAGCTAGTTAAAAAGTAACAATAAGATTTTTAAAAAGTAATATACACTTATACTTACAAAAAAAGCAGATTACGACATACTTGTAGGTCTTTCTCACCAATAGTTTTTAAAAGATTGACTTGCATGTATCTAAATAAGTGTATTGTATGTAAGCTCAATAAGTTGTATTGAGTTTGAATATGAAACTTAGAAATATTTTTTAGTTATTCTTTTAGGGTGATTATTTTTGTTAGATTTACTGTTGAGCATTTTTACAATTTAAAGCATACTCTATATATTTCACTTACATATGAGTTAAAGCAGGTGTCTTCTTAAAAGGTTCAAAGTCTTTTCTTTTTAACCTACCAATTGAAAAAAGATAACTTAAAAGAAGGTAATATATTATTACAACTTTTAAGTTTTTTAAGTTGTTTTTTTTTAAGTCTTAACAATGCAACATTCAAATTTACTCACAAGTAATAAACTTGGGCTGCAGGAGTAAAATCCTCTTTGGAGTAATCACTAAGTGATGCTATCTTATTGTTGTCAAGATATCTAGTTAAAATCACAACTACTTTTATACATCATACCAAGGCAATCAAAACTTTTGAGTACTGGACTCAAACAAAAGAAACACCTTTTTGTCATTTTGTAAAATTTCTTAGGTAAAACTTTTTATAGTTTCTATTTTGTTCAGTAAACTTACAACTTTTGTAAACTTGGGAAAGTTTCTTCAAATAACAATGGGTGTGGAAATCGTGTTAATGCATTGTTTCCTAACCACCTTAATATGAAAATAGTTTTTCATGCTCAGCTTTTTCAAAACAATTTTTTTAAATATGTAAACAACAGATCATGCATAAAACTTATTTAAAAAAAAAAGAAACATAAAGCAGCATATTTATATAAAAGTTTCACTTAGTTTGAATTAAATAAGTAAAATTTGCTATAATTTCTCACAATTCAACTAATGAAGGAAGCTTAGATAATGAATCAAAAAGTACTTTTTCCATTTTGGTTTTTTGACTATGAAGAATTCTAAAAATGTAGAAAAACATGTTTAAATACAAAATATTAAGTTCATGTATTATAAGGGTAAAAAAAAAAAGTTGTTTAATGTAGAAGTGGTTTATAAATACTCCTTAAGTTAATTAAAACAAATGTTGATAATGAAACTTACAAAACTTTTAGTCGGTTGCAATCAGAAATAAATTGAGAGCTTAAAGTTTTAATTCTATTACGATGCAGATCACTAAAACAACAACAATTTAAAAAACACAAACAAAAAAATTCACCAATGAAAGATAATCCAATAGTATTAATATAGTGTTAAAAAAATATTGAACTTTGCATTTAAGACATTAGAGTCAGGGCTAGAGGAAAATAAATAATTGTACAGGGAGCAGAAGTACTAGACAACAAAGAGTAAGTAAAAGATTAAAATGATACATGAAATTTTTTTTTTGCATTCCCATAAAATCAAACTCACTTTCAATGGGTTTACAGACTAGCAGCATTTATAATTTTGCATCCCATGCATTTCTATAGTCTCTTTAACTTATAATATTTGTTTCATTTATGCTAGTTTTAAACAAAGCTAATATCTTTTATGTACTTTTTCTGAGTTGGGACTTAGTTGTAATAAAATTTTGTCTCTTAAATTATAACCTTAAAATATAAGTTTAAAACAAAAAGGAACAGAACTTACAGGTGTAATAATTTTGTCATATTCCACAAAACAAAATTTTGAAGTGATGAAACTGAGTTATTGTGAAGCTCTCTGAAAAAATCAATACATGAAATAATATCAATACATTGGAAATAAAATATTAACAATATAAATAACAACAATGAACATAATAATTGTAAAAAACAATTGAAATTTTTATGAAATTAAGTTTGAAAAATTTAGCTTAAATTCTAAAAAAGTTAAAAAACTTACAATATTACAAGTTTTTGTAATTGGAATAATGACTTTGGTGCAATATAGTTTATTATATTGTTACTTGCATTTCTAGAAACAATTTTATAAATAGAAGTAAAATATCATGCTTATTGAGCAACAACAATTCTAAATGTAATTAATTTGTTTTCACTTAATCTACTTAAAAGCCCCAATTTTAAAATGAATACTGAAACTGACTAGAAATATGAGAATTGGGATAGAATTATATTATGCAGTTAGTGGAAGGTCTTTAACTCACATAAAAATGTCAATTTTAAAACAAATATCAACATAGACTAGAAATATAAGAATTAGACTAGAATTACATCAAGCATTCAGTAGAATTACTTTAAGCTATTTAGAAATGTCAATTTTAAAGTTGAATATTGACACAGGCTATAAATTTGAGAATTAGACTAGAACTAAGTTACTCATTCAGCAGAAAGACTTAACCCACATAGAAATATCAATTTTAAAACAAATATTGACAGGCTATAAAAATTTGAGAATTTGGCTATAATTGATCTGCTCATTTATCAGAGATGTTATAATCACCATAATTTCATTCATAGAACCAAGAAACAATATCTGCTCAATCATATAACTGTTAAAATAGTAAAAAGATATTTGAGTTGCCTTCAATAAGAATTATATTTTATTTATCTTCAAGTTAAAAAGGTCATGAAACTTATCACTATAGTCTCTTAAAAACACCATGATAACACAATCATGACCCTGATAAGAGGGTCACCTTAATTGCTACACTAGTAATTGGAATAGTAATTCTTTTTTCCTTTCTCCTCATCTAGTCCACTATTTGCTATTTGTTAGTATTAGCATACAAATCTGCTAAAACTACCAACTGTATATATTTTGTATATATGATTGCTTAAATACAGTTCAGTTTATCAACTGGATACAAAAGTCAAAAGTATAAACTTGATTATGAGTATTTTTAATCAAATGTTTATATTTATATTAAAAGCAATATCTATAAGTAAGTATATCATAGTGGAAAGGCTAAAAAGTAATTGGATTGTGATTAATGTATTACATAAACCCTGTGTGCTCCAATTAATTTCTGTTTATGTACTTTTTTCAACATTGATATTTTATTTTCTAAATTGTACACCTCTGTATTATATAGGTGTTGGTAGACGAGTTTAAGGTACTAGGCAACATGTGAGCATAGGTTGTATAATGATCTAGTGCATATTAACATATTTATGCACAGCAAAAAATATTTTTCATCTATGAGAGTCTTTAATTTAGTCTGGAAATCTGTCTAAAAATATTTTTACTATTCCTAATCTTAAAGTTTATGAAATTCCATCCTTAAAGCACTTTGCACTATGTATAACTGAGTCATTCAATGCATCTAAGTTTAAAGGTTTTGTTACTTTTGATGCATCATGCTTCATTTCAACTACAAAAATAACAACTTGAAACTTAAGAAAACACACAAATTTTTAAAAAATCATTTGTTAGTAAAATGAACTGCTGTTACCTACGTAATTTATTATACAATAAAATTCTTACACATTCTTGTAATTTTTAAAATCAACATGTTTTGCCTACTTTACAAACAAGGTTAAAAAATTAAAATAGGTTATAAGCATGTTTTATTCTTTAAACAATTACTTTAGAGTTAGATTAAGAATATAATGGATTGTCAAACAGCAAACAAGTGATTAACTTTGGTCACATTTTGCTCATTCAAACATTTTTGCATTTTATAGAGCTCAAATGATTAGATGTTACTGTACCTCAAATTTATCACTTCAAATCAAAACTTTAAAAGTGAATGAATAAACCAAGGGCTTATTCACTGCTAAAATAATAGGTTGTTAAACTAGACTATTTTGTATAAAAAAATAATGAGACTGGGAACTTTAAATTGATAAATTAGTAAAAGCAAACATAACACCAAAACTCTAAATAAACTCTAAGTTTAAATGTAATGATTTTTATAAATAAGTGACTTACAAATGCTGAAGTTTTGGCCATTTTGCCATTGTTAAGATATCAATTTGATTTAAGCTTTCAATTTGATTTTGGTCTACTCCTCTAAAGTTTAGTAAAGCATTTTAATCAGAAACCAAAAAAAAATAATAGTAACAATATTAATAAAACTATTGTTACTTACATGTACTCTAATGAAGAAGGAATTTCTGTAAAAGCATCAGATGGAAAGTACTTCATTAAATTATACCCCAATCCACTAAATTCAATGAATTAAAATACTACAAATAGTTTTAAAAATACATGAAAACAAACTTTTTAAATTTATGCAAGAATGCCAATGAAAAATGTTAAATGTACATTTTTTAAACTTACAGGTATTTTAGGTTTGGCAAATTCAGGTATCCTTTAGGGAGCTTATATATTTTATTCTTTATTAGATTTCTAATAATAAAAAAATACTACTGCATAAAAAATTCAAGCATTGTTAAATTTTAAAAGTATAATAGCGACTTATATCTTTAAATGATATTTAAAAAATAATAATGATAAAAATAAGTTATCATTATTATTTTTTACAAGTTAATTACATAAGCTTAAGTAAATTTTAATATGTTTAGAAAATTTGACTTACATTTCTAAAAGACTTTTAGGCAATCTTGTATAATTATGGAAAAATATTTCAATTTCATTGCCATATAAATCACTAAAAGAGACAACTAGACACTAATATATATATATATATATATATATATATATATATATATATATATATATATATATATATATATATATATATATATATATATATATATATATATATATATATATATATATATATATGTATATATTAGACCAATTCAAAATTGTATATACAAATGAAAATTTTTTAACTTTAATTGGGCTACCCTCTAATTTGATGTGGTTTGTGGTCAGGAAAATATGTTCAAAATAGCAAACTTAAATAATGTGTTTGAGTGACTGCTCAAGAGATTTGAAAAGTTCAAAAAAGTTAAAAAGTTGAAAGAAAAAAGGATTTTATTGAATATAAATGTAACTATATTTAAGTGTGTTATACAATGTTTTATCAAAGTATTTACAAGTTGTAATCACTTTCTATTCTGCTTTAAAGATTTTTTTTACCAATGGTTATGATGATTGGAAAGGTCATGAGATTTCTATGATATTTGAAAATCTGAAATATTAACTGCTGTTCAGCTTCATCAAGTGTTAACACATTATTGATGTCTGTTGCTAACATAACAGCACGCTCAGCATAGCAATTGGTGACTCATGCTTGCTATTTTTTGCTTGGCAGTGAGATAAGTAGGACAGAAAACCCATACAGCTGGATTAAAAGTAAGAAAAATTGGATCAACTTTAAGTGCAGTGAACAGATTCATCAATCTTTGAGTGATAAAATCTGGCAGAGTCTTTTCCTGAAAGTGTGCGATGATTTTGAATCAACTCTTCTGAGATCAGTTTTAAATGGTGGCATCTTTAGAGCAGCAATCATAATCTCTTTCTCACTATTTGGACAAAGTCAGAAAATAATGCAAGTCCAATCAAATCTTCACTCAAATAACACAAATGTCCTCTCATTTTCTTAATTGCAATGTCTGCTATCTGTTTGTCAATAGCACCAAAAGACTCAAGAGTCTGGAGTAGACAAAGGTCATTGTATGGAGCATCAGAACTGTTTGGAGCTTTAAGCCAGACTTTAACATAAATGGCAATAATAAAAAGACAGATGCAACAAAGACCCTGTAGTTCATATGCTGTAAGTTTGAATTGTCTACGGAACAAATAGATTTTAATACAGTATATTCCTTTTGCATCCCACTTGGCGCAATGATAGGTACCTGGAGGGCTGAATTGAATTACATCATCATTTTCACCCAGTGTGATAAGTGTCAGTCGGATGAGCTCCAGGTAATCCTTTCATGGTTGAATGTTTTTGGAGAGTTGATTCCTAAGGAATTCTAACATATTTTTCTTCATCTGGTTTAGCCAAACACATTCAGCAACTGTTAGTTCAGATTTTACTTCATTATCAAGAGCCTCAATTGTACTGTGTTGGGTAGTGTCAATAAGTTTCCAATATTCTTTGAATTGACTAAATATTCCAACCTGTGGACCTGAAGACTGGAAAACTGGTCAAATAATGCAGCCAAAACAATTTCAAGGATATAATGCCTGCAGGCTAAAGACAGTAAACATTTATCATATGCTTTCTGAATGACAGTAATTGCACCAACATGAACACCAGTGTTAGAACTTGCTGTGTCAAAACAAAGACCTGCCAGCCAATCTGGAACATCTTTTCATTTTTTCAACACTTCAACAACCAAGTTCCCATAAGCTCACCAGTACTCAAGGATAGTTTAGGAATCGCTAATAGTTTTTCAATATTTAAACCTGATATAATAATTGGCATCCTCTCAGCCAGGTTTCCATGTGTCTGGTAGAATTTTACTGTCAAATGGGCCTTTAGGGGTGTATTTAGCAGAAAAATTTCTTGAATGTTTTGGGCTATTGATTTTCTAATTGTTTTATGAGCTCTGTATATTGAGGTTGCAGATAGTGTCATACCTTTAATGTAAATGCCAACAGCTTTAAGGACTGGCACAACAATGTGCATAGCATGTACCAATTTAGTTTTTGTATGATCAAGACTACCAATAAATAATGAATTATCAATAGCACTATGTGGTTTTGGTGCTAACCTTTTGTTTTATTTGGCTAGAGTTTGAATAGGGTGGTTTTCTAATATAATTGTCTTTCTAGTCTTTTGCTGGTGATACTTGTTAATTAGTAGCTCCTCATCACTAGTTTCTTAATATTCTGAATCTGAAATTTGTTCAACCAATCCAGTCTTAATATATTTTTTCACTTCAGTTGCCTTTTTGCGATGCTCTTCTTGGAAATGTCGATACACTTTTTTTTGTTCACATTCTTTAAATTCCAAATCTCATGTCCCCATTTTTATAAGTCTGTTACAATCTGCATGGGCCACATCAAACAGCTTGTTAAACTTGTTCACCAAAAACACAAATTTTTTTTTTAAATATATTTAAGACGTTTTTCTAAAACAAATAAAGTAATTACCCCTAGAAAGAGTTTTCAACTTTTGTTTTGTTACATCGCTAACATGTCTCATCCTAACTAGTTTATTAATTATAAAATTATTATCTTATTAGCTTATTATTTTTTTAGTTTATTACTTTTTTAGTTTATTATTTTTTTAGTTTATTATTTTATTTAGTTTTTAATCGGTATTCTCACACTTTTAATCAGAATTCTCACGTTTGGGCTCGGTAAGTAGAGTCTATCATTTATAACTCGCTTTATTTTGACGGTAAAAAAAAGTTACCTTTAAAAATTCCTGCTTTTAATTTTCGTTTTAAATTGTTTTATTAACAAATAAAAAAAACTTTAATATTTTTTACTGCAGCTTCGGAAACTTCGAGTTTCTGAAGCTGCAGTAAAATGCATTTGCTTAATAGTAACTGAGTGTTTATATTTTTATGTGAATATGTATGTTACATATTCACATAAAAATATAAATTTCATTTATATTTTTATGTGAATATGTAACATACATATTCACATAAAAATATAAACACTCAGTTACTATTAAGCAAATTCCTTGAAACTTAGATGAATTGTCTTCGTTTAGTCAATGAGTACCTAGATCCAATTAAAACCAACACAGTTGTAAACAAAAGTAAAACAAATACTATGTAGTATGCTAATGAGTTATTTTATCAAATTTAGTAGATCAGTTGACAAAAGCAGAAAAGTAAACTTAATTGAGCTGTCACTAAATATTGGAATAAAGTCATGAAATTTTCAGGGGTAACTTTTTTCATCAAATAACATTATTTAAACACCTAGCCAATTAACTTTTCAAAATAATGTTTCAATCAATCAACCTATTACTTTTTACAAGGTATGTATACATATATGTGTGTATGTGTATATACACACACACAAATATATATGTAATATATATATATATTTATACAAATATATATATATACACACACACAAACATACATATATACATATATACAACTATTTTATATGCATCAAGTTTTATATATACTTTAAATAGAGAAAAAATATACAAACAATATTTTACTATGGTATTATTTTAAAAAAGTGGACACAATGATAAAAAGTTATAATTTTCATTTCATTTCACTATTATACATAGAGCATCTTGCATTAAATTTCAGTCATTTTCATTGAAACTAACTACTTTAAATGATGTATAATTCTTGTTTGTTTTTACATTTGTAATGCTTGAAATTGTTTATTGATCTAGAAAGATATAGATCACCTCTCACTTTACTTTATATTATAATTTTAACTTATTTAAAATGCAATTATAATTTTAGTCTATTTAACAATAAAGCAAATAACTCAGTATATTAATCTAATAAAGAAAAATAAAAAGTAAAAATAGCAGTTTACTCACAGCTTTTTTAGCTTGTTACATTGACTCAGATCTGGGATTTCATATAACTTGCTATCAACTATTATTCTAAATTCAAACAGTTAAAAATCATTCAAAAGCTTTTTTTAATCGTATGACTTTTTTATTTTCATTTACTACTATTTTTTTTATATGCTTTTCTGCTTCACTATGGTTTACATAGCAATGTGAAAAGTATGCAACTCTATGTTATCAATCCTGAAGTTAATGTCAAATTTTATTTATATTTCAAAGAAAAAGTATTGTAAAAACAGAAAGACTGATAAAAGCAGTTACAAAGTTTCAAGATCTTTTAAGTTCCAGAAGGTATTTGGTGCAACAAATCTGAGGTTTGATTTTATGATTTCTCTAAAGATAAAATTTTTAACATTTTTAAGTGAGAGCAAAAGAAACAATTTTACACATTACATTTTTTCATCTTAAAAATATATATTTCTATGCATTTTTAATTAAAAAGTATAATACTGAAATACTTCAAAAATTTTATTAAACATTTATTACTGACATTTCTTTAGTGTCTTTAGGAAAAGTGGTTTCATTGATGCTAGTAAATTTATCATAAGCTGATGGATTTGGTGGATTTGTTGGATTATAGCTATAAAATAATAAACAACATTTTTTTTTCAACTTGCATTTTATTTGACATATAAAAAACACTCTAAGATAACAAGGTATCAATTGGTATTTTTTAATTTTTTAAAGCAAAACACTATGCGAAACTAAGTATTATTAAACTTACAAAAATCTCTTATCTTTAGGTTCACATTTTATGTATTGTGTGTTGGTTATCCAAGAACAGGACACAGGATTTTGTAGAGTACTTCCTTTTGCTCGAGTATATCCTCGAAAATCTTCAGTATCACTCCACAAACCACGCCAATCTGTATAACTAAAAAAGATTAAAAGTTTAGCAACATTATATGCATATAAACTTGTCTAATGGTGCATAAAACTGACATGGTTTTTCTCTATGCACTGAAAAAACATGAACATTTAAAAAAAGAACATAATACTTTTTACTAAAGTTTCTTTTAAAAATTTGCTGATATACTAAATGCTAAGTTGCATTTAATACTAAATTATATGCAATTATCAATTATTTATTAATAGATTGAATATATAATGTAAATTATATATTTAATCTATATTAGAATTTACTTTGGCTTAGAAAAAATTGACAAAGTTTTTAATTTTATGAAATATCACAATTTTAATTTAAATTCTTTGAATTGAATTGCACAAAAGAGAACAGCTTAACTATGGTTTCATAAAAATATTTGATGTTAGTTTTAAATTCTTTTGGTCCAATATACTACTTTACAATTGACTATTTATTGGTTTCATTCATGTGTGGTTTCATTAGAAGTAACATAAACTGAAACTCAGATTTTAATCTGGGTAAGTATTAGTGTTAGAATTCTCTGAAAAAAAAAACAGCCAGCTTAAACAAAAAAATCTCTATTTTAATAGTTTGGTTGATACATTTCCAATTTTACCGTAGTAATAAAACAATTAAAACATAGCTAAAGATAGAAAGCTATATAGTGAAAGTATTGTGCTGAAGTTATACTAACAAATAAAAGTTTGTCGGAAAAGTTTCTGCCTGAAACATTCCATTCAAAACAACAATCCAATATAACTATTTTACTTTTTTGTTTTTATAGTTTGAAAAATGTTTCTAATGAAATAAGAAGTTCAACTAAACACAGTATTTAAGGAATGCCTATAGCATGCAAGAAAACCCAATGACGCTTACATTGACACTTTGATACTTACATTTATCTTGTATTGGCAAAACATACCCTTTTAAAGATGATAAGTCTTCACCATTTGTGATTTGTTTAAAGTTTAAAGGTTTTGAATTGTCTCACCATTTAGTAATATGACTTCAGAGAAAAAGAGAATTAAAAGAATTAAACTTTCACAAAATTTTCTTTTTTAAACAAATTATAAAAAATTTTTTTAAAAAGTTTAAGTAGAAGCATAGTAAAACTTTTAAAATTTTTAAATTACAAATGTACAAATGAATAAATATAATTGTATTGATAATTTTAGAATGTTTATATATTTTGAATTATTGTTATTGAAATCAATCACCAGAAGATCACTGCATTATTACAAACAGTTAAGAAATTGCTCAGGAAATGAATAAAAGAACTGAAAAATGTGGCAACTGTAAAAACCTGGTTGCAATCTTTACTTAAAGCTATACACAAAAAATGAAAAATCATTTATAGAAAACTAAAAAGATGCTTTGTGGGTTAGGTTTAGAAGATAGGGTTAGATTGCTCTTTTTCTCCTAGAATTTATATACATATATACATACATGTATGTGTGTGTGTGTATGTGTGTGTGTGTGTGTGTGTGTGTGTGTGTGTGTGTGTGTGTGTGTGTGTGTGTGTGTGTGTGTGTGTGTGTGTGTGTGTGTGTGTGTGTGTGTGTGTGTGTAATCTTTGTGTCTCTATGTGCATGACTAATACTATAAAGACTGATACAAAAATGTAAAGACAGTTACTCATTAAAGTTGACATTTTTTGAATAGCGATCATTCCAATAGTTGACACCTCTCCACTGTAGAACAACAGACTTTGTTAAGATTAATAAAATTGACAAATACTGCAATAACCACATTACATTGAGTTTATCAGTTATTCTTTACTATTCTTCTAAATAAAAGATACATTCATATACAATCACAAAAAGATTCAAGATAAAAATGTATATTATGTACCACATGCAGATATAGCTACATATATAAAATACATACTAAATGCCGTGTATTACAAATATAAATACACTTATAAATCTATATATAGAGCTAAATACATAACTTACATTTGTAAATTTGTTCTAAACTTTTCATTATTTAGAGCTTATTGATGTTTTTCAAGGTTTTTTTTATTTTCTTACATTTTTAGTCCGCCTGAAACATTCCATTATCTCCCGAGACGATTATCTTTTCCTAGAAATAACAAAACGAAAGTAAGACAAACGGGCTAAATCCAATTAAAAATAGGGGATGGAGGGGTATGAAGTGAGTTATCTAAATATCCATAAGAAAAATTGTATTGGCCTTATATTCATTATATTTTATTAGCCTTATATCATCCGAAAACGTACTATTCGAAAACAAATAGAGAAAAATTCGATTGGCGTGAATAAATATGTGAATTGCGTATGTAAAAAAAAGAAATTTAATTGCGTGTGTTTATGTAAACCTAAAGTTAAACTTTTTGACTTTCCAATCAAATTTAAAAAAGAAATTTAACTTTCAATAAATTGAAATTTCAACAAATACCAATGCTTGTTAGATGAATGGTGAGTACACTGATAGAAAAGTAGGAAAAGAAAGCATTTATTTGGTTAGAATGAATCAGAAACTATGGCAAATGTTTTTAACTCAATGTTCCAGACTGCAAGGGTCATGATAGAAACTTGATTTTGACCAAAATGAGCCGCTTGTGGATCATTTTGATAGAAACACCTAGCGTTTTTAGCCCAATTTCAGAATTAACACTCATCGAAATTTCATTACCGCAATTTCAGAATTAACACTCATCGAAATTTCATTACCGCAATTTCAGAATTAACACTCATCGAAACCTCCTTCAGTTTCTTAAAAATTGTAGATTGGTTTTTCTTTACAAATGCGTGTTTAACGAACTTATCACGCATCGCTGATATGTGTTGGATAAATTCTGTTACAGTAGACTTTTTTAAAATTTTTTCAATGTTTGCATATGTTTTAGTTTCAGGCTTTCTCCACTCGTCCCAGGATACTTCGAAACCAAATGTATTAACAGTTTGCAAGTGTTTATGGAACTGTTTCATACCTTTGCATGCAACGCATTTGTCATAGGTGCAATCGTATGTGTACGGTTCACAAACAAAGTTATTTATCATTTCAGATCCAACTTTGATTGAAGACGCTTGAATTGATTTTGTTAATGCATTTAATGCAAATCGCATATTTTAATGCAAACAACAAACACAAACATTATGCGGAAATTTTGTAACTGATTTCACATTGCGTGGACGAAGGTCGCAAAATTTGCTGAGTCCAATTTTTATGTGCTGATGCTTTTCCTTGAATAATTGGAAAGCTTCTTTTAGCGTATAATATAAATGACGCATCTGAATATTTTTTGCTTTTCCGTCAGATAATTGAATTCGAGTGACATCTTTTTTGTTTGGTGATATTTGGGAAACTTCATCTTCATTATAAAAGTTTACAACTGCTAAAACATCGCTTTCAGAAAGACCATCAGCTTTGAACATGCTGGAGGTAGATCTGAATTATCTTTACAAGCAGAGCTATTTGAAAGAATAGAAAGAATTTCAGATTGTTTCTCCTTTAAAGTTAATAGTGCTTTTAAAACTTTTTTCAATGCTTTTCCTCTTTGTTGAACGTTTTTAAAAGATGAGCTTGGTCTTTGAGATTGATTTAAAAGTTTTCTTTTTAGAGCGCGACTTTTTAAAACTCTTAATTTTGCTTTAGTAGCATGAGCTGCTTTTTTATTAGGATCGGCTTTCAATTTTTCTCGATATCTCTTAGATCTTACTCTGGACATTTCTTTCTTTTTATCAGCATTCCGAGAAACATAATTAACTTGGTATTCTGCATAACGTTTTTTTTTTTACTTCTAATTTTGATTCAATTTTTATAAAAGTTTACAACTTTAAAAGAAAATGTTAACATAAATCCAATAGTTTACTAATATTTACTAATAGCCCTTCACAATACTAAAACGCAAAAATTTATTCGAATTCGAAAAATTCGAAAACCCACAACGAAATCTGAACATTTGGATGATAGTTTGACTTCCTTACCGCGCTATTTTATAAAACGCAAATTATCCCTTTGATGGGTTCAGTGACGCAACAGCTTTTAAACTATTACTATAAGTTAATATAATGCTTTTTGACCAATTTTTTTTTTAGTAATGATGAAAAGTTTACATTAAAATATATAATTTCTAAAAAAATCTCGCCTTAAAGCCTAATTTCATTGTGATAATTAAACTTTTTTTAGCTTTTAGTTCAGTGACGCAACCTAATTTTTGTAGATGTGTATATGACAAAAAAACACTTGAACTATTTTTAAAGAGTAAAAGTTTTTTTACTCAAGACATACATATAATCTCAAAGATTCTTTCTAAACAAAAATATGGATATGTTTTGTTTAAAATATTGCAATAACTCCCCCTCAAATTTTACTCTCTTTTTCGAATAATAAAAAGAAAAAACAGTTGCTAACATTCATCAAATTTATCTACTCGGTTCAAATATTTTCTACTCAAAATTTATTTTAACAATAATTGTAAGGTGTTTAAACTACAATTAAAGAAAAAAAATCTTTTAAAAAAAGAAATTTTTAAACACGAAGTTTATCTCTTCCATCGTGGAAATAGCCATATATATATATATATATATATATATATATATATATATATATATATATATATATATATATATATATATATATATATATATATATTTATTTATTTATTTATTTATTTATTTATTTATTTATTTGTATAAAATGAATAAAAACACCTTTTTATGGAACTCTGAGTTTCATGCCTTTCGGCAATCATCAGCCATAGTGTATATCGTAACTTAAAAACCGTTTAAAAATTACAAATTAAAATCACGGTAGAACGAGTTCTGACGTTACTAAACCGAAACTAAACAAAAAGACGTCAAAGGTTTTAGTCCCTGGTGTCGAATAAGGATAGCAAAAATTTCTTTGCATGACGGCACTTTGATATTATTTCATATCTTTTGTTAAGTAAGTTTTCTCCTTTGTATGATAATATATGAAATTTTTTGCGGAGACAAAGATTACAAACTTTTGCTGCTTGATTGTAGGGCTTGCATTGTGCTACAATCTTCCATGTAATCACCGGTTTCAGATTTTTAGATTTTAGCATCCATATTTCTTTGGAAAGTTCGGTGTCATTTTTATATTTAAGTGCGTTGAAAGATTTAAGATGGTTGGCATATCTAAGTTTAAATGTAGTTTCACTTATACCGAAATAAACTTTGTCTTTGAATTGAGGATCCCCAGAATTTACAGTGGCTTGGTATACGACATTGCTAGAAAGGCATTGGTTATTTAACGGACAATTTTTTTTGTCTATGCAGTTGCATTCTTTTGTTGTTTTATATTTATTGCTTTGAAGAATTTTGTTATTATGTGCATTTATTAAAGAATTGATATTAGGCATGCAACTATAACTAACTTTAATATAGTTTCGATTAAAAATTTTATGAAGCCTGTGTCCTACTGGAAAGTGTTGGTCGATTAAAGCTAAGAAGCGCTTTCCAATATTGGTTTCAACATTTTTGCTAAACGGGGGGTTATACCATATAATTTTACGTTTATGATGTTTACTTTGATGTTTGTCTATTTGCGGTTGGTAGGTGAGTTTTGAATTGTATCCTGATTTACGTAAAGCCTCTTCATACGGAAGAATAGAGTTATTGAACACAGTTTCATTTATTGCCATAGTTGATAATCTTGACTCAATAGTGCGAGGGATTTCTTTTATTATATTAGGTGGATGGTTTGAATCAGAATGAACATACAAAAATTGGTTATTAGGTTTACAATATGGTTGATAAGAACTGTCGATCAGGTTCAATGTTACATCCAGATAATTGACAATTTTAATATTAGATTGAATGGAGATATTTAGGTTGTTACCTTTAAAAATATGCGTAAAATGCTTTTTAATTTTCTCCATTTGTTGGCCGCTTTTGTTTTCAAAAATAGCAAGTCCGTCATCACGATACAAGCCAAAATTATTTTTATCGTAATATTGAGAAAGCTGAAACAATATAAAGATACCAACTAGTTCGCAAACTTCAGCTCCATCAATCAGCTCAATCAATTAATTAAATTAAAAATTATTTTTCCTTTTTTTCTTTCGTTATCGTAATTAAAAATTTCTCCACTTTAAATATATATAATTTGTATATATATATATATATATATATATATATATATATATATATATATATATATATATATATATATATATTGCTTTTTTTGGATATAGTCTTTTTTTAGGAGTACCTAAACAAAGAAATTTTCCCCAGAACCGACTATAGATATCTTATTGAACTGTATGTAATTTGGTTAGGAGAAAATTTTAAAGGATTTAAATTCCATACTTCTATGGCATCACACCATACCTGATTTATGGCTAAAGCTATCTATTAACTTAGCTCCGATATTTAAATTTCACAACTTCCAATGATTTAACCTCGTCTACTCAACTTGGAACAAATTAAAGCTTGTGGAAAAGTAGCTGAGTTTGCTGCTACTTTATTGTTCTTGGTTTAATAAATCACCAATGGCAAGTTCTGCTCCAAAAAAAGCTTTACATCCTATAAAAGATAAGTGAATATATACCAAGAGGATTTCTAAGGACCTTGTAAGAAAATAATGATGTCTTTACGCAGACATTTATCTTTTCTGTCTAGGCAGCTTTTTCCTATATCTTTAGCGGATGAAGACTCTGAGAATAAGCAAAAAGAGGATATTGCTAACGTTTTATATCTGGCAAATATTCCAAAGAATTCAAGCTTGGGAAACTAAAATCCCCCCAATCTGTTTTGACAGACATTAATGTAAAAGATATCTTTCGAGTTGATCCGAAGGTGACAGGTTGTTGGTTCAGGGACAGTGTGTTGGAATGAAGCAATTCAGATTTAGCAAAACCTAATACATAACGAAAAATTGGCTCTGTACAAAGATGATCTTTTAAAGAATTTTAATAATAATTTTAAATTATTGTGTAGTTATAAAATATTGCTTGTGGTCGTATTTAAATAAATAACAGAGTTCCTTGTAGGTAAAACTTACATTTAAGCTTATTACTCTTATACCCTTACTTACGTGATAATTTATTCAATACTTGCTTAGGCAGAACATTCGATAGAAGTTAAGAAGAAGAAGCTGATAAGCAGTTTAATAAAATCTATCCCAAATTTACACCTGGCTACTATGCATTTAAATTAAAAGGTTCTAACTTTTTTCTTACATATTTATTCAATAATAGTCCAAAAAGTATAACATCAGACGTGTGAGTCTGCTCATCGGTACCGGTTACTATTGCAGTTCGGGTTTAAAGGCTCCACAACTAATCTTTGCAGAGTGCTTGGTTTTTACATAAATACAAAATATATACCTAAATAAAGATAAATATGGGCATCTAATAGTTAAATTCACTATAATATGTAGAGCGAACGAGAGAAAACGCCAGGGTTTTAGCAAACCAACAGCTTCAGGATTTGCATATTTATTCATATTTAATCAAATTTATTCATATTTAGTAGCCTGTTGTAGCAAAAGTATACTACTGTAAGTCTCCTTTAGGTGAACAGTGAATAGATAGCTTTGAGGTTATGAAAAGCCTTTAAATTTCTTTTTTTAAGAATCAATTAACAAACTTTAATATGAGCTGCAATGACCTGTATAAAGTCTTTGAAAAGGTCTACAACATAACCATAGGCGCCGAGTCCACGGGAGCAACAGGGGCAGTGGCCCTCTCGGAAATTTATACTAATAGTATATTATCACAGATTATTACGGGGGCGAATAGATACTCTCGCCCTCATGATAATCCGTGAAAATATATTATTAGTATAAATTTCCGGGGGGAGGGGGGGCACTGCCCCTGTTGTCCCTGTGGACTCGCCGCCTATGAATATAACTGTAGTAGGAAAGAGACAAGCTGTTTTGAAAATGATCATATTTGGAACCAGTGTTCAAAATACTATCACCTTTTCAGGTTTTTTGATGAAAAAACGTTGTTAACTAGTTTAGTTTAGGAATACTGATTTAGTACCATAGAGTAGGTTAAAAATTATTCAATATCAGTTGTGTTGTAGCTACTAATGTTTGGTAACTTAGTATCCGCTATCAGATTATGATTCATTTGGTGTAAAAGTTGTTTAATCTGCTTACTTTTGTGAGAATACAGGTTTTCAGAGAGTTATCCAAAATGAACTAAAAACACCCAAATTGTATATGCTTCATCTGTATTACCTAAATATCACCATTATACACATGTTTCACTAGGAAAGTTATATGTTCTAAATTTCGAATTATTTCAAAACATTTACCGGTGGGTGAGGAACGTGTTTTTCATATGTTTTTCTTTGCAGAAATTTTTTAATGGGATAACTAGTGCTTCTCAAACTTTATATTGTAAGGGTTCCCTTAAAAAAAAGCAAAGTCAGACATTCGTGGTTTCTCGTTTCTCGAATACATTCATCGAAATTTAATTTTTCTTGTAATTTTACAATTTTGTTAAACTTTTTGCGTCTTCCATTATAGGAAAAGCTGAACTAAACCATTAAATAAGATTATTCAAATAGTAAACTAAAATTTTTTATTGTTTTAAAATCAAAAGTTTATTTGGCGCCTTGGTACAAGGAGAAAGTTTTGCGCCCCTCGGATTAATTAGCATTCGTTCTTGAATGATGGCCTACATATATATGCACTGTAACATCCTTGTAAGAAAATGCTTCTTTTTACAAAAGAGCAGCAAAAAGTACTCTACATGAAGATCTTAATAAATTTACTTCTAACTGGAAAGGTGGTGCTCATGAACTACCATTACTAATCCAAAATTTGGAATCCATCTGGACAGATTGCAAACTATTTTAAAGATTCGGAGTGCTTCGTTATGGTGATGAAAAGCGGGGAAACAATTACTGCTCAGCTTTTATGCGTCCACGAATCTCCGCTAGAATTTCTGCCAGTGCTACCAAATCGAAGAAAAGTCTGAATAAGACCCAAAAGATGCTGATAAAGCTAGGCCATCTCTTGCAGATCATTTATTCAGAGAAGTGGACAACTTTAAACAATTTTTATTCTTTAAAATTAAAGAGAGGCAATTCGAAAATTATACTAGATAGTTTTAAATATTGAGCATTTTTAAAATACGAAGCCCTTCTTGGAAATTGTGATTTATCCCTTCTACAAATTCTACCACTGTTAAGTTCTCATTTGACGAGTACATGTGGACAAGTACGAGCAAGGAATAATCATTTCCCTTATTTTCTCGACATTAAAAGAAAAACTCTCCTCCGCTGAGGTACAAATGCTTGCCGGAGTCACAAAAATGAACTTTAGATTTTATAGGACTCACTCTGCTGAAAATATTGTTAAGGCCTGAACCCGTTAAACTAAGGACGGGGTATCTATTGCTCACCTAAATTGTACTTTAGTTACGTTTCGAACTTTTGCCAACGTTTATTATTTATGCTAAGTCTGTAGCATAAATAAGCCGTTCAAGTTAACTGTCCTTGTATTTAGACTTAAAATGGTCGCTGCTTCACCACTCTTGAGAAAAACTTACAATGCAATTTTCAAACGAACATCAACTTTTGTAGCTGCTATTATGGTTGGGGCTTTTTTATTTGAAAGAACGGTTGACCCTTTCTTGGATGGCATTTGGGAACGAAAGAATCAAGGGGTAAATTGAGCTTTTTCATCTAATGATTAACCCTAAGTTCTGTGGTATACGTTTACATTATTTTATAATCCTTGGGTTATAATAAAGTTGTTTCATAAGTTAACATAATATTTTTAACACGGATAAAATTTACCTCCAAATCATTCATAGATTTGTTGTATCTGAATATTTAAAGCACGCAAAAAATTTAGTTGAAAATAAGTTTTCTTTATAACAGCTTATCTAATTAAAAAAAAAAATTTTTTTTTGATCAGTTTTATAACAATTTAACTAAGACATGAAAAGTTAAATTCATATCTTTTCTAGAAATTGTGGGATCATATCAAGTTAAAGTATGAAGAAAATGGCCAAAACTAATAAATACGTTTTAAAGTGAAGTTTTTAACTTACAAGTATACATTCAAATAGACTGGCATTGAAATGATGCACTGTTATTTTTTTTCAAATATTTTAATGATTTTTTTAATCATTATTGTAGTTTGAATAAAATACATGCTCTGTTGTTTGAAATGGCTCTTTCATTTTATAAACCATATTTTACATATTTTAAAATATTTTTTCGTTATTACAAATTTGTGTTTGTTTTTATTTTGGTCATTACTATGCAAGTTTTTTTAAAGCTTTTTTTGGAATTTTAAGTCACCAAGGATTTAATGTTGCTTCCTCTGCATTAATTACACTAGTTTTTCTTTAAGTCACATTCAATATTATTATTAGTTTTTCATTATTCTTTGTGAATCCATGAAATTAAACTGATCTTTTATTTGTTAATTTTGATAGAGTGAGTATAGGGACCTGTGTTAGGCTTGTTTAGACCTTAGAATGCTTTTTAAAGTAGCAAACATAAATGCTGCATTAAGCTGATAGTAAGTAATAAGTAAGAGAATTACACAAAAAAAGAATCTAATAAAGCAAACACTCCGAAAAGTTCATCTACTTGTGTTTACACTATGAGATTGATGATTAAATTCATGCGTAGCTGGTAGAATATAAAATACATAACCACTTATGATCATAATTTAGTGTACACTGACGGTTTGTGTTAATTTTATAATTGCTGTGAATTATTAACAGTTGATGATAAAAAGAATTCAGTAGTGTTAAAGGTTGGGTCCATTAAAGAGCTTTTTTTTTTTTTAATGATATTGTTTTAAATACTAATGTTTGGTATGTGAACAGCACTTATTTTAAGTTTATTTTTAATCTCTTGACAAAGTTTTAATATTTTATGTTGCAATTCAGTTATACTTTTAAAAAAGTATAACTAATGTTTTAGTGATCATTATAAATCATTTTATTAGCATTGTAATTTTATATCAGATAATGAAATAAAAATTTCAATAGCTAATATGTTGTTTAAGTATTTTATGCAACTATGTTATTTAGATTTTATTTACAGATTTTACATTTCAATAAGCAATGAGTGAAGAAAACTTAAAGTTTGTATTTTCAGAAAAACCCTCTTTAGAGGATTTGTACGTTAGTATTTATTATTAGTAGTATTTTAATAAAAGACTCTGTTAAAATAGTGCTTTTAGTTACTAAAAATACTAAAATTATTTTCTTAGCAACTTAAATGTTTTTTTTTTTTTGTACATAGAAGGTGCATGATGGAGAGGTTTACTTCAGAAAGAGATTGGAATCAGTTTCATACACCTAGAAATATAATGCTTGCTTTGGTCATTTTTATCATATGTTGTTTATTGCTTAATCAATACTTTTTCACAGTTTTCTAAAAACATGTCATATCTAATGTTTTATACACTTTCAAATGTAAGAATATTTGCATGTTTTGTTTGCCAGGTTGGGGAAGTGGGTGAACTTGCAGAGTTATTGTAAGTATTCTTTAGTTTATTTTTCTTGATACTTTTATGTTCACTGTGTATTGTGTTTTGGATACATGTAAAGTTCATAGCAATTATATATTTGTCAAGGTTAAAGCAACTCCATTGCAGAAGGAGGTCATTTTAATAAATTTGCATTGTTTTTATTTCAAATTTTATATTGTAAAATTTAAGTTTAACAGTTTTTTTTATTATTATAAAGGACTTCTACCTCTAATGTAATTTTGCAAACAGTTTAACAAAAGTTCCTCAGTATAAAATAACCATTATCCATTAAATAATTTTTCTATGAAGCCCTAATTTAATAAGATTATGTTTCTCTTTTTTTGTTTTCTTTCAGTTTTAAAAGATTTTCTTGACAAAAATTGTTTTTAGTCAATGGAAAGGAGATGACAATCAATCTATAACCAGTAAGCTTTTAATATAGTTCTAGTTTAGTTATAGTGTAGTATATTAAATACTTTGGGATTTAGTATGCTAAAAGAAACTTAAATAGATCTTGAGATGCAAAAATAAATCAAAATAAAAGTTGTCTAATAAAAGGTATCTATTTTAAAAATTAGTTAAACAAACCCTAAAAGTCTTTCTGAAATTTCTTAAAAAGGTTTTAATTTTTTGAATGATTATTAATCATTAATGTAGAGATATCTAACCTTTTTTTCCTAGTGGGTAAAATTATAAATTTAAGTATAACCCCTGGTGACAAATATTTGACACATAAACATAAGCAGTAATTGTAAAAAGAAAAGTGTAAGGAACAAAAAACTAGTACAGAATAGTAAGCAATACATTTTTTTTACTTTTGGAACTGAAATAATGCTTTCTTTCCATTACAATATACTGCATCAACTTTTCTGTTTACATGTTTACACGTGTTGTACAAGGTTTGTGTAAACTTTCTTTAAACAAGAACAGATTCTTTTTTGCAATTGATTTTCATTTTCAGTTTCCTAATTGTTTTTGTACATGTAGCCTTTAAAGATCCAGAAATTCTCAATAGGTTGCAATTCTGGGACACTAGCTGGATTATTAACTTTTGTAACATGAATGTTTTTCTCATCCAGGTAATCGGTCACACTTTTTGGCATAATGCAAAGAGGCTAAGTCAGGCCAAAATGTATAATTATCATTCCTGTAATATTTGTTAATAAAAAGAATCGATCTTTTGATGATGCAATTTTTTTTATGCACTGTTTGGTTAATTACCAGTCATGCAAGAACAATAAATGATTGAGAGATTCCAAAGGGGAAGTGCTAATCCACAAAAAAAAAATTTTTCAAGTTTGCATTTGCCCTTATATTTTTGCATTTTTTGGCTCATCTGTGTAAAATTTAGCATTAGAGTTTTTTTCTGTATGTTTAAATGTAAAATACAGCTGATCATAAATGATAAATTCATGGTTTTTGAATTTAAAACAAATTCTTCCACAAATTCTTCTTGTATTTGCTCTAACTGTTAATTAGTGTGAACATGTATTTTCTTTAAATAACAAACTTGTTATGTTCTTTTTATCTTTTTAAGATGTAGGAATGATCACACATGGATTTATGTGCAAATTTGTTTTGTGAAGTCCCAGGTTGGTTGTTCAAGAGACCATTTAGACAATTGGCATTCCTAAATAGTCATAATTTTAGGTTTTCTACCTGATCCAGATTTACAAGACCTTGGTTCTTTGTTCTTCCACTTTGTCACATTACATTGGATGGTTCTTTTGGGGGTGATTAAAGGCAAAAAAATGCTCTATGATTTTCTTATTTTTAGTGTTGTGGCTGTAAAATTGTTCAATTAAGGTAGTTAGCTTCATTTTGCAATAACATTTTTTTATCAATTAATGTAGCAAAGTAAAACATTCAGTGAAAGAAAATTACCACTTTATAGGCAAAACAGCAAAGAAAGTTAGGCTGGGTAATTACAAGTTTAATAATTTTTAACTGATCAAAGATTGCGCCAAATTTTTATCACTAGGGGTTATTTAAGGGCCAGCAAGTTTTCTTAAACATGTAGCTTTGATAAGTTCAAAATATAACAAGTATTTTTTTAGTATAAATTTTTTATTAAATATAGTACATACATGAAAATATTAGGTGGACCACAATTTGGCCCAATGGCTGCATTTAGTCATCTGAATTAAATGCTCATTAATAACTTAATTATTTTTCATAAAACAACGCTTTTTACTTTTTTAATTACAGTTGTAATCTGTTTGTTTTTAAGCTTTGACATCCCTTTTAGCGTATATATATCAAAAACTGTATACAAAGTAAATTAGTTAATACTTTATAATATAATTATTTGTGCTTTATTAAAAATTTATAAATTTGTAATAATAAAGATTGATAAAATATTTTTACCCTTTATTCTTTATAAGATCAAAAACTTTAAATGTTATTAATAAGATTGGCCGTTAAAAGAAAAGGAGCACTTGGAAGAAGAGCTCAGTGATGTATTATTGTATCTTATTCGATTAGCAGACATATGTGCTATTGATTTGTCAAAAGCTGCTGATTGTCTAGCAAGGATTTCTAATGATGAGACGAACGGTTAGTAGCATTGATCAAAAGTAAAGCCTTATTTAAAAATATTTTTTTGCTGTAATCACGTTTCTTTTAAATTTAGAACACGGAGGACATAACATGGATATCGTTTTAAATGTGAAGGGTTTTTCTACTCAACCTCACCTAGAAGATATGTATAAAGTTATTATTTTTTTGTGTTATATTGGGATGTTTTGTCTCTAACTATTCGTTCTTTTTTTTTTTTATGTCTGTGTAACTTATTACCCAGTTTTATTGCTCTCATTTTTTTCTTAGAAGGAAATGCTTAAGCTTCGGAAAAGAATATCAGTCTCCAAGAAACTTGTTATTTTCCATTGTGAGTAAGCAAACCGCTGTTAAATTTTTCAAATTTTCATTAATTACCTAATTATTCTATTAATTAGCTAATGATTTGATTTGTCTACCGATTATATTATCTGTTCTTATTTACCACAGGTTAGTGCAGTTGGAAGACTTTCGGAACTATTGTATGTGTTATTGTTATCTACTTAAAAATAAAAAATTCAGTGAAAATAGTTTCTTTTAAGTTTTTTTTTTTTTTTTTCTTTTTCTTTTTTTTAGTAAATTTACATCAGATGCTCAAATATCTAACCCAGGTATATTTTTTTTTGAAGATTAAGAGGTAAAAATTTCTTTCATAAGTTGGTTTGGTAATCAAAGGCTTCTTTTTTAGCTTGGCAATGCGATAAGCTTACTTTTGCTGAAAGAATAACAGCTGTTCTATTACACTTGGTTCGATTGGCTGAAAAATGCAGTGTTGATTTACCTAAGGCTGTATTGCGAAAGTATGACCTAAACATAAAAAAATACCCAGTCAACTTAGTAAAAGGTTCGAGTAAAAAACACACCGAGTATACGAACAGAAATAATGATTGTGCTTAGGGTCATTTTATTTTGTCAGTTTCAACCCATTTGTTAATAATGATTGATGGTATTTCTCTGAGCGTTTAGCTCATCACAAGATATTTTCAATGAATTGATTTATCAAGCTTCTATAAATTCTGAAGTTGAAGTTGTTGTTCGTCATAATTAAACTACTTCTAACGAGTTTATTGTAACGAACGAGAATTTCTTTTTTCGAAAATAATCAGCTCAACAGCACAGATAGCTGGAACTATATTTTTCGTCCTAAGGAAAAAAAAAATTTTAATGTTAAAAAATATCAAAGTTTGTAACGCAATATTCGTGTGAAACGTTTTTGTGTGAGTTTTTGTCTTAAGAAATTGAGTTTTTCTCTTAAGAGTTTTTGAAACATGAGTTTTTCTCTTAAGAAACTGTTGTAATTAGTGTTTTGTCATTGAATTTTTAATGAATTCATCAAAGATCACTAAGCTTCGGCTTGTAACTTTCTGAACTCATCAAAAAGGATCATAACTTTTTACCTCAGAAAAATCTTTTTTTTGTCTCAATCATAATGTAAACATAGCCTAACATAGTTTAGTTTTATAAGTTTAAGTTTTTAAAAATCTGTTTATCTTGCCCACTCTTCCTATATTAAATCCTTGGTGCGCCACTGTATGCAATATTATAATGAACGAGGAAATAATAATGGATAACGAGAAGACCCGAGGGGAGGGCCTGCCAGAAAAATAAAAGTTCGTTAAAGAATATTTTACGTCAAATGATCTGTTGAACTTATGAATTTACAAATTTACTAAATTTATTATTTTTTTATACAGTACCATTAAAATAAAATAACCAAATATTCTTAAATGACTGGTACCTTATGGAGTCTGATGAAAAATATTTAATGATATAAAATCTCTAAAATATATTCAGAGACAAATGTAATCAATATTATTAATGAAAGAGCTTTTTGATTTGAAGTTGTTTTAAAAAAGCGTTTTCAAGCAACTTTTAAACAGTTAATCACGATTTTCCCAGTCGTAATCTTGTTTTAAAAGAAGAAACAATACTTTAACTGAATTTTAGCGGCAGAAGAATAACTTTTTATTAAGTTGTTTTTTTATTATGTTTTTCATCCGATTTTCCTTTTCTAAATACTTGTTATCCAACGCTTAAATATAAATCATATATATATATATAAAGTGGCGAGCAAAGTAATAGGTGTGAATAATAAATTTCACTTAAATTGACATTTTACAGTATATTTTATAAAGTGACATCTAGGAACTGATTGCTACACAAACTATGCTTATTTTATTATAACAGAGAGCAGTATATTTCCAATTTCTTACAAGTTTATGTGGGGAATACCCTATTTATATATTTAACCTACAAATTTGGTGGAGCAAAATAATAGGTGTGTGTTTATTTTAACCTGTTTGCTGTAGGATTAAAAACATTTTATTATTTTTATTTGTTGTTGATATAAAGGTAAGGTCAATATTTATGCAACTTATATAAAATAATAACATATCATATTTGTATTGAATGAGAATTAGATATAAAATGGGACGAGGAAAACATTGCACAGCGATAGAAAGAAAACTTATTAGAAGTTTAAGAAAACAAGGAAATTTCAGTTACGATGGGATGTTCTCAAAATAAAGTTACAAATGCCTTAAAACCAGAAAAATCACGTGAGAATAGAGGAAGACCACGCAAAACGTTTGATACGATACGTTTTGTACGGATGATCACATTACAATTATTTCAAAAAAAGACCCATTCAAGCCAGCAACAAAAATTGAAAATGAAATTAATGAAAATATTAGTGTTTGGACAGTTAGAAGAAGGCTTTTAGAAAGTAAGTTGCCAGATCGAACTCCGAGGAAAGTACCATTACTTGGTAGAAAGAACACTATGAAAAGAAAAATCATATTGCTTGGCGGGGACCAGATATGACCAAAAAATGGCGTAATATTTTGTGGAGTGATGAAACTAAGATTAATTTATTTAATTCTGATGGAAAACAGTATGTAAGAAGACCATCAAAGCAAGAACTTTCACCTCGCTTCACTGCGAAAACAGTGAAACACGGCGGAGGAAATATAATGGTGGGGGTTGCTTTTCCTGGTACGGTGTGGGGCCACTTTTTTGGATCAAGATATTATGACCCAATATACATACGTAGACATACTAAATAATGTCATGTTGCCATTTGCCGAAGAAAATATGCCGATAATTTGGCATTTCCAACAGGACTGCGACCCAAAACATACATCCAAAACTGCGAAAGAGTGGTTTACGACCAATAATGTAAAAGTTTTAGAATGGCCACCTCAGTCACCGGATCTAAATCCTATTGAAAATTTATGGAGGCAGTTAAAACTTAAAATTTCTGGACAAAATCCAAAAAATAGAAATGAACTGTGGATGATGCTCCAGGAGGCTTGGTACAGCATTCCTGTAGAAGTTTGCAGAAAACTAGTGGATTCAATGCCGTCAAGATGCACGGAAGTATTAAAAAATAAAGGGTATGCAACAAAATATTAATAATTTGCAACCCTATTGACTTCCATCTTCATTTTTTATTTTACACCTATTATTTTGCTCGGTGTGGAATTTATTTTTTTAAAATTAAAATATATTATATATATTTAATAACTTAATTTTTATTAATTTCTGTTTATTTATGTAATAAAATAAAAGTTCTAATAAAAATTCAAATTTTTATTTTATTTCTTTAAAAGATATTCTCGTATTTGTTAATTTTTTGGTTCGCACCTATTATTTTGCTGGCCACTGTATATATATATGTGTGTGTGTGTGTGCGTGCGTGCGTGCGTGCGTGCGTGCGTGCGTGCGTGCGTGCGTGTGTGTGATTTATATTTAAGCGTTGGATAACAAGTATTTAGAAAAGGAAAATCGGATGAAAAACATAATAAAAAAACAACTTAATAAAACGTTATTCTTCTGCCGCTAAAATTCAGTTAAATATTGTTTCTTTTAAGACAGTTTTAGTCAATTTTTGAGACGATTCCATTGTTAACTAAGCTTGAATTCATAATCTCGATAGGTATTTTGATTCATAAAACCAATTCTCAGTTTGTACTTTTTTAGTATCGTGGTTCACAAGTTAAATCTTGACAAGTTAAAGCAAGATCCTCTTGAAAAGATAAGACTCTGTGTCTTCTTTAGCAAACAATCGATTTTGCTGTAGCAAAAATATTATTGATGCTAAAATTTTTGATTGACTCTGCTTCTCCTATAAATGTTGTCACTGAAATAGCGCCACTGAACATGGGCGCCGGCAGGCAGGGGTAAGTGGGGGCATTTGCCCTCCCCCCCTCTGGAAAAGCAAAATAACAAATTTTAATATTCACATAATTTCTTTTAACTGTTAAAAGATTTTATTTCGATATCTCATCAATTTGACTCATTTATAGTTTACTCACCGTAATGTAAATGACTACAGTTTAAATGAAATATTACTATCAAATGCAATAACTTCCACGATGGCGGAAGTTTTTTTATAAAGACATACTTTATATTTAAAAAAAAAGATGGTTGAATGAAAGTTAAAAAAAAAAGTGATAGAAATACATCATAGAAAAATAAAAAAGGAATAAATAGAAAAAAATAATAGATAAAGGAGAAGTATAGAAACCAAAAAGAAGAGAAGAAAAAAAAAGGAAAATAAAGGAAATAATAATAATAAAAAAAAAGAAATCAAATTACAATTACAAAGTTCTTACGCAAAGAAATAAACTTCGAATTAACGAAGAAAGAATTGGATGCAGTTATCAAATTTTTTAAATTATTTTTTAATGTGTCAGTTTCATTTACTTTTTATGCTGTTGTTTTTTTGTTTGTTGGCAAAATGTTTCTTGTTTGTATTGTATTTCTATTTATCTTTTTTCCAATTTACTGTGTTATATTCATTTTAGTAATACTATTACCTTGTGCTTTTTGCTAGCTAAATGTTAGTTATTACAATTATATACATGGCCGCCGAAGGGGGGGGGGGGGAGTGGGCGGGGAAGATTCCCGAGGCCCCGTGTGTGTACAAATAATTTTTTAAAATAATTTTTAAAAGATTTAAATAGTTTTGACTTTTAAAAGATTTAATAAGCTTTTATTTTTAATTTTCAATGATCAGAGCACGCTTCTTTTGGTCCTGGGTATGTTATTGATCATAATGAGGGCCCCTTAA
The DNA here is from genome assembly GCF_058129835.1 of Hydra viridissima. NCBI lineage: Eukaryota > Metazoa > Cnidaria > Hydrozoa > Anthoathecata > Hydridae > Hydra > Hydra viridissima. The sequence goes on along the minus strand of NW_028324306.1, from coordinate 13,281,773 downwards.
GAAAACTTCCCCAGGGCCCAAAATTTCTCTCGGCTGTTATGATTGTATATATTTAATTTGATTAATTTGCATTAAACTGCTGCTTTGTTTTTTGGAATATGTTTAATTTGAGTTTAATAAATCATTTAACGTTTTTTAACTAATCATTATATTACTATATAATTTAGCATTATTAAGTATAATTTAGCATTAGCATTATGAGCGTTTGTCTGGGCTTTGCATGCTGAGCGTGCATCGTGAAATAATACGCTCCAGAAAATCTGAATTTATGGAACAAATTGTAAATAAGTTTGGCAGTGAACGCAGACGACTACAATTTCTATTTACTGAATAACAATGATTTAATTCTTATGTTGTTTTTTTTTTACATTTTCTTTAATTTTCTTTTGTCACTGGTCTAATAAAATGACTTGGTTAATTGATGCGTTTATGTAGTTTTTGAAATATCACTGTTGAATTTTATTTTGCCCCCCCCCCCCCCCTTGTAAAAAATCCTGCCGGCGCCCATGCCACTGAAATAAAATAATGATTTTGTTTAGATTTGGAGCTCTCCTTTTTTTGTTTCACTTATTTCTTTTTTAAAAGATGTACAAAATAGATATATTTAAAAATGAGGACGAAGCTGAAATATGTAAAATAATGCCTTAATTTTTCAAGAAAATTATCGCAAATTGGATTGTATCGTAAAGCTGCTCAAGTTCCCTTAGAGTTATATTTGATTTAATCTTATAAAAACTTAAGCTTATAAAAAAGTTTTATAGCAATTCCTTGGCAAATCTTAAGATTGCATTGCTAGAGGCTTAAAAGACTCCGCTGATAAAGGTAGAGACAGAAAAATCTAACCTAAGTTAATATGATCATTTGTTTTGGGTGCCTGCTTCTTAATCACTGTGAGTATAAAAAAAAAGAGAAATATTATAGTAAGTAATATTGGTTTATAAATCTTATAATAAATGCTTCTTTCTCTAATTTTATTATTGACATTAAAATTCTTGTATTATTCCCTAAAAATTGACTTGTCGCTATGTATTTATTAAATGATTTGCCGCAAACCGACTCATTTGTTTTAAGATGACTAAAAATTTTAAGGTTCTGTTAACAAAAAAAAATAAACGAGGGAAATTGCCATTAAATTCCTATGTTACCCTGGGACAACACTAACCCTAATATGGCTCTGCGCATGTGAACCCAAAATTTCTCTTTGAAAATTCCTTTTAAAGATTTCCATTTTAAATCTAGATTTCAAAATTAGTCTTAAGTTTTATAACAAGGCGTCTTTTTTTCCGCGCAAATCTTAGTTTTTTTTCCTTAAGTGCGTAGAACAAAAGAATTTAATAGTTTTGTATTGTATTTTTATATTTATCAAACAATAGTAAGAAAAGTTGACATTCCAATCGTAATGCTACAAAAATTTTCTACTAAGTTGCTAGCTTATGGATTAAGAGATGCGCAAAATTTTTAATATACATCAGAATAACAGTATATTAAAAGTGAAATAGAGAATAATAGCCAGATTAAGATTAGTTTGAAATTTTATCAGTTTTAAATTTTTATAGAAAAGACAATTTTTAAAGTGAAAGATTAAATTTATAAATTAACGTTTAATGAGTTCATTATAAAAATTCTTAATAACAATATTACCAAAACCTGCTGTTTTTTTTTTAATTTAGGCGATTTAACGGGATTGAAGAATTCTGCTTGCAACCCTAATTTTTATAACATAGTCATGTTTTCTTCATAACTGTTGATGTGCTTTTCAATGTCAGGCAAAGTTGCCGCAAAACCAAAGGTTTTTCCGGCAACTTTTTTTCACTTAGTCTGATTGTAAGGTTTTCTTTGGTGGCATTCAAACAAAAGGCTAAACTTTTGGTTTTTTAGATTATTAGACGAATTTAGTTCCTATATATTTAATGCTTTGTTTTGGTAACAGAGTTACCGAAGAACGTTATTAGAAGTTCGCTGCTTTGTTTCGAAAAATCTTATTCATTTGCGTTTTTTTCAAGTTAAAAGAAAGTTCTGGTAAAAACTCTTCCCATTCAAAAGTTGTAAAGACATTTTTAACATGAGACAAACATTGCAGATTTTGTTTGTTTAAATAGACAAAGTATTATCCTTCATCCGGTATCATCCAGCAATATAATCCGGTATCATGTAATATCAATTACCAGCTAATTTGTCCGTTAAATAATTTTCTGAGATATGATGTAAAATCCTTTAAAGGTTATTTTCTTAATAGAAGCCGGTGATACCCATCAACGAAGTAAGTATTAAAAAGACAAAAAAAAAAGCGAGCAGCTCCCAGGTTTATTTAAATTTCGCGAAACTGTGGCTTCGGCAAATATAAAAAAATACACACTGTTGACTTTCAGCGTCCTAAGAAAACAAATTCATATAGTTGAAGGGTTTTTTGAAAGATTTCTTACATTTTTTAAGGCTTTTGTTTATAAAGCGTATTTATTTACTGAAATCAAAGACTTCTCTTATTAAGCATCACTTTGATTAGTCTGAATAATCAATCGAGGTGTCAAACCGTTTAGTTGAGAGGCAAAGCTTGTAAAGAAATTCTCAAAGGTAAAATTGATTAATTTAACAAAATATGATTTAAAAATGGAGTTATCTTTCTCCTACTGAATTGTAATTCAAAAACTATTGCGTTTAGGTATCGACTTGTCGCTCTTTAAGTATCGACTTATTGCTTAAAGTTTTTAAACTACTTTTCATTCATAATTGTACAAAGCAAGGAAATAAACCAAAAGAGAAGTCTGTAGCCGAAGATTAACTTTTTAAAGTTAATTTTCGGTTACTGATTTCTGTAACCAAAAGAACTAATGGTTTTTTTTTTTTAAATCATGAAACATCTGATTTGATAAAATAAAATTTCTACATTAACAATTATAATGAATTTTTCGAAGTGGTTTTAGAATGACTTAATTGTTTAAAACACAAAGAAGTTTTATTGTGCTTACGCTACGTATAAACACTGGTAACGAGCGATAAATGTAAAGCTCCAAATATGGAACTTTCGTGGGCCATATCGTGCGTAAACCACTCTACAATAACTAATTTATTTAACATAAATAAAAATATGTATATATTCTGAAAACTGATTCAACCTGACATGCAGAATAAAGGTTATTATATCCACAGTAAGAGTATTTTTGAATAGAACATTTTACGACAAAACTAGGACTTTTTTTCACGTATATTGGTAACTTTCGCAGACGCTTGGTTCTTAGTTTATTTCTTTTTCAAACAATTCAGCTGAAAAAAACTGTTTTGTTTTTTTTTAACGCAATTATACAAAAGCAACACACATTTTTTGAACTCTTATTGTCTAGGAAATTTATTCCTGCTTTCTGTTCTTTCAATAACTGTTTCAAAACATGTTAACTTTCTGTTAAAACTTTCAAAAACTTTCAATTTTCCTCGAACTTTCAATGTTTTAAAACACCTTACTTCAACGATGGGCAACTTACGTCTACGTTAAGTACTGCTCCCATTGAAATTTTTAAATCTATTTTTTTTTTATTGCTTTAGAACCTTTTTCACTAAATGTTGACTATTTCATTATATTCGTTATTATTATTTTTTTTTTTAAGTTTTTTTTGTCTTTATAAAAATTAAAAAAAAAAAAACTTTAAATGTAATTCCCAACAACTTGGCAAACGCACGTGCGCAGTACATGCACTTTGACCTTTTTTATCAAAAGTTTTAAAAATTTTATTCATCAAATATGTTTTTTTGGGAGTGAGGCAAAAACTACACAGCTACGTCCAGAATGTTGCAAAAATTTATTTAAAAAAGTTTGAAAACTTAAAAAAAAAAAAAAAATATGTTTCGTGTTGAGACCAAGTTTTTGGTAAAACCTCGTTACTTTTCAAACTTATGTTGAGACACCTTTATAGCACTGGTTACTACTTTAAAACAACCAGGGTTTAAAAAAAAACACAAATTTAGGAAAAGTCAGAAAGTTGCAGAAAAATTTCGCTTAATTTGCAATCAAACTTTTGGATACAAAAAAAAAAATTATTGTAAACGAGCTGCGTTTATCTATTCGCATGAATACTTCATGCGAATAGATAAACTACAAATTTTATTCAAATACTTCTCGATAAACAATATTCTCAGTTTTTTTTTCGCATTTTCAGGCAATTGAATTTTTAAAGAATTCATTGATTTTGCCCTCGACAACGCCACACATAATTGTACATGCGCAAAAACAGGCGTGTCCATGTTTTTGAGCAAAAATTCTAAATGTTACTACAGGGTGTCACAGTCAGACACGTCTACTTTATTAAATAGATATTTATCACAGATTTAAGCAACATTTGCTATTGATTTTTAGAGTCTAACAACCTAAACTAAATTAAAGTGGAAAAATCCATACGATTTCTGATTTGTTATTTTTTGTCTTTTTAATTTAAAGCTTTCTTATACTCGTAAAAAAAAATTCGAATGTCATTAAAAGTTAAACTTTTTATCATTTGTGGCTCTTGTTTTGTAGCTTCATTACTTAAGAAGATAATAATAGTAGGTGTTGGCAGCGAATAAAACACTCGGAGCTTCTTTTATTATGGTAGTTGTCTTAATCGATTGAGACAACAACCATGATTAATTTATTTAGTCTTGAAATGGTGCAGTCATATTTAACAGTGATTCAGTCATGTTTACCCATAAGAAATCTTTAACACTGCAATATCTCTGCAAACACCTAAACAACATTTTTACAATTTACTCGCTTGATGTACCCGGCTCAGATCTAACTTTAGGCTTCACAAATTTGAGGGAAATTTATTGTGAACCCAACAAGTCTGGATTTGTAATCAGTTCTATAAGTTTCACTTTTTAAGCTGGGGAAAAAACCAAAAAAAAAAATGTTTGCTTGATTGTTTTGAAAAAACAAACGTCAGAGAAGTCCACAACAGTTTTGTAACTCACAGAAGAATTTAATGTAAAACTAAATAAGAGAGAGTTTATCAACTGTGAACAAGCGTAAATGCGAGGTTAAACGCGAACAGGAAAAATGTGCGCACCTATACCAGTGCGTCGCAAATTATTACACAATCTAATGCAACTGTGAATTAGTGCAAGTGTGAACTTGATGCATAGATTAAACGTAAGTTGTATTAGAGCAAACAAAACGTTTGTTTACACTTACGCCTAGGAACAAAAGTGAACATAAAAAATAAACATTAAATTTGTAAAAAGTTATGATCCATTAAAAAATTGTTCACAAATAAACTAATTAAATGAATAAGGCTACATCTTCACGAAACAATTTCTCTCTAAATATAAGTAAATATTTACATTTAGCCAAAGTAACTTAAATTTCTTTCTCCCCTTATTATCCGCCTTTAAAAGTCAAATTTAATTCACGTCATTTTTAATTCCCCATGTAATTTAATTCTCCATTATCGAAGTTTTTATTTTTATTTTATTTTTATTCGATAGTGCCAGCTCAATGAATTTTGAAATTTACTATAGATTTTATGTAACGTTATTTTATCGTTTTATGATTCTCCAATTTATTGAAGTTAATGAATCATGAATAGTGCTATTTGTTTGATTCAGAGACCGGTAAATTATTAATTACAGCTGCCTGAATATTAACAAATGTTTATAGACAGCGATGCAAAAGAAAGTAGTTATTAACTTGAACGTGCAAAAGTTTATTGCCCCTTTTCTTTTAACTAAAGAAACATTTTCATGTATTTCAATAGCTGTGCTTGGAAATTTCACTGAAACTGTCAAAAAGGAAAGACAGAAATCTTGATTGCTTTTGTCTTGCAAGTTGTAAAGGTATGTCATTCGTTTTTATTATTCGAGGAAATTTTTAACCAAAACAAAGACAAATATGTTAAATAATGTTAAATAAATCCATTTTTTGTTTATTTGTGTTGCTTTCATGTTATTTGCAATAAGTTAGGTTCGTTTAAACAATTTAATTAATTAATAACTTTGTCTGCAGAACTTAAATCGTTTAAAAATAAAAGCAGTACCTGGCATAAGTGGCAAAAAATTTGTTTAATTTTTGGGTGGTAGAACCTTTAACTGATGCCATAAGAGAGGAGAGGATTTATGCAAGGCAACAGCTGTTAACGACGGAACAAGAAAGGGTCAGGAATAAACCTACTTACTGGCATTTATTGTGAACTCACTAAAGCCATGTTTATAGTGAGTCCACAATAAATGCCAGTAAGGTATTTAAAATGTAAAATATACAGAAAGAAAAACTGCACTGGAACGGACCCAGTGAGTTCTTCTCTCTGTATAAGTGAGTTCTTCTCTCTAATATCTGTATATATATCTTATTTCACACTTTTATAAAGATTTTTGTCTGTCCTCTTTTATTGGATTCTTTCATTTTCTTCATGGACGATAAAAATAAATTTTGACTTCGAACAAAGTAAAGAAAAACATCACAGAAAAAATAAGTATCAACACAGAGGTTCAAGAATTCAAGATAGGACCGCCAGAAGGCAGATCTATTGAAGAATTTAAAACTTTTATCAAAAAGAAATTTTGAAATCTTTACTTACTTGAAGAAGTCATAATATTTTTTATTTTTTCAGAAGATTTAATAGACAATTAAAGTAAAACAAATCTAGAAAGAAAAATGAAAATAAAAAAAAACTTGCATTATATAATGGGTATTATATTGGGTGTAAACTTACATATAATTTTACTTAGTCACAAACTATTCTTACTTCAAAACATAACTTTCCATTCATAGTAGAAAGAAAAATAAACAAAGCTGCGAAATAACAAAAAACTGCTACAAGAGGTAAATCAAAAGTGCCAGTAGGCATTAGAAGTCCTTAGACGTCCGGTGGACGTCTAAGGACGTTTAAGACGTCCGTGGATGTCCACTGGACGTCTAAGGACGTCCAGTGCCTACTGGGATGCTGTTAGAAACGACGATTTTTATTGAATTGTAATTTATTTTAAATTCTTACGCTCAATTTAGATATAATTTTTATAAGCATTTATTGGGCATTAGAATTATTTTGATCTTTTTATCAATTTATGGATATGGGTCTTTGATTTAAGTGTTTAGCGCTGCAAGAACGGACCATAAAATCGTTTCTCCTATTCCACGACGTTTGCCATAAAAGATTATCTATACCTTCCTTTCTTTTTATCAATCTCCTTTTCACTAGTTAAGCATTTATATAACTGTACTGACATACTTATAAAGCTCTTCTTGATTGCAAAAAAATTTCCAGGTGAGAAAAACTAACTTGCAGAACTTTTGTTATAGAATCACATGAATCAAATGATGTTACGCTCAAATCAACAAATAACTTTGTAATATTTGACAACAATTTTGCAATATTTGACAACAATTCAAAGTTGGTTATTTCTTAATAGTTTCTTAATGAATTAAATTTCGCTCAATTAGTAAAAAGTGTTTTCCGAAACAAATTTCCATGAGATTTGCTAGTTAGGGTAAAACACCCAGTGTTCTCCAATATTTCGACCTAGTCCCATGTTAGAATTATTTTCTCACTCGTTTTTTGAAAATCATTATCGATCTCGAAGCATTATCGTACAGAGAAAAGATTACTAGATAAAAGAACAGATAGGTAGTTAGACTTTTGTTAATTTTAAGATGTTCTTACCAGAATCAGAAGTGTATTGCACAACTGGCTTTTTTTTTTTAGCCTTATTCTTAGGTTTAGCTGATGACAGCTTCCTCTTTGTCACCACGTGGTTGGTCTGCAAAATTTTCTTTTGAAACATACTAATTAGGATTGGCGAGGCGGAAAACGACCACAGTCCAGCCACTCTTCATGGAGCCAAATAGGCCCACGTCGATTGGCTGCATGAAACGAGTGTTATTAGGTGGAATAAGAATTAAAATTTTTTGTAAATCTGCTAGCTTCTTCACTAAATGAAATTGTCTCCAATTGTCTCTTTCTTGTTTATTGATCCAAACAATAACTGGTCTTTGAGTATTACTATCTGTCAGCCACTGGTCAAAAGCATAAATATTCATAGAGAACTTCGTGATTTATATAATCCTTAGCAGATTTACTAACAGCGACTAAATTTGGAGGTAATGGCTGGTATACAGTCGTGAGGATTCTCTGGTTAGCATATGTAATAAGAGGGGGAGGAAGAGATCCGTAAGCAACAAAATTTGCTGTAATAAAGGTGCAAAGAAAATTGTAAAGAAAAACTCATAGGCTAAGTTATCATGCTATAAGATATGTAAAGTTAAAAGCAATTTATATTGCTGTATTATAAATAATAAAACCATTAAAGAAATAATAGAAAGATAAGCAATAAATTTACAAATTTACATACCAAAAACTGTAATTCTTTCTTTGTCTTTAGCTGCAGTGGTATGAGGAACATTTTTTGATCTTTTTTCAGCCAAAAATTTTCCAGTTTTGGGTGAAAATTGAAACCCAGACTCATCGAAGTTAAAATCGCGCTTGGGTTCATATAGGATATCTAGATAGTATTTCTTCGCCAAGTAGTTTCTAATGTCCGCGAACCACTGTTTATTTACTTGTTGTGACACATTACCATTTATCTCCAGGTTTTAACGATACTGATCTACCAAATTGATAAGGTCTATCCCTGTTTATTTTCCCCATCAAACGTTCATCTGACAATAAACAAGACACAAGTGACATGATGGTGTCTTAGGTGACAGGATGAGCTCTCCTTTGTGCATTGATTATAGTTAACAAACACTTGCTCCTCAGCTTCGTTCAAAAAAGTGCAGGATCTATTTTTTTTACCATTGGGGTTTTTCTGTAAATCTTGTCTCTCAAGGTTGTTCAAGGAGTGTCATAATGCTTTGATGCACCAGTTGCGATTCTTCAACCGCTAAAAAATACTAAAGAATCTAGCTTCCTAGGTAGTAAGAACTGTTAGCAAAGTTTATTAGATAATGAAAGGTTAATAGATAGTGATATTCTGTAAAGGCAAATATAATTTAAGCTTACCTCTTTACATCCTCAACAACCTCCGCTATATGTTCTTCAGTATCTTTAGTAGCCATTCTAGATGTGCTACAACTTTTTTCATTCATCTTTAATTTGATTATCTAAATAAAGTATTTGAAATATAAATAATAGTAGCAAGTTTAAATTTAGTAGCCCGGTACCAAGTATTAAATGTAAAATTGGTTTTAAAATTATTTAAAACCTTTGAAGAAAGTCTGAAAATAGAAAACAAAAATGCATAATATTATTAATCAGCGACTACTATTTAATGATTTAATTTTAAAATATATCAGAAATATTCAATTATATGCATTATTTTTAAAACAAAAAAAACGGTATTGTATAATGATTTATTAAAAATTAAAATGGCAACAATCAACGGTGGCGATTACTAACAAGTAGGTGTGGCGAAGACTGGTAAAGATTTAACTGTTTATTAAGTGGCTATTTTTAAATAAAATTGAGCTATACACGTATTGACTTATGTGTCATAGTTTATATTTTATGATAAGGACAAAAAAAGCCAATTTTTTAAAAAAAATCTATTGATGGCGATTACTAGCAAAGGGGTTATATTGCTTCCCGTATTCGCCACCACCACCCGACACCCACCCTTTAAAATTCATCCACTAACTCTATGTTTATAAGATATTCCTGCATCCTAATAACACCCTAAAAAAGAAAAAAACTAAATTATGTTGTAAACAAAATGTTTTTTTGAGTGATTATCCAAAAACTTTTCTAAAATTTGCCATTAAGCAATAAGGATTTTTTAGGACAATTTTTTTAAAAAAAGTTCGGTGCCTTTACTGTTAAAGTTACAATAGTCAAATTTTCGTCAGTTGTAAAGAGAACGTCAAAGTTGTTTTTAGATACGATTTTAAAACTTTCCAGCAATTAGTTTTTGCTCTGCATGTTTTTTTAGTGACCAAATGGCGAAGAATAGGTCACATGGCGAACACTAGGTGTTTTATCCTATACATTTAGAGACATAAGTATCCGAACAAAAAAGTTTATTGTGAAAAATAAACTTTGGCGAGTTATTGATGAAAAATTTTTTGATTGTTTTAAGAGCAAATTTAGTCAAGATTTCAGAGAACTAATCTATGTAAAAAAAATAATTATCCGAACAGGAACAAAGTTTTCCAAGTGATAATTAAAAAAAAAAAGGATTTTTAAGCAATATTTCAAGACATTTTGTTATCAAATAATGAGTAACTGCTAATAATTGATTGATGTTTTTCAAAGCTGTTTGATTTGTCAATGACATCACCAAGAATGGGAGTTAAAACTAGAGTTGTTAACCAGAATGTTTCGTACAATATCGGAAAAATAAAATTCTTGCAGAAGGATATTGAGAATCAGGAATTTTTTTTTTTTTCGTACCAAATTTTACGAAACAAAAAAAAACGTCGATGTTCATTTCGCAAATGCTACTTACGAAATGTCGCCTTTCGCAAGTTGAATTGCGAAATAAAACTATTTTGCTACATACGAAAGTAGCGCTTACGGAAGCCGCACTTGCGGAACGAGCTCTTTCGCTAAACGACGTTTTGAAGTCTATAACAACATTTTGTTGGTCAAACGGATATAATTGTAAAAAATAAAATTTTTATATACCAAAATGTTTATAAAAAAATTTTATTTTCAGTATTGCAACATATGAACATTTTAAGGTTTTATTTTTTGAAATAATAATAAAAAACCAAACTTCTATCGAAACGAAACTCTTTCGCACCGCAACTTACGAAACGGTTCTTAACAGAAAAACACTTACGAAACGCGGCCTAACGCAGCTAAAATTAAAAATTTTTAGCTGCGTTAGGCCCCCTTATATTCTGTTTTAGTACCCCCACCCCATCCTAACTTTCTTAATCTTTCTAGGTCACTGTATGTATATATATATGTGTGTATATATATATACACACACATATATATACACATATGTGTGTGTATATATATATACATATATATATATATATATATATATATATATATATATATATATATATATATATATATATATATATATATACATATATATATATATATATATATATATATATATATATATATATATATATATCATTTAACAACATTATTTAAATAATAAATAATAATATTTTTGTGTATAACAGTTTAATTAATTCTTTCGAGTCATTCCGTAAGCGCACATTCTGAAACGCTCCTTCCGTAAGGAACTGTTTCGCAAGTATTCTTTCGAAATGATTTGTTTCGCAAGTTTCTTTTCGTAAAGAGTTATTACGGAATAATTATTATTTATTTTTTTCGTATAACGCATTACGGAAGGTGAATTTGCGCAAGAACAAATTCCGCAATAGCAACTTGAAATACGGAATATAAAAATGCGAAATTTTCGTTAGTTTTTGTTTAAGGCGAACAACCCTAGTTAAAACTAAGAAAAGGTCGCAAGCTCAGTGCAGCTTAGTTATTGAGCAAGGTAAAGCCTTCAAAATGATAGAAGAAGCGACTGGAATGGCATTAGGAACCATCAACGACTTGATTAAAAAGTAAAAACGTATATGTGAAAATATATATAAGGTGAAAAATCAGCCAAGATAAGGAGCTAATCACAAAATTACACCTAAAATTGATCGACAAATTGTCGAAATGGTGCAGGAAAATATTACTTATAAACACCAAAATATTTACAAGCACCAAAAGCGTTAAAAAAAGTTCTTTTTTTTCCCTTCAACTCGAAAACTGCGCACAAATCACCATGATTTAAGGATTAAACCTTTTAAGAAAAAACCACATAAAGAAACAAATGATGAGGTTTCTAATTATAAATGTGTCAAATTCAGAATCTTTAAAAATTTTAGAAGTTCTTGTTAACCAAATGAATCTTTTCTCTTCGTTTTCGAGATCAAAATTTTCTCCAAGTATATAATTTTCGTGACTTTTTTTTGAGCAAGATCTTCAGCTCGTTTTTCTTCTTGAGACATCGTGCGCCAGCTTTTTGATTCAAAATGCCTACAGGTGTTCAATTGGATAGAGATCTGGACATTGGACCGGCTATTCAAGTAACTCAATCTGCTCTTGGATCAAAAACTCTTTTGCTATCTTTGACATGTGCTTAGGGTTGTTGTTAAGTTTGAATGTTTCGTTAAGTTTTGAGCAAATAAAAATTATTTACATAGTTTTTTTTGGATCAATTGGAGCCTTCTGGATCAATTTATTATCTGAAATCTTTATTAAATCTGCTTTCAGAATAATCATAAAAGGTTTCATCAAAAACATTTTTTTTTCTGAAATAACTTGCCAAAGTTTATTTTTCACATTCATTTTTCTGTTCAGATGTGAAAATCATTCAAGTTTCATTCTGTTTGTATCTAGATTGTGATATTATGATTTATTATTTATTAAGTCGTTCTGGCGCATCTCTAATTATTGTTACTTTTGATTTGTTTTCATAACTGTGTATAATAAAATTTGTATGATTATTGATAAAATCTTAACTAATTATAAAAACGTCTGTAGAAAATACTTCACATTTCTTAGGGAACTAATATGAACTTTATGAAACTAAAAATATACTCCCATGTTCTTTAAGTAAGCAATATAATTCCTTTTAAAATCCTCAAAATTAAAAAAAAAAACTAAATATTATACAAAGCCAAAGTTACTCGTGCCAAGATCTAATTTTAGAATATGGTGAGATTTTAATTGACAAATTAGCATCTTCTGGTCTGAAATTATACAGAAAGAACAAAATAATAATGATAATAATAATAAAAAAAAAAACGGTTAAGATTTTTTTCCAACTGTAATACAAAAGAAAAGAACAATATCTAAAGCAGTTTTTAAATCATTTCAAAAATTCACTTTTAATTTTTTTTTGACATTTTCACTGCTCTAGCTAAAGTAAAATTAAAGAGTTAGTTAAATTCTTTCATTAAGAGTTATTTAAATCATTTAGAGACAAACGTAACGTAATCAACATTAATAATTATCTATTAATGATATAGCTTTTTAATCAGAAATCGTTCAAAAATAGCGTTTTAAAAGGTTGTTAAAACGATTTACCACAACAACTTTAACAGTGAAAATCTCGTTTTAAAAGTAGAAGCGATATTTTAACTGAACTTTAACGGTAGAAGGAGAATCGAGGAAAAACCTTAAATTGAATTGGAAAGAGGCTTTGCGCTTGTAAGTTTAATTGCTATTTTCTTTTATAGTTTATGCAAGTACCAACGGTTTTTGCTAAGAATTGTTCCAGTATCTGCTAAGAAATATAAATAAGATTTGTAAGCGAGTATTAGAAGATTTGCCCCTCACCTTTTTCTATTACGCATCTTCTTATCGCAAACAAGGCGTATAATCTCTTCAATTTAATTTAGAAAGGCGAACTTAATCAGGACTTTCAATTTTTACAACATCAGACCGCATCAATCTTGGTTTTAATATTTACTTTGAGCTTGAGTTCAAGGAAATATTCTCAACACCTCATTGCATTAAAAAAGGCTGGAATAATTTTAAACCGGTTTTAAGGTTTTTCGAGAAAAACTTTTTTACGGCAGTCCGTCTTTGCAAAGCCGTAAAAAGTTGCGGGATTTATTTACAACCATTAATAATAGGTCAGGAAAAGAATTTTAAAATCTAAATAAGTCGTAAAAAGAATTAATATTTTTTTTTTTAAAGATAAATGTAACGTAGTTGACATTTGTAATCATTAATTAAGGTGATTCAAAACCGGCATTGTAAACAGAAATCGATGTAAGCTAAAGAAATGGCATATTAATCATCAAATCAGTGTTCGTCACGAAAAAATATTTTCAATAGATATCTTGATTATTTCAAAGGTAGGAGGATGCTTTTAGAGTTAACTTGTTTCGAAAGAAAAATTAAATTGTACTGGAAAGAGGAAGATTTTACTTCGTAAGTCTAAGCGCAATATTTTTCGTTACAATAAAAATTATCCTAGCTTTTTTTCAGAGAACTGTTCAAGCAAACTCCACAGAAAACTGACGTCATATTATTAAATACCTGTTTAACACGGGAGCTGCTATTTTAATTTTTTTCTTTTTAAACAAAGTTTCTAAATTACGGGTTAATAGTATTGAGCTGCTAGGTTTTTTTTGACTTTTGGTTGCATAGGCTCCTTTAGGGTTTAACATGCCAATTAAATGTCAAAAGAAAAATATCGAAATGACTTGTCTCCTAAAAGCAACACAAAACAAAAATGTAAACGAATGAGTGTATGTCCTGTAAAACTTTAAGCATAAAATACTTACATACCATAAAACAGTAAAATTTAAATTTTAGCTTTGAAAAAAAGTTAGCTCTTAATTCACCAATTCCTACACCTTGGCGATGGTATTTCAAAAAAGTGTACTCTTCATTCTCCACACTCCCCATCCCTTCCCTCCCCACATTCATCCATGCCCGGAAATTTATCGAACATTACCTCGTTGTTAAAGATCTGGGGCCTGAGTTATAAACCAAGTTACATATGTAATTGACATATGTTCGTGAGTCACAAAGAAATGGACGTAGTTTACGAATCCGTACGTTATAATAAATATTGCTATTCGTGGACATTAGTCCGTACATTGACAGTTTTTACGCATGGAAAAAACGTTACTACGAATGTTTGTTCGTAGATGGCTGCGGTGAACAAATTAACCAAATCAAAACAAAACCTTTTGGAAACTAGGCAATTTTTTGTGCTGGTCAGATTTTTCAGTTTCAAGGCAAAAAACAGGTGAAATTCTTTATAATTTTTTTTTAACTTACGCAATTTACTAAGATTTTAAGTATGTGATTTAAACTTACATTGTATAGCGTGTCTAATTAACATACTACATATTAGCTGTTTACAAAATTTAACCTAAAGGCAGGCAACTCAAAATATCATTTTAGTAGTATAGAATTACGATACTGAGCATTTTAAGTGTGACCACTTTGCAATGTAGATTTAAATTACCTTTTTGGAAACATTTGTAATTATTAATTTAGAGATAAATGCTTATTGCTTAATAGCAGCACCATGGTATTTTAAGTAAAAAAAAAACAACTAAATAACAATGTATTTATGAGTTGTGTTTTTTTAAAATGTTTTAGTAAGGTTTTGTGAAAAGTTATACTTGTGTTTTTAGATGAATTTTAAATGCTTTTATGGAGGTTTACCTCATCATGCTCCAATAAAATTTCCAGTCCATACTTCAGAAATTTCAGGTGATAGTGATTTGTATACAGACTCTGATGAAGATTTATATCCAGAAATTGTAGATAGCAGGGATTTATATACTGATACTGATGAAGAGTTTATTTCAACTTATCCAGAAGAAGAAGTTTGGGATTATCAATTTGATAACAATGAAAGCATTAAAAAAAGCTTAAAAGTTCCTCTCAATTGTTAAAAAAAAAAAATGATTTTTAGCTAACTCAACATTAAAAATATGACCAAAAAAACCACTGAAGCCATGTTTCTTAGTGACCAACTGTTTCAAAATTGTTGTTGATGAATCAGCAACATATATAAAGATAAAGATGCTATTTAAAAGGATCCTAATAAACCACTTCAGCTTAATAAAAACAAACTTGAGCAATTTATTGGATTTGTATATGATATGATTATTGCTTAAATGCCATCAACAAGAATGTATCGGAGAACTTAGATATACTTTGAAAAAATTGGGAAAGTTATGACTGTTAACCAATTTGAACAATTATTTTTTTGATTGCAATAGTAGGAATAAACTTAACAAAGAATATAGATTGTATACAATGTGGGACCTATTATTAAAATGCTGGAGCACTCCTTTTCAAAATTGAGATGTTATGCATTAACAAACAGATTGTTTCTTATAAAGGTAAATCATATATAAAACAGTAGAATTCAATGAAACCCAAAAAATTGGGAACTTAAGATATGTGTTTTATTAGGAATTAAAGATGTTGTGCACAGATTTGAAATTGATACCAGTCCCATTGATGTGCGTCCTGGGCAAGCTGATTTAAAAGCATCAGGAAACATTGTGATGTATTTATTAGTAAATGTCCTAAGGCAAAAATGGCATAAGTTATAGTTCAATCTGGTATACTAGTGTATAATTAGTCAAAACACAAAACTATCACAAAACACAGGCAATCACAAGTGTTGGAACTGTACATTCTAGCCAACTAAAAATTATAAAACTACTGACAGATAAAAAAAACTGTGCTAAAAAAAGGGTGAGGATCTTGTACTTTTTGTTGATCACAAATACTGGTTATGTGTTGATCATATACTGTTGTGATATGAAATAAATTAATGCTTTTAAAAAAAGAGATTAATTGAGATCATTCAAGTAAAAAGGAGCAACTGATAAAATGAAAGCTGGTAAAACATTGGGGGACAGCAAATGAGGTTGTTCATCTAAAACAGTTAAAAGTCTCCTTGGTGCAAAGAAAAAAAGGCTAAGGTCCAATACCACTCTAAGTGACGGCATTGGGCCTTAGCCTGTTTTTAGTAAAAAAAAAAAGGGTGATGTAAAAACCCTAGATGTGATGGCATCCTTAAGGTTTTATTGCAAAAAGTGTAATTTTATCCCATACACCAAAGGATAAATAATTTATTGTTTTAAAAATTTTCACATACTACAAAAATAAGAATTATGTTAAAAATTTTGTTTTTCCTCTTTTGCAAGTTACTTTTAACTAACAGACCCCAACATTAGGGCAATATTCACATTTTTTCTAGAACTTTATAAAATTTTTTCTTAATTAAGCAAAACAAAAACAAATTGCACTGGATAGTAAAAGTTTGACTTTGAAAATTAAATAACCTTCCGTTTTTCGTTTAGTTTAGTGGAAAAATAAAAACCTTTATCTGTTTGTTACAACAATTTAAAAATTAATGTTCGTAGTTACAATGGTTTATTCATTGTTGTGAATGTTTCATAGAATTTTTTTTGAATAGATAAATGTTCGTATCACGGACAAATAATCGTGCTACGAATAATGCCGTGAAACGAATATTGTCCGAGATATGAATATTGTCCGCTCTACGAATATTTTTTCCGTATTTTGAGTTTCATGGTATAGAAATAAAGAATTTTCGAACAAAAAAACCGTCAAATTGCGAACGTAATCTGGTCTATTAGACAGGCTCCAATATCTAAAAAATAGAAGAAAAGAACTAATTAATTGGAAAAAAGGAATAGAGAAATCACATCATTTAAATTGAAAAAAATATTTTTCTATTTTTTTGTAATAGGAAAATACAGATTTTGTGACATGATTTTGCTCATGCCAATCTTTAATTATTTATATAAGAGAAGGTTTTAAAGGAAAGCAATTTGCTTTGGCGTTAGCTTTCAAAAGAACATTTGAATGAAGAACATTCGAATGAACATTGACATGTTGAAGAAGTCCATTAGATATGAGGTTTGGAATTTTAGAGCTGGTGAATTGAATGAAATGAACATATACAGAAATAATTGAGTTTAAGTATTATGTTTTAATTTTATATATGATGACTGCATTTCATCATGATCATAATCATCATGATCATCATCATCATGATCATCATCTTCATCATCATCATTATCATCATCATCATCTTGTAATTATATCTTATCCTTATGTCATCATAGTTCAGCATCATAATGTGAAATTAGTTAAGATTGTTTTCTTCAAACATAATTAGTATTATATATCTCTATTATTTCTTTAAGGATCAGGTCATAAGCCATCAGCAGCTATTTTCTGCATATTATTACACATAGTCTATTTAAAATCTACACTTAACAAATTTAGTTTTTTGTTTATGCTCCAAACATGAAACTTAAGTGAAAGAGTTAAAAAGATGCGAAAAAAAAATTTTATAAAAGAATCATAATAAATCATATCATTAGATTAGGTATTTAAGCAAGGATGTATCATTAAAATTTGTGAATGAGAAATTTGTGTAAATATTTTGATTGAAATCCAGTATCAACCCTGGTGGATTATGTTTATCTGATGCAAATCCTAAATTTACATATAATGCAAAAATTATCTCAGACAACATTACACAGAAGTTAGAATGCTTATTTTGGATGAAACTACAATACAGCAAAGAAGATGAATCGCTTTTCCAAGTATTGGTGTGATTCTGTAAGATTATGATTGTTGATAATTTGTTGTTAAAATACATACTTTTTTAATGGAATTTTTTTGATACAACATACATACATACATACATACATACATACATACATACATACATACATACATACATACATACATACATACATACATACATACATACATACATACATACATTCATACATACATACATACATACATACATACATACATACATACATACATACATACATACATACATACATAAATACATACATACATACATACATACATACATACATACATACATACATACATACATACATACATACATACATACATACATACATACATACATACATACATACATACATACATACATACATGCATACAAGATGTAGCCAGGATTTCATGTTGAGGAGCAGGGGGGTCAGCAGGTGGAGTTTTTTTGGAGAGGGGGGAGGATTAAATATTATGAAATACTATACATCAAATTTTCAACCAGAGATAAAATGATTACTGAGCTGGTTGCTGCTAATTATGTAAAAACTAGAAATATATACAATTCATTCTAATTCAGTATTTAATTGCAAAGATACCATTGCAGTTTCTATACTGCATTAAAATAGTTTTCAAAAGTTGCGTATGCTATACATGTATAACTTTTGAAAAATATTATACTTGTGCATTGTCACTTTAAATATAGTATTCAAAATAAACTTGTCTGTAAAGCACTTTTTTCTAAATCAAATTTCTGTAACTTAAGTTTTGGCTTTTATACTAAGTTTAGCAAAATATAAATGCTATTCTCTTAAATTATTTTAATTTTGAATTCATTTATTTTTATAAAATTTGGTTGTTTTTGCATTTTAAAATATTTTGTTAGTTCTACTAAACATATTAAGTGATTTTTGTTGTTATAGGGGCTTCATATAACAAATGTGTGATTCTGGAGTGTTACCATGGCTTCGAACAAACAAGCATATCATAATACTTGTAGCAACTCCACTTCTTTTAATGCCTTTGCCCATCTTATCTGACACAATGGTAAAATAATTAATTTAATGAATTTTAACTTTTTAATAAATTAAATTTAAATTAAAAATTGTTTTAACTTTTTTTTAGGCTAGCCGTACTGCTTATGCTATTGCTATTATGGCTATATATTGGATAACTGAAGCTACATCACTTGCAGTAACATCTTTGCTCCCGTTGATATTGTTCCCACTTTTTGGGATTTTGGAAGCAAATGTTGTATGCCTGGAGTATATGAAGGATACAAATATTCTTCTGTTGGGTGGTCTACTTATTGCTGTTGCTATAGAACAATGGAATGTTCACAAAAGAGTTGCACTTAAAATTTTGCTATTAGTTGGAGTCCAGCCACGAAGACTTATGCTAGGTAGATATATTTAGTGGATGATATTGAGAAAAGATTTATAGTTGATTAGTTGGTTAGCTAGTTGATTAGTCTGAGAATTTCTTCAATTAAACAGTGTTATGTTTTAAATACTACTGATTAACTATTTAGATTCAGCACCCATAACTGACAAAAACAAAAAAATAGTTTTGCTAAACTATTTTTTATTATTGTCATTTATGGTTGTCAGTAATAAGTTACTTATAAAGTAAATAATTTACTATACTTTCCTTATACTATACTTATTTACTTTACTTATAAAGTAAATAATTTCCAAAATCTGTAGATCTTACATTAAATGAACCTTGAATTTATGGCCTTTTTATGTAATTTTTCTTAAGAGCAAACAAGAGTGTTTTTGTAAATCTCATGCAGTAGTTATACAGTTGGTTAAAATACAGACATCATATGGGGATCCAAAATTCAAACCAAACATTTAACTTTGCTTGAACTTATGATCACTGTTAGTACTTTAGGAATTTGGTACTTAAATGCCATTACATTTCAAAATCCAGTAATGAGAGAGGATTTAATATGTATGAAAAGAATTAAATTTAAGGTTTAACTATAAAAATATATGTTTACTTGTTAATAATAACAAGTAGCAATACGTTGATTGACCATTTTCACTTTTTATTGCTTATTTTTACTTTTTCAAGTTTTTTTTCCAAATTTTATTTTACATTATAATTTAAAACCTGATTTTTCAAGTGACATTTGTTAAAAAAGAATCTGTTTCTCAGGTTTTATGATGGTTACTGCATTTATATCCATGTGGATTACTAATACTGCTACAACAGCAATGATGACACCTATAATGGAAGCTGTCCTTAAACAACTGGATAGTTATTATTCAAGTGAAGATAGTAGCAGAGAAGAAGTTAATGAAGTAATTTCAAAAAAGATATCACACGTCATGATCAAATCTATTGAATTAAAAGCTCATGAAAGTAAAAAAGATTTTATTTTATTAATGTTTTTTTATTATTATTTATATTCATTTTTACTTCAAGACTTCTTTTAGATTATCCACAAAATGTCCTTTTACTTAAAGACTTTTTTTAAAGAAAAAACTTTTTGCATTAAATTTATTTTAAGTTTTAAGTTAAATTATAATTCAATTTACATTTTTATTCAAGTTACATTATAACTCAAGGTACACTGTGAAATATGTCTTTTAGTTTGAATATTACTGTTATTGCTTTAGTTACCTTCTTCAAATCTTTAATTTTTTTTATCGACTAACCTTTTCACTGCAGAACAAAATCTACTAACAACAATATCTATTGGGAATATCAAGAAAGGTAATATAAAACTAACTTGTTTAAAATTTTCATTAGTAATATTTTGAAACATAATTAGGCCATATTTATATATTCTGAAGTAGAAATATACACATCCCATGTCCATAATTATTCCTACTCATGCTATTGTTCTTTAATTAGTGGCAATCCTTTTTTCATCATAACTATTAAACAGCTTTTATAAATGGTGACAGATTTACACATTTAAGTCTCTTGTTTCTTGAGGTTGAAATTTTTTTCCACATATTCTTGATTAGATTCAGTTACTAGTCAACTGATAAATGAATCTAATCAAGATTCAGTTTGGTCACTCCAAATTGTTGCTAATCATTTCTTTACCTTTTTAGTTGTAATTTTTGGATCATATTTTGCCAGATGTGCATTTTGAATCTTCAGTTTTTATACAGACTGTCGTAGATGATTTATCCTTTTGCTTTACTTTTAAAAGGTTTCTAGACCCATTGACTAAAAAATACCCAAGCATTTTGCTTACACCATCATAATTGACCTTGGGGATGGTGTTTCCTTGAGGCTAAATGCTTCGCCGTTTTTTCTCCAGATAAAAACTAAGAACTGCAGTCAATCACAAAATTCTACATCATTCATAGATAAGCTGTATTTATTTAAAAAACAGACTGAAATTATAAATGTATTCTGTGCATATATATAGTTAAAGTATATTTACACAAATATAATTTGTCTTTATATCTACAAAATAAAAATTTTTATCTAGAGAAGAGTAAGGTTTTATTACAAAAGACTACATGGCAAAATTCAGTTAATTAATAGGTTGTAAGATAACAATTTAAACTTCTGTATTAGTTTAAAATCTGAAGTGTTAAGGTTGTTATAAATTCAGTAAAAATGGCAAGAGTAAACTTCTATTGGTATAAGGAATATGAGCTGTGGAAGATAAAAAAATTATGAAAACAAAATTGCATAAATTGTTGAAAAATGTCATTAAAAATATGAAAAACTATAAAACTACTAATAATTTGTTTAATAAAACACATAGTAATTTTCCCAAGGTTGAAATTTTAACAGAGTTTTAAAAATTTATCAGAATACATTCTAATAGCCACTGGAAAGACTGTACTGTAGAGACTATTAGAGAATCTTCAGAAATAAATATTTCTAGAAAAAATCCTACAACAAATCTGAAAAGAAGGACTAAGCTTTGCACCATGTTGATAAATGACATAAGATTTGGAAAAGTTTTCTGTGTGCTAATGAAAGTAAGTACAAAATGTTTGAAAGTAACAACTATAGAAAAGATTGGCAAAACAAAAATGAGGAAATAAATCTAATAAACATTCCCAAAATCAAGCATGGAGGTGACAATTTGATTTAGGGATCATTAGCAACAGCTGAGGTTGGCAAAAGAAACTTTAAAAACAGCACTATTGTAGAAATTGATAGAAAGTACTCCAGTTACAACCAAAAAAGCCTTGTGATGTCAATGCCCTAGAGATTGCAGGCTTTAGTAAATTATGAACTCTTTGATTTGTTTATCAAAATGATAAAACATTTGTGCCTAGGGTTTCAAATAAAATTAACTTTTTTTAAAATTTTGTCAACATTTTTGCTATAACTATATAGATACCACATCTTTACTATAGATATTACTGCATCTTCTATATGTGCAGCCTATATTTATTATTTCTATCTACAAAAATTTTTTGTTAGGGTGATGTAGAGTTTTGGAATGATTGCATATATATATCCAACCAACTTGAATGTTATCTTCTCAGACGTCATATCTGATATTCATTTTCTATGGTGGGTTTCCACAGAGGCCAGCTTTTTGAATTGTCTGCTGGATTGTCCACTTTAAATTTTTGGTACTAATATAACTCAAATTAGACACTTGAGAGTATAGGTCACATTTCATCTTCCTAATGTGTCATTTAAGAATTTTTATTGTATAAACCTTTTTGAACTTCTCTGTTTTTCAAATTTTTTAATGCAAGTAATTATGAATATTAATGAGACATTAATAAAGATTAAAACATTTTGGCTACTAATTTTAAAATTAAATATCACTCACAATTACATACTTGTTTATAAAGACAAATTGATAAAATCATACAGATTATGAGTGCATATTGATTTTTGATAATTATGAACCGGATACAAAAAATCTGATAATATTAAGTCAATAATACAGATGTTAATTTTTGAGGAAAGAAAAATTGGCAACTGTTATTATATCTACAAATCTATGAGCTCTTTTTTCAAAGTTTTTTATTTTTATTTGATAACATGGTTTACAAAAATATCTTTGTTTATAAACAATGCAGTTGCCACACTAGCATGTTCCAAGTTCATTTACATAAATTTTTAAAAATATTTAGCTTTAGTTGTTAATTTATTTTTTTACACCATTCAGCTCTTTATGTTCTTGGTTTTTATGAAGCTTGAAAGTATATTTTGAATTAAATTAATGGGCTCTATATATTAACTATACCAAGTATTTTCTAGTATCTAAGGTAGTATTTTTAAAATTGTTTGGTCTTTTTTCTAGACCATAACCTTTCCCTAATATAAAGACAAGTCATGAAAAAGACTAGGACCATTCCCTAACTAATACCCATAACCATTTATTAATTCAATGATCCTAACCATTCCCTTACCTAACATTGATTAATGAAATTAACAAACTTTAGTATTTTATTTTAATATAGATCATGGAGCTGAAACAGAACACAGCGCTGAAGCAGATCACAAATCTGAAGCAGATCACAAAGCTGAAGCAGAGCATGGAGTAGAAACAGATAATGGGTTTATGGAATCACAAATAACAATGTATGTTTATTATTATCATTTTTTTTTTTTGAAGTTTTAAACTCTTTACAAAATTAATATTTTGCTTTCAGTGACTGATGTCTTCTAAAGTATAAGTAGGAGCACCTATTTTATATAAACAGACATGAAAAATTTAATGGTTAGAGAGAAAGTTTTCAACAAAAGCAATATTTTAAAAATTATGTACTTAAAATGTTAATATTTAACACATGTTAAATTTTTACAGAAAATATTTTAAATTTTTATAGAAAATTGTTTTACAAGAAATATCTTTAAAATTTTAATTGACAATGTTTTGTTAAATTCTTTCAGTTTCTTTTTTGTTTCCTTGAAGTTCTTTTTTAGTTTTTATTCTTCATTCAATAGTTGCAACACTTCTTTGTTTTGATTATTTTTCTTATCGTTAAGTGTAATAACCATGAATTAGTATTGTTGTTTAGCACAGAAGCAAGTAGCAGCTGTCTTTTTGAAACGGTATACTTATGTAATAGTCTCTTTCTCAATAAAAATCATTATTGCTATTAAAATAATTTGTTTAATCATCTACTTTTAAAAAATACTTTATTCTTTTTGATAAGGGAAATGAACCAAGTTGTTTAAAAAATATGGTTGAAAAAAAAATACCTTTTAGGTTTCTGTATAAAGAATTCAATTATGAAATTGAAAAAAAGTAAAACAATGAGACAAAATATTGAGTTAAAAAAAACTTATATTAGTGAAAGTAAAAAAAACTATATTGTTCTCATTTACATTTACTCTTAATTTTTCAAGTTCTTGTTCTTGAAATGTTTTGATTTGGTATCAAACCTTACTCTGTATTGAAAATAGTTTAACACTATTATAAAATGCTAAAAAATTTCAAATTTGAATTTTTGTGTTATTTTTAATGATTGAAATATCAAATGTAAGATTGTAATATTGAGTTTTGAACAATTTCTCATAAATCTTCTCTTTTGATATCACAGCAACATCGAAAAGTCAAAAAGCATAAAGAATTGTGCAAAGGAATGATGTTATGCATTTGTTATTCTGCAAATATTGGAGGTATAGGCACATTAACAGGATCAGCACCCCAGCTTGTATTATCTGGTCAGATGGAACAGTAAGAAAGCACTTTTACTTTGTACTTGTAAACTATAAAATACGTTTTTTAAATGACATACTGCTTTTTTTTTTTGTCATTATTTCATGATTATTATATTTATCAAATTATTTTTATAAATATTTAGATATTTATAAAAGTAGTTTGATAAATAAAATTAGTTTTTTAACAATATTGCACAAACTTTTAGAATGTTAATTTTACTTTTTCAATATTGCACAAACTTTTAGGATTTTTGAAAAAGGTCCAACAGTAAGTTTTGTATTCTGGTTTATTCATGCGTTTCCTCTGATGTGTGTTTTCATGATTATATCTTGGCTTTATCTCCAAGCTGTTTTCATGGGAATAAGGTACACCTACTGTAATGCTATTTGACAATAAAATTATTTCTCTTATTGTTAATTTCCTAATTACATTTTCATATTTTTTGTTCAGTTGGAAGCATTTGTGTTTCTGTTTTCGAGGTAAAAAACGAAATACAAAAAAAGGAAAAGAACTTTATGCAGTAATGAAACAGCAGTATGATGATCTTGGTCCTGTTTGGTAAGTGAAAAGTTCACAATGGTAGTTCATTACTTTTTCTGGAATTTTTTTCTTTGTCAGAGTTTAAAAAATTATATATTTGAACTTCTTACTAGAATATATCTCATAATGTTCAATAGGGTCAGCCAAGACTCTTTTAACACTTTTTTCTGTTTGGTCACAGAATTATAGTTGAAAATTGAATCATATTGATTCCTAGTACAGGTGAGAAAATCTGAATCTCTGACAAATGAATTTAAAACAGAAATATGTTAAGGTAAAGTGGGACATACAGATTCTATATATTTTGCATACACAGCATGGTTAAGTGAGACACTTGATAAAACTGGGACACAAATTTTTGTAAACTAACATAATTATAACTTTTGATACCACATTATTATGAATAAGTATTCTTTGCAATTATTCTGAATTTTATTGCAGTTTGTTCTTCTGTGTTAGTTTAGAACATTAATACTAATGCAGCAAATAATATTGGTTTTAAATGTTTTTTGTCAACCTATAAATAGCACATTGTTATGGAATATCTAAAAATTGTCCTTAATCCAATAAATAAAAATGCAATGGATCAGAAGCTAAGTGTTCAAGTTTAATCAACTGCCCCACTTTACTCTGATTATTAAAAGAAAGAAGAAAAATTCAAGTATAGAAGAAATCATATATTCTACTTTTTACAAATTAGAACCCTTCATTTTGTAAAGAGTATGAAATCACATAAAGATAACTAAGGTGATACATAATTAAAAAATGACTGATTTTTTGTAGTCATTATTTTACATATCTGTCTAATGATCTATGATGACATTGAAGAAAATATATTCATAAATGACAGCCATAGATCTAACAAGCCTAAGTATACTTTTATATTTTTATGATCACACATAAATGATGCAGTCGTGGATTTTTTGAGACAATTTTTTTTAGTTTTGCTGAAATTGAGGTGATGTTGAGCTTCCTCCTTCTTGTGATTTTATGGTTTTTCAGAGAACCGAATTTTATACCTGGTTGGGGTAGTCTGTTTAAAAAGAAGTAATGTTTTTACTATAAATTTAAAAAAAAAGTTATATATAAAAAAATATCTTCATATACCAGAAGGTCACATAGATTTGATAGCCTACAAAGATTTTTTTTTAAAAAAAGTTGTCATTTGTTTAGTCTTAACTTAAAAAAAGTCTTAGCTAAAACAACCACAACACTTTAAATGCCTGTAATTACAATAATTCTATTGTATTTTACAAATATATATATATATATATATATATATATATATATATATATATATATATATATATATATATATATACAAGGTGTGTTCAAAAAATACCTGGAACTTTTAAATTTCCCGGGTTTGAAGAGTCCGATTGTCAGCATTTTTTTTTTGTTTGTGTTGGTATACATTCCCCTAACGTATGATAAAAAGCTCAGCTATATTTATTGTTTACTTTGTCTGTAGTAGTCGCTAAGGTTCGACGTGTTTTTATGAGTTCGGCGATTTTTGCTTGTTTAAAAAATGGAAGAATTAAAGAGTCAAAGAATTTGTATTAAATTTTGCGTAAAAAATGAAATAAAACGTAACAAATTGTGTGAAATGTTACAAAAAGCCTATGGTGAGTCTGCTATGAAAAAAACAAGAGTTTACGAGTGGTATAAGCGTTTTCAAGATGCCCGCGAAGACGTTGAAGATGACAAACGCTCCGGTCGACCCAGCATGTCAATAATTGATGAAAACGTGAAAAAAGTGGAAAAAATGGTTATGAATGATCGCCGAATCCCAATAAGAGAAAATGCTGATAAAGTTGGCATATCAATTGGCTCATGTCATAACATTTTTTCAAATGTTTTGGGCATGAAACGAGTGGCAGCAAAATTCATTCCAAAACTGCTGAATTTCGACCAAAAAAACAATCGCATGAACATCGCTCAAAAGCTACTAAATGACGTCAATGACGATCTAAGTTTGCTTGAAAGGGTCATAACTGGTGATGAAACATGGGTGTACATTTATGACGTCGAAACCAAAGTACAATCGTCACAATGGAAGCACCCTGAATCACCAAGAAAAAAAAGCACATCAAGTTCGATCAAATGTAAAGGTTTTGCTTACTGTTTTCTTCGATTATAATGGCGTAGTTCATCATGAGTTCTTACCACAAGGTCGTACGGTTAATAAGGAGTATTACCTTGAAGTTATGCGACGTTTACGTGAAGCAATCCGAAAAAACGCCCCGATTTATGGCAAAACAGTTTATGGCTTTTGCATCATGATAATGCACCTGCTCACTCGTCGTTGCTTGTTCGTAATTTTTTGGCCAAAAACAATACCGTGGTCATGCCCCAACCTCCATATTCACCAGATATGGCTCCGTGTGACTTTTTCTTATTCCCAAAAATGAAGAAAAACTTAAAAGGCCGTCGTTTCATAAGCATAGATGACGTTAAAAGCGCATCGCTGAGTGAACTAAAGGCTATCCCAAAGATCGAGTTTGAGAAGTGCTTCAAGGATTGGCAGAAGCGCTGGCACAAGTGCATAGTATCTAATGGGGACTACTTTGAAGGAGACAACATTAATGTAGACAAATAAATAAATACTTTTTCGAAGAAACGAAAATTCCGGGTATTTTTTGAACACACCTTGTATATATATATATATATATATATATATAATGATAATAATAATAATTACATAACTATAATACTACAATTTTGCAATCATGCAATTGTTTAGTTCCAAAATCAATAAAAGCAGTTTTTCTTCCATGATCCTTGAAGCCTATACTTCATTTACATCTTTCTCAGTTGAGTAAAAAGGTTCTGAACTAAGTTTATTTTATTCATTTTACAGATTGAATGTTTCTTTAGCATGGGAAGTAGAAAAAGTACTTTTATATGGATTACAATATATAGAAAAAATATCTCTATTATCCGTTTTATGAGTTTGTGACTACTAAAGACCGGAGTTTGGTTTTTCAATTTTTTGCGATTAACAATAAATAAAATAAAAACTTATGTATAGGTTTTTTAAAATAAATCTAATTTAAAATAATTTTTATATTTAGACTTACAAGTTTACAGGATTTAAAAAAAAAAAATTGCGATAACTCACAAAGTTTATGTTATTTTTTTTCAAGACATTTTGCAGAGCTGGTTTTTGATTAAAACTGATTTATTCGGATTAAAATAAATTTTAACTAACAATCTTACATCTGAATGTAAACATGTCACTCCGAAAACCTGGCTGTTTTAAATGCATAAAGAGTCCTTTTTTAATAAACTTCAGAAAATTAGATTTTTTTTAAATACCTTTTACAAGAAACTCTGTTTTAATCTTTATTAATTGTAAAAAATCGAAAACCAAAGTCTAGTCTCTAATGACTTTTTCCTACCTACATATCTCTAAGTGGAGTACATAATAAATATACACATTTTAAATTTTGTATTTTTTTTTAATACTTAACCACTAAAATTGTTTTTAATTATTTTATTTATGCATTGAATACAAATCATTACCAATGAAAAAAAATCTTAGGCGACACACCGTTAAATCTCAGTGACCCTCTGGTATACACTACTTTTATTGTTAATGATAGTTGGTGCTGAGGAGAAACTGATACTAGAAACTAAGGGTTAGGTATCCTTACTTCTGAAATCAGTTTCTTCTTGTGCCTGTCTATAATTTTTTACAAAAAAGTTTAGTGGAAAAATTCTTTAAAGTTTTAATAAATACTGCTAACAATATTAACTGTTCACTACATTTTATTTATATATGAAGTTCAAATCTGAATTAATTCCTTTTGGCTTCTTTGTTAACAAGGGTGGATAGTTAAGACCATTTCTTAGAGATTTCTTATCAACATACTCTTTGAAAATGATAAAATATTAATTCTGAACTTGTCTTGTTATATGTTTGTGTATGTCTGTGTGCATCTATGTATGTATTTATGTATGTATGTATGTATGTATGTATGTATGTATGTATGTATGTATGTATGTATGTATGTATGTATGTATGTATGTATGTATGTATGTATGTATGTATTTTTCAGGTTTGTTACTGATGGTACACCAGCTATATTGATTGGTTTCATATTGTTTCAACTCCCTTCGCAAGTTCCTCATCTATTTAAACCAAAGGGTTATCCTGAAAGTCGTAAGCTAAAATAAAAACGCAAAAACCCTGAATTATTTCGTATAAATTATAATTTTTTATTATCGCGTATAATTAAACTAAAATAAAAACGCAAAAACCCTGAAATAATTTCGTATAAATTATAATTATTTATTATCGCGTATAATTCATTATTAATTTTTGTTACACATATTCATAATTATATATTATAACGTATTTTTCATTATTTTCTAACTTCTTTAGCATCAAAAAAGCAAAAATATATCTTGGATTGGACACGTGTGCAAAAAGTTTTTCCGTGGGACGTTTTGTTTTTGCTTGGCGCTGGGTTCGCTTTAGCAAAAGCCTGCGAAGTAAGATTTTCCCTTTTTTTTAGAAAGCTCTTCACTTCTATAAGTTATTACCTTTAAATCTTTAAATGTTATGACAAGATAGCATAGCATTTTTGTTCTTGTTTTAGGCTTCTAAGCTCTCTCTGTGGTTAAGTTGCCAACTATCTGCCTTAAAAGTTCTATCACCTTTTGTAGTCGTTCTTATCGTTTCGGTGATGGTAACTTTCTTAACAGAAATCACATCCAATACTGCTACTGCTGCCATTTTACTTCCTATTCTCGCATCTTTGGTAGGTTTATAGTTTAATGGTTAACCCTGTTAGATCTTCAAACAGATATTTCTCAATATGGTGTAGGTTTTGTTCCTAATCTATTTTATAATAATTACTGTAGTTAATACTTCTTAGTCTTGAAATTTTGATTTTCTATTTAAAAGGCCCAAAGTATTAAAGTTCACCCACTTTCTTTGATGATACCTACCACAGTATGTGCATCATTTGCGTTTATGTTACCTGTAGCTACACCACCTAACGCTATTGTATTTGGAACTGGTCGTCTGTCGGTCAAAGATATGGTTAGCTTATTTTCTTTCTTTACCCTCTTATTTTTAGGGTTATTCTTAAGACAAATATGCGGACATCACTTAATCTGGAAAAAAATACATATGATTTTTCAAAGTTTTGAAACAAGGTTTTTGAATACAAATAGGTAATATACTACAATCAGTATTTGATGACGTGTGCGGATTTTAAAGAAAGAAAAAAGTCTCTTAGTTATAAGATAATTTAAACCAGCAACTTTGCTAATTCCAAAACCAGGTTTATCAGATTTTCTATGATCAAAGTACAAGGCTCTAAATGTAAAGCTTCGCGTTTAATAGATGACGATCTTGGCATCAGCAAGAAATAAAAACTGTCTCTTATTTATTTAAATTTTGTAATCTTTTTTAAAATTGTTTAGGCGAAGGCTGGTTTTGGAATGAACCTTATTGGGATATTGCTTATTACTCTGTCTATTAACACTTGGGGATATTTATACTACGATTTGGGTCATTTCCCAAAGTGGGCGTATTCCTCAGCCTCCAATTCATCATGTAGCTCTTTTTCTATTGCAAAGAAATCCTTTTAGTTGGTGTGCTTTATGAACTCTACTAATTTACAGAGAGAGTATTACCTATCTATCCTGCGGTCGCCTTTAGATGCAAATGCTTCCCCAAACAAGTTTCAAATCGTTTTTCTACTAAGAGTTTCGACACTCGAGTAAGTATAAAGCATATGTATTATAAGAAAAAAAGCTAAAGAGAGTATTAAAAGTAAAAACCATTTGTATTGGTTTTTTCTCTCTCTGTTTCTCTCTTTTTCTTTTTCCTCTTTTAAAAAACAAGCAAATACATTTTGTTGGCGGGAAATTTTGGTTAGCAACGTCACTTTCCTCTTCCTTTCTTCGATACTTTTTGCAGTTTTTGGGAGATAAGGTTATCAAAGACCAGATTTTTCTTGAGCGATTCTTTTCGAAAGAAAATTTTCATTAATTTGCTATTTATGTATTAAAAAAATCTGTTGGTTTATGTTGTTTTAATTTTGTTTTTCTATTTTCATCATGTGCTTCGCGAAAAAAATTAAACAAAAATTCAGCTATGAATAAACTTAAGGAGTCGAAACGTTATCCTGTAAAAACAAATATAACAAACATTAATCAAAAAGCTCTTTCTAAAAATCTGCAGTTTTCATTTGTTTATTTCTGGAATATTAAGAAGTTTGCTGAAACTGTTTCTTAGATTAAGCTTATACTTGACCCATATAGAAACGTTTTGTTATGAACACGTTTTTAAAATTGCGCTTTATATTAATTGGTTCCTTTCTTTAAAAAAAAAAAAAAGTATTTGCTAAAAATTAGTTTGATTAAATAGAAATAGTTTTTTTACTTAATTCTTTTTTTTTTAAATTCTTGAAATGTTACTGATTTGTCGTTTGATGTCATTTTTAAGAATATTTCATACTCAAACTTCGTATTTTTTTTGTGTGTGTATTTTTTTATATATGAATAAAAATTGCTAACTGTGCAAACCTTGTTTTTCAGTTCTAGGACTTTTTTTGGAAGATAAATTGAGTAACTCATTCACTTCCGATTGTAATCACGATTGATATTTTAATCACATGATTGATACTTGCAATCGGAATCATGTGATTGTAATCACATGATTCTGATTGTAATCACGTTCCGATTCTATCAACTGAAAAACGGAAAGTTTTTTCCTTGGTCATTCTTCCTAATATCATTGAATCTTCTAATTTATTATTATTTTTTAATGCGTTGTACATATATATTATTGTTGCGTCTTAATGGATTGCAGGTATTAAAATAAAACTTGACTTCAGTCAACAGTGCATATTGACATGGCGATTTTTAAGCCGATTAATTATTCATGTTTTCTGCGCATCTTTTACGCTGAATTCAAATACGTAAAATTCGCGGCAAATCATCTATTTTTGCGATATTTTTGAAGGTTTCGTTGTCAATCGAAAAATAAAAATTAATTCCTCTAAAATACTTAATGTCGTCTTGCTCGTCTGTTTCGATTAACGATGTAAACCAATAAACAAAATAAACTATTTGATTCGAATCCGAAAAAGAAATTTATTTTTGTTTCATTCGCCTAGCTTTGTTTGAAATTAAAGTCCCAACGCCGATGCTTCAAGTAAACCAATAAAGGTCGCTACTACACTTTCTCCTCCTCCCCCCCCCCTCCCCCCCACTTTTGTACCACCCCACCCCTTACCTTTATGATTGATTCTGATAGAGAATTTTTGCTCATTAAGAATCGTGTAAAAACATAGATCTCAAAATCAATGCAAAGTGCTTTAATCTGAAGTTGAAAGTACAAAAACATACAATAAATTGCCAATATTCGCCATCTTGATGTTCTTTCGAGGGTAATCAGACGGACAAACGAGCTATAAAACATGTTACTCTTACAAAACATGATTCCTTCTTATGAATTTTATTTTTATAACAAAGTTTATGGCTTTTTTTCAATAAAAAATTTTTTTTTTCATCAAAGAAAAAAGAACTTGTAAAGACTAACTTTCATTGAAGAATTAAAAATGGAAATCCTTAATGTTCTTCGAAAAAATGTTCTTAACAAATTTGTGTGGCTGTGAAGATAATCTTATATAGTGCCCTTTTTTAAATGATATTAAATTACAATTATTCATTTAAAAATTAAAAAATGTTTTTTCATAAAACTTATATTTAACACTTTATGGTTAAAAGAAGTTCAAAATTTTAATATTATTTTCAAAGAAATCTGAAAAATGAGAGATTTTTTTTTATATAAAACTTTTTAATCTAAATAAAAGTCTTTACTTTATATATTTCAAATATATTGAAAAAAAAAAAATTGCAACCTGATTTTTTTTGTTCAAATGAGAAGAATTTTCTAAAATGATATCGAATATATGCATATTTACCAATGTTCCACCGAGTTCCAAGGAGATATATACTTTTTCAATTGATTAATACTTTTACTTTTAGAGTATAAAGGGATTGCTGCAAACATTTTCGGTATAGGGAGTTACTAAAGAAATGCAAACGTCAATGAATCTATAAAAACCTTGTTTTCCGCCATTTTTCAACAATAGTTTATTATATCAAAACAAATGAAACTAGCGGAAAACAAGGTTTTTATGGACTCAATAACATTTTTATTTCTAAAATTCGAGTTTTTTACTTAAATAATTTGTTTTAATATATCAAATATAGTTTCAAGAAACATGGTATTGTCATCATATGCCACTTAAAAGTTTGTTAAAATGTTTATTGTCAATTTTGAATAATGATTTATTATTCGATAAGTACTACATATTTGAAATAGCTTTACTTAACAAATTCAGTGTTTCCTGTAACATAAAAGTAACATTATTTACATAAACATTATAGGAAACTTAATGTGTAAAGTGAAAAATTATATAAATTACTGAAAATCTTTCTGATATATATTAATGATTTTATTAGCTTGGCGATTCTTAAAAACAATAACAAAAAAAAGATTAAATCTTATCCCAATTATACGTGAATTAGGAGTGGATAAATTACGATTATGGAAGGAGGAATGAAATAAAACTGAAGAAATAAGCAAAAAGAACATAAATAAAGTAAAGGTTACTTTTGCGACATTTATTTCAAAAGTGAAGAAAAAACTATAACAAGGTGGTAGAAATCATGATTCATTTATAGAAAAAGATTATCGATGGCTTCAAGAAAATCTTATGACGAATAAACGTAGGCATTTTGGTTCTGGAAAGCCCCATAAACAATGGGTGGTCCTTGGAGAGCGAAGCAAAAGAGAAAAAAAATAAAAGAACAAGGTGTTGAATATCATGCTCTATTTTTAGTCTCTGCAAGAAGTATATTTTTTTAAAAAAGTCAAAGGTTTGACAGATCAAAAAAATTAAAGAACTCTGGATAAAACCTTTCCTTTAAGTAAGAGTGTAAAGCTTGCTTTACACTGAATAAGAAGTGTATTAGAAGAGAATACTGACCTCAGCGATAAACAGTATAAAATGATTAGAAACTCAACCATTGGATACACATTCATCCACTTCTTGCATGATATTTTAGTAGAAAAAGCTAAATACTTTCCTAATAATATTTTTTTCCCTCTGATTTCAGTTGCTACCATTCAATAATGCTAAAGCTGTGTTTTTTTTAACAAATTTGAATTCTTTGACCCAAAAAACAATTGTTTTCAAATGTAATATGTTTGTTTACAATTTTTAACAAATTTTACTTAGTTCTTGCCGTTTTTTGATCACCTGAATCACTGTGCGGCGGCAGTCGGGAATATGCAGTGAACTTATAAAAAGTTTCCACAATGTTTATGGTGCCTTACAAGTGGTAACGGCATAAAACTATTAAAATATTTTATAAATAAATTTGTTTTTTTTGTTGTGTATGAAGTTTGAAAATTCAAACTTAGCTCTTCAATAAGAATTAAGGTTATGGCAAGAGGAAGCAGAAGAAGACAAATAAAGTTTAAAATCTAAATATTGAACTTACATAGTTAGATTTTATGTATATATTAGCAGGAATACCCGGTGTTCAAAATCAGACAATTTTATATATATATATATATATATATATATATATATATATATATATATATATATATATATATATATATATATATATATATATGTATATATATATATATATATATATATATATATATATATATATATATATATATATAAAATTGTTATGTTACATTATTTTTTTATTTAATATTGATACTGTACATAATGTCAGCTTAAGTCATATTTACCAAATGTAAGAATGTTCAGTTAATTTTCTTAATCAATATTGAGCCATCAAGTTCCAGAAAATTTAAGACAATAATTAGAACAATTTTTGAGAATAAATTGACTGAGTTGGTTGATCTAAGCAATTATTTTAGTCAAACCAAACTCCATATATACAGATCTGTGATACAAAAGTATCTTATTTAAAATAAAAACAAACTGAAATAGAATGATATTCCAAAAAGTAGTATATGGGCAAAGATATATTCAAAGATCTAGCCCTTTTGATTCTTAAACAATGGCAAAGATGCATGGTCAAGTTTAAGTATCCAATAATTGTAAGTGATTAAGTGTTTTGAGATTAAAAATTTGGAAATGATTTGGAAGTGATTAAAAATTTGGAATTGAAGAGAAAATGAATGCTTAGATTATAAAATAAACTTTTTTCTATTAAAAATTTAAGCACACCCAGATATT
Source organism: Hydra viridissima (assembly GCF_058129835.1). Classification (NCBI taxonomy): domain Eukaryota; kingdom Metazoa; phylum Cnidaria; class Hydrozoa; order Anthoathecata; family Hydridae; genus Hydra; species Hydra viridissima. The sequence goes on along the minus strand of NW_028324306.1, from coordinate 13,246,332 downwards.
TTTAAAAAGAAAAACGAGATTGTTTTCTTCACAGAAGAGTCATTTTACTTAGAGAAAAAAAAACACTTAGAAAATTCTTCTTCATGATAAATACAATAAAAGTATGTAAATTTATCACATTCAGTTTTAATTTTGTTATTTATGTAGTCACTAATTTTATTTGAGCAAAAAAAATTATTCCAAGGTGAGAAGGACTTTATTTTTAAAACATTTAAATAAAAAAAGAACTATTAGTCCTAAGTTGTCTATCCAGCTCAAATTTCTGCAGCCTTTTGTCAACTTTTCAAACTCACAACACTGAACTTTATTTGAAGAAAAAAAATGTTTTGATTTAAAATATTTTTCAAATAATTTTAATTGTAGAAAAACAATTCACATTAATGCTTAATTGTAACAATACTAAAAATTACAAGGTTTTTAAGCAACTAAATAAAGTACCAATAAAAAACTATACAGTGTGGTCTGAAACTTATATTTTGCATAACATCATTTCACTGAATAGACTCTTGAAGATTAAAAAAGTCACTGACAACTAGTATGTGTATATCAGTAAAAAAGGAAGTTTAACATGTGTATCTTTTTTTCTCTCCATAAGATAATATAAAAATTTTATAAATCTGCTGGCTACTAGTTGCTACATACAGTGTATTCACTCTAAATGCAAGCAGTCATATCTGGTGGTTTTTGGAGGCGTTGGATAATATTGTTGTCGTTTTTTGCAACTCTAATATGTGTTTTAATTTTAAGTCAAAAAGCTATGGTGAGTTCCTTTTCTATAAAAATATTTAACATCTGCTTTTGATTTCTATTCACCAGAAAAAAAATATTATTACTGTATGCTACAATTTAAGATTTAAAGAATAAAAAAAATTGCTTTTGAATTGACATAATATCAGAAGTAGTAAAGAACCTGAAAGTCCTTTACTTCTACTGATACTCTGCCTTTGATTTTTGAGAGTAACTGAGTGTAGAATGAGCAAGCAGTATCTTAACCTAATTTAGGTTCCATAGAACTAAGAGTATATCTATCAATAGTCTAAGAAATAATGGTGAGGAAATAGGCTGCATTTCCTTATACTTAGATTTAATGTGATATATGCATTAGTAAGATTTCTACAAAAAAGTGTAACATAAGTTCCAATAATTAAATTCTGCAGTAATTCTAAACAAATTAAAATTTTTCAGTAATTGTTTTATAGTTTAATAAATTTTACTTTACAAAGTATTTAAGTATGTTCAGTATTTTATGTAAACTGATACTGAACAAGTTGTTTTTAGACTTATCAAGATTCAACTCAAAATTTTATTACAAAGTTCATTTGGCTAGACTTAAACAATATTACCTTAAGAAAATGCAGAAACTCAAAACAAGGTCCAAATTTGATTGCTGATGAAAAAGGTACTATAATCTTTTTTTTTTAGTCAATAGGAATTATAGCATTAAAAAACTGTGTAATGATAATACAAATTAAATAGGTTTTTCATAGATTTTTAAGGGCAGCTCTATTAAACACATTATGTCAGTTTTCAAGAATTTTAAGTAGTGTTGATGAAGAATTGTATGATTAGACTTATATATTATCAGCTTAAGTGATATGTTACAAAGTAACAGTTACTAATTATTTTTTCTTACTAGATTTATGAACATAACTTGTGTTTGTAAATGTAGTCTATAAATTGATAATGAAATTCCTAATTCTGTTCCATTCTGTATATTTTTACTGAGGCTTACAAATTATCATTCCAGTTTTAAAAAATCTACATTTTTTCAGGACAGGTATGCTTGATGAATAATGTCCTTAAAAATGGATGTTGTAATTCTCATGTAAACTCAACACATCGATACAACTGTAATTCATGTCATGCTAACAGGTGTTGTCAAGTTTATGAACATTGTATATCTTGTTGTCTGCAGCCTGTGCCACGCAAGGTTTTTTTAAATTTCGTTTTATTGCTGAAATTTTTTTGTACAATTTGAGTTGTTAATTCAGTGCAAAAAGTTTGGCTTATAAATATTTTATTATTACAATCTTTATTTAAGTAAGTGGTAGTTTGTGCCAGACATTAAACAATCACTAACTCTTATTTCCACCTCTTGTGGTGTTTTTTATGTTATTTACTTTTTTTACATACCAGAGAAGGCTCATTGAAAAAATACTTATTCAAGCACATATGGCACGCAATCCATTGTTAAGAGAAGTTAAAGATACTTTTGAATTATGTTTACACAAATGTCGCACTTCTTCATTGGTAAATTTTTGTTTTTTAGTTTATACTACATATTCTATTTAAAAAAAAAAACATTAGTATTTGTGTTTGTCACATAAGGATATTAAAATTTCAAAATTTCTCCTGAGATAATTTATCAACAACCCAGTCATGTTTCTTGAAAAATAAAGAATTATGACTGGGTTGTTAATAAACTATGTTGATAAAAATCAAACCTATGTAATATTAGTTTAAAAATTTTTTATAGAGTGTTTATCAAGAAAATAAGTATCGAGATGATTTGTTTAAGTATTGTTTTGGAACTGATGGACCTGATCATGTGTAAGCAGAAACTATGGATGCCATATTTTGTTTCAGCTAAGAATATGGTTGTTGTTATGCAGGTAAGACTTTCACATTTCTGATTGCTGATTTGTGTGCAAAAATTGATTTTAATGACAATAAAAATCTATTTATTGCTTAACAAGGGTGAATTTAAATATTTAAAGGTAGTAAAGTGTTATTACTAGCACAAAAAAAATTTACTGTTATTAGTTTGTTTATGATTAAAGTTACAAGCCTGCATACTTATGAGATAATTTTGCTGGAGCATATAAAATTCTTTTAATTGGATAGTTAATGTTTGAAAACCAGTTTTGTTTTCTTTTGCTAAGAAATTAAAAAAAGTTGCAATTAGTTTTTTACATTTTTATGGAATCTTCATGAATCATCACTTTTATCATTTGGTCATTTTGATAAGAATTAGTTATTTTTTATGAAAGTTTTTATTTTTGAACAATTCATCAAAAGTGTTGCCTCTTAGACACTATTATGATTATATATTTCATAAACATTTCAAATAAAACATCCCTTAAGAAGTTTTAGCATCTTTGAAATAAAAATGGATGATTAAGCATTTCAGCAAAGTTTAGTGTTATTTCAAAATTTAAGTAAAGTTTGTTAACCTATCCTCTATTTGATACTTAAAACTTGTCATACTCAAACGTATGCACTTCATAAATACTTAAGATACAAATTATGTGCTAGAAAATTATACTGTCTGATTGTAATAAAAAGTTCCATTCTTTTTCAAATTAGCTAAAAAAAAACACTTTTTTTTTATAGGAGTTTGCTGTTTGAAAAATGAATGAATTACCTACTAAGATCTTGAAATTCATTTAAAAAAAAAAAACTAACAAAAAAGGTGAATGGGAATATGTTGTGTATGAGCTGAAGATACGAGGAGAAGCTGCATGCATGAGGAGAAGCTGCACTAATATCAAGCATGTAACTTAAGACTTTAAAGAAGTGAAAATGAAAAGTATAAATGTTTCAGAAGTCTTCAAGTTCACATCTTATTTTGGAAGAATTAAAATACATTTATGGGTTTAATTAAACAAAAGTTTTAGATGTTCTATTTCTTTTTTACAAATTGCTACTATTATCTTTTAAATTTGTTGTACCATGTTTGTGTTCTTGGAATTATTTGTTTTAATAAAGAAAAACTTTGAGTAATTTTTTTAATTAAAATTTACTGGTTATTTGTTATTACTTTTTTTTTTTTCTTTGATTCTATGTTAAAGAAAAAGAAACATATGGTAAGCTATCAGCAGACAAAAAGTTTTAAATAATATGCTAATATCACCAAACCTGTTTTCAAAATTTTAGTAATGATTAAGTATTTTTAGTGTTAGTTAACTGATTACTAATAAAATATAACAAAATTATATAAATAGAGTAATGCAAACAGTTTTTTTTTTGATATGTTGTAATTAATTAATAACTAGAATCATTATGATAATGTCTTGGTTTAAACTGATAAACTTTTGTATAGATAAAATATACATATGTAAAATGCATTTTCATTATCAACTATCTTCTTTTTTCAGAAAATTCTTTAAAAAATGTCTTCAAGGGAAGCTATAAATGTTTCTTGGGAGCAAAAATGGGTAAGCAACAATGCTGTGTGGCATATAGATGCAGTGAATCCTTTTCTGCAGAAACATTTTTATAAATTGTCTAATGAAATTTCAGTTCATGGAAAACGTGTAATTGTGCCATTGTGTGGAAAAACATTGGATTTAAAATGGCTTTATCAACAAGGTCTGGCTGTTGTGGGGGTAGAATTTGCTGAAATTCCATGTGTTAGTTTTTTTGAAGATAATTCACTTAGTTACACTATTGAAAATCATGGCAGTTACAAAGTTTATAAACACGATGATCGTCTGGTTATTTATCAAGGAGATTTGTTTGAATTTAATTCTCAAAAGCTTGGTGGGGCTTTTGATTTTTGGTGGGATAGAGGTGGTCTTGTAGCTATGGTGACAGAAGAGCAGCAAAAGTATGTGGACCATTTAAAGTCTCTTCTTAATGAATTTTCGTTTAGCGCTTTGCTGGAATCTTATGAATATGATGCTTCTCTGAGATCTAATATGCCTCCACGTCCTATAAAGAAAGAACAATTACAAAGTTTATTCGGTGATTCTTTTTGTGTAGAAGAGTTAGATCGCATTTCTGAAAATGAACTCCCTGAAAGTTATACTGCCAAACTTGGGTGCTCTTCGATAATTGTGTATTATTTAATAACTTTAAAAAAGGTTTAAGATTTGAATTAAATTCTTCATTTAAACTCTTTTAATTATATTTGTAATAGTTTTTCATTTAGAAATGAGTTTTTAAATTACAATAATTATTTGTACAAAAGTAGCATAAACTTATATATAAAAGCACTGTATTTGCATATAAATGATCGAAATTCTTGTAATAGTAATGCCAAATTTTAAATCTTGTTAATTTTTTTGTGTAAAAAAATATATATATTAAAAATTTTCTATTGAATTCATTACATAATCTAAAATAGTTCAAAGTCGTTATTGTTATTTAACATCTTTAAACTATTTTAGCTTGGCTTGTTCAAGGAGCAACTTCATATTCTTGATGTTTTATTTATAAGTTATTGCTCTTTTATGTACATGATCTGTTCTATGGTTGAACATTTTGTATCCATAAATAACTATATAAATATCCATAAATAACTGTATAAATATCCATAAATATCTTTTTAACAAACTTATTCTCCTAAATCTTTTAATCTCTTAACCATAAAATCTTTGGTCAATATTTTTATTTGTGTTCTTAATATCAGTTAACATTTTCAATAACAATTTAGTAGCAACTTGTGAAACTTAATGCTTGCATATGAATACTAACAGTAATGAGCTGAAAGAATTGAAGAGTAGTATTGAAATGTTTTAGTAAACTTAAAGAGTACAATATTTGTATTCTTTAAGCTTATACTGTATTGGATGATCAGCGTAGTGTTTGATGAGTGTATTTTTTTTAGAAAATGCACAATAGAAACATATTTAAAGATTCTCCTCCTGATTTTAGGCAATTAATGCTTGAGTATCCTGAGTTTGCTCCTTATGTTCAAATTGGGGTTTCTGGGAAAGCTTATGTCAATTTTAAAGATCCAGCATCTCTGCGCAGCCTTTCTGTTGTTCTTTTAAAGAAATTCTTTAATATCAGTATAGATATTCCTTTAGATCGTTTAATACCTACAATACCTTTGAGGTTAAATTACATACATTGGATTGAAGACTTAAGTGGATGTTTAAATAAAAGTGCATCTGGTATTGATATAGGTAATCCAATAATCAGTAATTTAAATTTTTATTAATGCTACTTTTATATTATTTATAATTTCATTTTTTTTTACTAGGTTGTGGAGCATCATGTATTTATCCACTTCTAGGTAATAAGATGAATAATTGGAAGTTTATTGCCACAGAAGTAAATGTTGAATCACATGCCTACGCAGTGAAAAATGTGCTAAAAAACTGTGCTGAAGATTCTGTGAAAGGTCAGAATGATTTGATATTTGTTTTTGCTCAGTATTTTAGATCTAAAGAACTTTGTATGATCTTTAAATTTGTTTATTTTTTCAGTTATCTTAACCTCTCCAGAAAAATCTGTTTTTGATTGTGTGATAGCTTCAGAATTTAGTTTTGATTTTACTCTCTGCAACCCACCGTTTTTTCCTGAAGTCAATGATGACATCATATATGAAAATAATCGTACTGGTCATCGCCCACCACCTATTTCCCAATCAACAGCAAGCGATAGTGAGTCTTTTACAAAAGGGGGAGAAGTGGAGTTTGTGAAAAGAATGATGGATGAGAGTTTGTTATTGAAGGAGAAAATTAGGTATATCTCTCATGCTTGTGTTCATTTTTTACATTTTTTACAAGGATGTATATTTGAATATGCTTTTTATCTCTCAATTTAATGTCATTTGTATACCTGCATGCATGCATGTATATATGTATGTATGTATGTATTGTATGTATGTATGTATGTATGTATGTATGTATGTATGTATGTATGTATGTATGTATGTATGTATGTATGTATGTATGTATGTATGTATGTATGTAGGTAGGTAGGTAGGTATGTATGTATGTATGTATGTATGTATGTATGTATGTATGTATGTATGTATGTATGTATGTATGTATGTATGTATGTATGTATGTATGTATGTATGTCTGCATGTCATCTGCATGCATTCATGCATGCATGCATTCAGAATACTAATGCATTCAGAAAAAATATATTTTATTGTCAGTAATTGGCAATTATTGATATGAGTTTTTTTTTTCATAAAAAGTTTTGTGTTGTACATCATATCTTTAAAAAAATTACACAGTTCTGTTTAACTAAATATTATTATTTTTAAAACTAGTAAGAGTTCACTGGAAAAAAAAAATATCAAGAAATCATTAATTTAATTTATACATAGAAAAAATAAGGAAGTTCATTGTTTATATACAAAAAGGTTGATTGACAATCTAAAAAAAATAAAATTTTTTTTGTTGTATGTATTTTCAATTTTTCATCTATATTAAGCCTTTTCCCAACATGTTGTTGATCAATTTTTGACATGTTGATACCAGAATAGCATACCATGTTTTTACCACCTCTAGACTTTAGTTTTGCTACCTCATCTTTCATAATTTTTTATAAATTTTCTATTGGTTAGTTATCTTATATTGGAGCATTATATTAGAACTATCTCTTTGCTGAAATGTCTAAAGCAACAAGGCTCTGTATACACACTAGTTAACATCTGATCCAAAAATATTAAGTTTAAATTCATCTGTCTACAAAACAGTTCCTCAATTCTTATTTCGACATGTAGAACATTTATGGAAAAACTCTTTTCAACCTTTAACATATTGCTTTTTCAATAAAGACACTCTCGCTAGTAAATTAGCTTCTACTAAATGCCCTCTAATTGTACATAAAGTTACATTTTGTTTTAAATTTTTTTTATGGTGTTGCTGGAGACAAATGGATGCATTTTAACTTCACTAACATATAATTTATCTTCTCACTAGGTTATTTTTCTTTTCTTTCCTCTAGTTTTAACAAATTTTTGTGGTTTAAAAACATACTGAACCATTCCAACAAAGCACCCTTTTTATCTTGAAATCTCTTGACATGACTTTCCATTGTTCTTGAGTTTCTGAATGGCTTAGAGTTCAGCCAAGGTACAACGTACCTTTCTGCCCATAACATGTTATGTTAGAATCATTGTATGAATTTTTTGTTGATGTTGATACCAACATATTGTTTACTTTAAAAATTAGTATATTTCCTTTTACACAATAAATAATGAATTGAGTTTTTTAATTGAATTTTTATTGAAGTGCATTTTATCTTTTTTTTTTTTTTTGTCAACTTCAAAGCATATGTTTTTACTTTAATTTCAAATAGTTAACTAAACATACATTAGAACACTTATCAAGAACAAAGAACACTTATCAAGAACAAAGAACACTTATCAAACTTACCATGTTTAAATGTTTACAGAATAGTATGGTTTAAACACCAATTAAAAATTTTAAGACGTCGGAATATATCTATTACTGTATATATGAATTTCGTTGAGTTTCTGCACTCTGATTTTTAATCAACTTGTTTTTTTTAGATGGTATACTACAATGCTCGGAAAAAAATCAAGCTTAAAAGAATTAATTTCTTATGCTAAGTTTGTGCAGGTGTCTTGTTTTTGTAAATTTATTTTTCTATATTTATTTTTCTATATTCTTAACATGTTTTGTTGTACGTTCTTATGCATGATCATAAAAAAGTATATAAAAATGTGTGTGGTATTTGAAATTTTTTTTTGTTTTTATTATTTGTAGTTTATGAGTATTATAATTGTTTTTATCGTAATTATAGTTTTTATTTTAATCTTTGTTCTGTTTGCTGTGGGTATTATAGATAATTATTATAAATTTTTATCATCATAGATTCCAAAGTTAACAACTACAGAATTTAGGCAGGGGCGTACTATGAGGTGGGGTTTAGGATGGACATTCAATGAATCCATACCAAATGTACGTATGCTTTTAGAAGTTACTGAAGTAATCTCTTAAATTGCTAAGCTATATTTTATGAATGCCTATAATTCTTGTGTTTCAAAGAACCATTTAAAAAGGATTATGTTAACGTATAGTATTAGCCTATCGTGTCTCTTAAATAGAGAGTAGACCTATAGCAGACTTCATTATCAAGTAAAATATTACATATTGTCTGAACTTCATTGCTAATATTGTTATAAAGATTGTTTGATCCGTTTAGGTGTTGACTACTGTAAAAAAGAAGCCGACTGAAAAGAAACCCAAACCTTTTTATCTGATTCTCTCTGATCAATTCTATCAAGATAATAATCTAACGCCCGTCAAAAGTTCTACTCCTCCGAAAAATGTATTATCAACCATGTGGCTCGTTATGAAAGTCATTAAACATCAACTTCAGGAGCTTCAAGTATTTGGTCTTTTATTTTGTCTGCTCTGTTTTATCTATCCAACTTTTAATTTTAAGTACTACTTTTCTTAATTTACTTTATTTTTATGCAGTTATTTGATTGGTGTTTGACAAAAGTTTTATAACTTGAATATTTACAGGCGTGTTAAAGATCACACTCGAGGTTATTTCTTTCTTTGCGTAAATGCTTATGTAAAGCTGTTTTTTAATTTGTAGATTGTCTTAGAAGAGCCTGAATATATTACTCACCGAAACCAAGACGCATACGAAATAAACGGCAAGGCGTTTCAAAATACATGGACACACACACGGCAGAAGAGAAGAAAGCTCTCATTAGCCAATCATGAAGAAGCTGCATCAAAAAAAAACAAGGTTGATGGAGAATCGGACAGCAAGTTTTCTATAACAAAAACTGAAGGCTCCTGTAATTTTCTATCCACTCCATCTGTGTTAAGTGTTTTTAAAAATGATGCGCAACAAACAGATAATAGCAATACAAAGCTACGGGAACATGTCGGATATACAGATAAAACTAGTCAAAAACAACCAACGTCTTATTTTACTTGTAAAAATGTCGAATGTCTAATAGGAGTTGAAGAATATTTAAACAAAGAGGATCTTTCGCATGATACGAAATGTTCAATCTTAAATTTAGCAAATAATTTTGTGAAGAAAGAAAGAGAAAACGAAATTGATAATCCGGAAAAACATTTTTCAAAGGATTTGCCTCATTTAACACCATTGCTCTCTTTTTCATGCACAGTTGGTACATCGCGGCAGTTTCAACTGGCTGAAAAAAATTCTATCGTACTTTCCTTTTTATGCGTAGAAGGAAACCGAGAACAATTTCATCAAATGTTTTTATATCTCAAAAATATTCTTAAAGGTTCTCAAATAAAAAAATAGCTTTCATTACAAAAGATTACTATAGAAGAATATATATCATTACAATAGGTTACAATAGAACAATAAAAATGGCTCACGACAGAACAATTACAATGGCATACAATAAAGCAATTGCGTTCATTATAGTAGTCTATTTTTCTCTGATATCTTATAATGAAGTTTAAACTTTTCAGTACTTAGGTGCGAAAGTTTTTCTTAAGAAAATTTTTTCACTTAAGTTTTATCCCAAAGTTTATTCTCTTATTTTAGTATTTTTTTTTTTTTTAATGTTTGTAGATTGATGCTCCAGCTCACCATGTGCGATAAATTATTCATTTTTATATTCAGCAAAGACTTTTACTTTCAGTGCTCAGGTTGGATTCGACAAACAAGTTCTTGTGAATTTTCAATACTTTGCTCAACGTGAGCAAGTGGTTACATTCTGTTCGATGCTCTTGTTGATAGTGAGGTAGTGTTTTATCATGGATGATGAAACTTACGTAAAAAAGACGTTCACAATTTTTTTTAGCGGAAAATGACGTAAAACAGTCTTTAGCAAATCTAAGTTTTTCTCAGGGAATAAATGCCAGGAAAGTCGTTTTTTTAACATGTAATTTATCCATCCATGTGGAATTAAAAGTAAACATTTTATCACCACTGTTACTATGGGCACAAATACGTATAGTCTAACAAAGCACCTGCAGGGGGAGGGGCTGTTGGAAGTAATTCTAAGAAAAAATCAAAAGGATTTTTGAACTAAAACTATAAATCAGACGATCACATGTCAATAAAAACTCTTATACTAATAAATACTGCTATCCTGTAAATGGTACACTCTTCAAGTAGTAGAAGAAATAAGCCACATAAAATCTAAACGGGCAAATTTGAGCTACTCAGGCTCTCAAATCTCTATATAAGGTTGTAAAAACAATACGAAAATAGGGTTTAGAATTACAAAATAAGGAAAGTGTTAATTTCATGTAATTGTATTTAGAAAAAAAAAATTTTAAACTTTAAATCAGAGTTTGCACAAAGTTTCAACTTTTTATTGACAAATTCTAATGCACCAACATTTATCTTCAAAGTTGTGTACGAACCTCCTGCTCAAGGTTATAAATCATGTTTTCACGAGCACCTACACATCAGGGCAAGAGTGGCATTACTAATCTCACGGATTTCCAGACAATTTTTTTACTTAAACCTAATTTTAATCTAGAGTTTAATTTCCATCGATGGAAGTCTTTCTCAAAGAACTTTTCCAGAAAAGTATTTTACATGAAGCTACACTGCCGTTTTTTACACTGACACTAACTTTTGAACGGTGGTGTATTTGTTATTTTCAATTTGGAAAATGTTAACTGAAAAGTGAATACGGGCGCCTGCAGAATCTGCGGGGGAGGGTAGAGCTACCTCTAATTTTCTTATTGTGCAGGCGCCATGCCTTCAACATGTCAAATTTTAACTTTTAGAAATATGCTGCTAGATAATATAAAATGGATTTTATTTCGAAACCTCTATTCCTAAAATTTTTTCTGTGGTCCCCCACGTATGCGTTATATTTCATTTGCTATGACCTGTAAAATTGATATACAACTCGTATCATCTTTCATAATATTTGTTTTGTCTATTCGTTTAAGGTAAATGAGTTTTCAAAATTTAAATGGCATCGAATGACCTTTTCAATAATCTTTTAAAATCACTTGTAATTTTCAAATATTTATCAAAAAGTCATTCGAATTCTTTGTAAAACCTATTTGTAAATTAATAAATAAAAAAATAGACAAGAACTTTGTAAGTTTTTAATCAGTTTTTTTCACATACATATAAGATCTTCTTTAAGACTAAAAATTTGACGATTCCTCTCAGTAGGTTGAACTTGAAGAAGTATTGCACATGCTTTTTCTAAATTCATCAATACTGATTGCAATACTTCGTTATTGCATACCAAATGAACCTGTTTTAGTTCTATTCCTGCTAAACAACGTGGGCGTTGAGGCTTTTTAGGAGGAGTTTTGTGGGGGATAGGAGATGTTTCGTGAATTACCGTTTCCTTCAGCGAGCTTGAAGAACTATTGTTTTTATCATTTGGCTGTTCATTCTTTTCCTTATCAGATAAATTACGCTCGTCTTTCAGTTTCCTCAATTTATCAACATTTGCATACAAGCTATCTTCTCTAGTATTATCTACAAAATCATAAATATTTTTATCACCTACGAGTTCTTGATTTATCAGGTATTCCTCATCGTGTTTAATTATGTCTTCATTAATTCCATTAAGTTTTTCATCGTCATTTATGTACCGTGCAGGAGTGCAAGTGGACAACTTCGTCATATTTTCATTCTTCTCAATGGACAGGCCTGCAACAACATCAGAATTTTGCAAATTATGTTCATCATTTATATGCTCAAGTTTTCTATCTACATTATCGTTGTAGTTTTCTTCGCATGTCGTTTTTTCAATTGGCTGCATTGAAGGCGCTTTTTCTTCTGATATTGACAATATTTTTGGTGCGGGAGGCTTAGGAGGCGCAGTCAAAGTGGATGCAGATTTGTGTGGCGGATTTGCTGGTCGGGGTGGAGGTATTTCACTTGGTGACTTCATAAACGGAGGGTGAGAGGAGATCTTTTCAGGCAGAATTTTAACCGGAGGTGGCCGCGGCGGGGGAGTTTTTTCTGAATGGACTATATTTTTTTCTGCTGTGATCTTTTGAATAGCTGGGAGATTTAAAGAGTTTTTTTCTTTGCTGGATTTTGATTTTATGGAAGGAACCCTGAATTTCTTTTTCAACTTAAAATTCTGCGGAGAGTTTTCTACAATATTTTTATGACATTCTTCATGCTTGCTTTTTGTAAAGCTCGCATCCGGTTCTTTTCCAAAGTGTTGTCGGGTTTTATCCGGAGGACCAGTATGAAAACTGTTCAAGCTACTAGCAAATTCTAATTCCTCAATGCAGGAGAGATCTTTTGAACTTGAGTTATCAATATTTGTGAGTTGGCTGATGTCACTTTCTACATTCGCGGATTGTCGAATTGAAACTCTCTTGACCGTTAACAAAGTCATACTTTGAAGTTGTCTTTTAAGGTTTTCAAAAATATCTATAATTCCTGCTTTATACCTGCTTTCGATAACTTCATTTGTAAAGTTTATGCAATCAGATAATATCTTATTGCTGTCCTTGGCCTGTTTTATCGAGTTTACGCTCTCGGTATATTTCTCATTAATACTCTTAATTAAGTTTACCTGATGTGTGTGCAAAGCTTCGTGAAGAAGTTGAAACTTCTCCTCTACAGTAGTTACATAATTTTCATTAGAAATTTTAATCAGTTCCAAAGTCGTTTCTGCATCTACAGTAATAGATTCGATCGTTTTCTTCTTTTTTTCAGCCTCTTGCACTAAATGCTTTAGTTTTTCTTTATGGTCAGACACCAGCTCGTCGACTAAACTAAACGAGTGTTCGCTGTGGTTTATACTGAGCGTGCATTCATGGCAAATAAAAAGTCTACATTTGTTGCAAAAAAACTTTAGTATTTCGTTATGTTCTTGACACTTTTTAACTTCTCCTTGAAATATTTTTTGGTCTGAGATTTCGTGAGCATGGAAAGTTACACTTTTTTTGTGGTGGTTTGCGCACAACTCGCACATATTTTGGGAGAATTCACAACAGAGATCTACTGCAAGTTCTTGTTCGCATTCACTGCTCGATAAAGTTTCGCTCGATTTTATGGTCATAAATTCCGCAGATTCAACCACGTTCTGAGCAATAATGTTTGTAATTAAACCGGAAATACCTTCTTGTTGAAGCTATGAAGAAAAATCTAACAAGATTTTTCTTTGGTAAATATATATATACATATAAATAAAAAGTATTTTCAGTTATTTTGATTATATTTTGAATTTTATCATAGTTTTAAAAGTAAAACGTTTTTAAAACTTACCATTGTTTTGTAGTTGCATAACGGACAGTAAATGATATTTCCATCGCACAAGGCTAAGATACAACTTTCACAAAAAGTATGCATGCACAGTAACAGTTTGGGAGTCTTAAACATTCCCATGCACACTTGACAAACTTCGTTTGGAATGTCTTTTGCCATTTTATAAAATCACCCGTTATCAACAATATCGAACTTTATAATAAAAACACGAAAACATTATTAGAAAAATTAACCTATAAAATTTTTGTAGTTTAAACTACTGAAAGTTTTTGTTTGTTTACTCTTTTTGCGCAATGAAACTTTTTTCACAACATTAAGAAGCCATACCTTGTTTCAGAATCTGTGTCAATGAATGTTTTTGTGTTGTTGTTTCTGCAAACATACCAACTAAACTATTTCAAAATCTTTTAAATCGTTTTATCAATGTTAATGTGCCAATTGATGCTTTGATGCGACACGACATTAACCATTAATGGTGAATCCGCACGGATTTAACAATCAAACGAAAATGATCTATTTTTTACGCTTTTCAAACTAATCTTGCTTACCAAAAAAAAATAAAATAAAAAAAACATTTGCACAACTTTCAAACTTTTTAGAGTTATGATTCAAGAAAACCGGTTTAAATGCATTTATAATATTATGTCGTCATTTAAAAGAGCACTTGTTAGAATTATAAAGAATAAAAAAATATCAGAAGAGATAGATTGGACAAGATAATTAGCTAAGAATCGTTTTAGAACAAATACGGTGCTTTTAAAAAATTCAATTTTATGTAAACAAAAGTTGTTTTAAACTGAGCTAGCGTAATAATAACATTTATCAAGCCTTCAAGAATGCGAAAGGGAGGCAGCTAAAATAAAAAATAAGCACATTGTTTAAAAAAAGAAAAGCTAATAATTTCCTCTTTTGTTTAAAAATTTAAAGAAATTTATCAATAACCCAATATTATCTTGATGAATTAAAAAGTCTTAACATTTGTTGCCAGGATCACATTTAAAAATATTTCTTTGAGTCAAACTTTAAAAATATATTTCAATAAACGATTAGAAATTATTTTAAAAACTAATACCTAATTGCAGCCGACCGTCACCGATCTACTTGCAAGTTGACAGTTTGACAGCAAGTTAGTTAATAATTAAAATAAAATCCACCGGTAAAAAAGCATTAGCAAGAAACTTGTGAAGAAACAGGATATTTTTGAAGCGCAATCAAGAAACTGTTGTTTTCATCGCTTAAAAATTAATTTTACCAGAACAATAAATTATGCTGAATTCGTTTAAGAATTCAGTATTGTCTCGTGCGATTGATCTTAGAATACTTTAACAAAAAATGCTAAAAATTGTATTTGAGCCAAGTAAAGAAGTGTTCTATATAACGAAAAAATAATTCGTTCGCGTTTTCCAAAAATGCATAAAATTGATTGCAAAAAAGTAATCGAACACTTACAAAAACAGGTCGTTATTTTTTGCGTAAATCCAGTGAATTAAACGATAAAACTGCTGAGTAAGATTGAAAATAGCTAAAAAATACATTTTCGTCCAAGAAATAAAATAAGATTTAGTATTTCTACCAGTACAACTGATTGCAACATCATCATTAATGTGAAGAAAAACAGATTCGTTTCCACAGCTAAACTAGCTTTTAAAGTTCATGAAGACCACAACATCGACACCTCAAAACAATCAGAAATCGTATCAAAGAATAAGGTTATAGAAGAAGAGTAGTTTGAAAAAAACCTTTCTTAACTGTAAAATAAATGAAACGTCAATTGGAGTTTGCAAAGAAGTACAAAAAAATACCGACATCATATTGGAAAAATGTTTTTTTATCAGATGAGTCAAAATATAACTTTGTCTCATTGGATGGACTCCACAAAATGCGGCATATAGAAGCAGAAGCTTATTACAGTGAGTTACTGTAAATAATGCAAGAGGAAATGTGATGGTTTGGGGTAGTATGAGTCGGGAAGAAGTGAGAAAACTGACATTTGTTATTGAGAAAATGGATGCTTCAATGTATTGAAAAAATTTTCAAAACTAATTTGCGTCCATCTACTAAAAAATTAAGAATGGAAATGATTTCATATTCCTGCTGAACAACAACCCAAAACATACTGCTTAGCTTTGATACAAGTAGCTTCAATATTTTGGAATGGCCAGAAAATTTATGGTGTACTTTGGGCAGAAAAATTGGCAACAAAGCATTTAGACGCAAGTACCACTTAAAAGAAGTTATAACAGGCCTATGGGATAAATAACAACAGAAGAGACCCAAAATTTGGTCAACTCTAAGTCATATTGTCCAGCTGAGGTCATCAAGGCCAAAGGAGGTCCAACTCGATACTAATTTTTACAGAATTTGGTTGACTTGAGAATTTTTTGAACTTTACGATCATTTTTGTTTTACGCTAACTTCGTTATTAAGTTTCTAAATTTTCATTGTGCGAAAGAAAACTTTTTTTTCTCCAAAACTTCAATGATATTTTGATATTGATATTCTAGTGTATACTTTAGATGATTTTTTGACATAAATTACAAATATTTTGGTCATAAACAAGAAAGATGAGATTTTTTTAAGTATACGATTGTTTTTTTTTTTGTTTTTTTTTTCCATGCTGTAACTATCAATTCACATCATAAGAGGGTTATACAACCTGCAGCCTGTAGGTTCAATCATACTACCCTCACCCGGGATTGTATATATGAACCTATTGACCATCGTTTTTGCAACTTTTTTCTAACTAAATGACAAAACCATCGTACACCCGTCAAGCTGCATTATCTTTCAAACTTGGTTCCCACTAAACGGTATGTATTGGACCTATTGGTAACGATATGCAGATAAAATGTACTCTTAGTTATACCTTGGATAAAAGCCCGGCAAAATTTTAATTTCCATTCCGTAACATTAGACAAGTTTCCTTTCTTTTGATAAAAACGGTAAGTTTTCGCAGCTCTTAAATAACTTTATTAGGAAAGAAAAAACGTAATTTTTTAATTTCATACTAGAGACTCTCAGACAAATTGAACTTTGATGTTTAAAGGCAAAACGCGATTTGCCAAAATCAATACATTTTTTACTGCAAAACAACAACAACAAAACGCGAATGAGCCCAAAGACAACCGGCGAATTAATAATTTTAATTATACAAAAACTTTTAAACACTTATTGAATAATAATTAGCGTGTTCTCAAACGTAATAAAAGACAGATCAACATGTTTGCACAAACTGTTTCCATATTTGCATTTTATTGATTTTTGCGCCAATTTGAATTACTTCATAGCCTAATAATTTTTAATTATTACAAAAAATTTATTGCATTAATTTTGTTACTTGTTCTCACGTAATTTTGATACGTTGAATTCAAATCCGACATTAGATTTTCATGGCAGACTAAAAATTTTTGGAATTAATTTTTTTTTTTTTTGGAAAAATTAGGTACCGTGGTGTGACCTAAAAAAGTCCTTTAAAAAAAAGTGCTTTAAGAAATTCCTAATGCAAGAAACAAAATTTTTTTTTAATATATAAAATAAAAACTTGAGGAAATTTATTTAGTTATTTTAACGAACTAGATATCTAGTTAAAATAACAAAGTTACTTCCCCCAAATGTTTATTTTATATATACGAAATTTATCATTCCTTAAATTAGGACTTTCTTAAAGCATAGGACTTTGTTAGGTCACACCACGGTGGTTAGCAAATTTTTTTCTGGAAAACTAATTGGAAAATGCCTAAAAAGACTTTATTTTTTACAAAGTTAAAAGAAAAAATCAGATGAAAAAAATGTCAATTATGTCTAAATGAAAATCATCAGTCTCAACCTTTTTGTAGATTTATAAAAAAAAAGTGTAAACTTTAATTTTAAAAAAGAATTGCAGACAAGATTTTCAGCAAACTGGTCAAGATGACTATTTATACTCGTTTTGCAGCCAAGATCACAAAAGACTTCCAACATTCTAGCAACTAAATCTGCAGACTTTTCTGCTTTTTTTAGTTCCAAGAACGTTTTTTCAACAACTACAATAGACAACTAAGCTGTTTTTTTTCCTTGCTACCCATTGTTCTAAAGAAATCTTTATCATTTACAAGGTAGCAAGTTTGTGTTCCATCAAAAACTCCTGTGAGTGTTTTCACCAAACTTTGGTAAGTCAAAATTATGCGTAGCTCAAATTTTCGTTGCGCAATTCAAATATATTGGTTGTATATATTGAAATTTATGTTAGAATAAAAATTTTATGTGTGTGTGTTTTAAATAAATATTTTAAATCAAAGTAATGTTTTTTCAAAGATTGCGCTGATATGCATTACCTATGAAGTAGTAGTTTATGTATATACATATATACAGTAATTCTAATATATATATATATATATATATATATATATATATATATATATATATATATATATATAAGCGCATAAATAGACACAGATTACATATATATATATATGTAATCTGTGTCTATTTATGTAAAATCCAAAAAATCCAGAAAGTGAACCGCTCTTTAATTCCCATATCTTCAATATGCTTCCAACTCTACCAACTCATCTTTAAGTCCACAAAACTGATCTTATTGTTTTATACTTTTTAACAAATTATAGCAACCTTTTACTATAAAGATACCTAATTTGGTCAACTCAAACTTATTTACCTTTCTGCTGCCTACACAGAGAAATAAAATATACTTCCCCTGGCAAGCTAAATGATTCTTAAACTTCACAGATCAAAAAAATCTCTTAAAAACATTTTTTTCAAAACAATCATATAAAAACGTTTTTTTAAATCCAACAATACTTTTCACATGTTCTTTTAAATGTAACTACGAGAGGAAGGAAAACTGATCTTCTCAAATGATAAGTTAAATAATATATTCTATGAAATTGATAAAAAGGACTTTAAGAAAAAAAAAAGAAACTCTCCAAACCTATTATTGAATGCCACAACTGGAAGTCCACAATAACAAGAAGCCAAATCAAACAAATGTTCAAAAATGCAAATCAAATATTCTTTGTTTTTGTTTATATTTTTGCACTTGGCTTGCAGCAGACAGCTGAAAAAAAGTCTCAAGAAAAATTTTCTCAAGAAAAGTCTAGAGCTTTTTTGAATAATGATCTTTTGAGTATCAAATAGAAGCTTTGGATTTATAGGACTCCACAGATTGACCAGATCATTAATCACATTTCAGATGATCTTTGGAGAGCTAATACTAGATCCTTCGAACATGTTAAATTTTCAGTAGGTTACAAAACCACTTGTTGTAAGCTCAGATGACAAACCAGTAATTCTGCTGTTTCCATGGAAATTTTTTTTGTCTTAAGCATTTTTCTGAAAGATATATAAGACGTTTTTAAAATTATGCTAATTGAACAGAAAATTTCAAAAGTTTCTTTTCTAAGAAAGAAATAACTTTTTTCATAAAATTTCAGAAAAAAACAACAACTTGTTTTCATACTTAATTGATTAATTTTTTAAAAACTCATCATTCAGTTGTATAAAGTTTCTTAAAAATGTTGTAATGTAGTTGCATAAAGATTCTTTAAAATGACGCACTTAAAATACTATAAAATGAAAATGCTATAAAATTATACTGGATGTTTTGTAAAAAGAAAAAATCTCCGCTAAAAAGGATTTTATTAATTTGTTCAGAAATTCGAACCAATGAGCCTTTTTTAAAAGCTTCAATGTTCTAAAAGAATATGCCCCCCAGACCTCCGATGTAGGAGCAATCTAAAAGATGAACTTAAGTCCTGAAATGATTATAAATTTTTTCTCGAAGCTTTTTTTTTGAAGTTAAAACTTTGTGCCATTAGAACTCATTCCAGGATAATTCTTGTTAAATCTCACCTCAGCATAATATTCGACGGGTACTGATCTTAAATACTTAAGAGCAACTAATCCAGCTAATAAAGTTTAAAGATTTGACTATTCTTGTTGTAATCTTTAAAACACTTAAGTTTGTATGGATTTAAACTGACGGTGCTCTAGCACCTAAAAAAGCGCTCTAGCACCTTGAGCGCTTTTTTCCCTTTTTTAAAATTGAAACAAAGTAAATTGCACCTAATTTTTTTGACCCAAGTACTTTAGCTTATCAAAACACTACTATTCTCCATTTTAATATATATTTTAAATTCCTTAATTCAAAAACCACTTCCATGTTAAAACATGTTTTGCAAATCTTTAAAAAAATTTTCTGTATTCATCGCTGTTTTTAAACACATGGAAATTTTTAATTATTCATTATGCTGTTTACATTATATATTCAAAATTCACATTTGAATATTCTCTTAAAACGTTAAAGAAAGCTCAACTTAATATTTAACAAAGAAATAATAAGTTTTTGTCGTATAATCTTATTAAATACTCCCTTATGACCCAATTTAATTATCCGATTAACAAAGTCCATTTCCCGCTAAACAAGTTTAACATTTTAAACAATGGAAAATCAAAATATTAAATTTAGAGGAGAAAATTTTTTTCTACCAAATGTGTTAAGAAACTTCACGTAATTTATGTTATGATTTGTGTTTCAAACTTTAAAATAAATTACGTGAAGTTTCGCCTTCTCTCCTCTGAGGAAGAACCCTGAAGAAAATTGTCTCAGAGCTTCACTATTTTTAACTTATTTTTATTGCAGATTATGAAAGACCTTCATTTAAAATGAAGAAATGTGGTATCCATTTTGTTATTTGACCAACGTGAAGTACTCTCCCAAGCCAAATTTATAATTTTAAAATTTTCAACTGCAAATACGGTGTACGCTATAAAAAAACAGATGACACAAATGGATTCAGTATTGAAAGATTCATAAAAAACAACTGTAATTTTGCTTGGGAAAAACATACTGATGATACTACAGTGTCAATTCTATAAATGAAAATTCCCATAAGATAAATTTCACATGATTCTCCTGAGAAAACAGTATGTTGAAGAGAATATCGGGTACCATATTTGGTTTCAGAAAGGCCAAAATAATAAGGGTAGACTATTGAATTAACTAGAAGGTCCATGGTGTTTCACTGAAATTTATTAAATTTTTTCAAAAAAATTAACGAGAACTTTAATTGATTTTCAGGTTTGGATTCAGCATCCTAACGTCAACAACCATCTTTTATTAGAGTGAAAGAGATTCAGTTTGAAAAAAAGTCCAATTTGAAGACTAATGTGAATAATTTGTATAAACATTCATCCTCTAATATACTTTAATTCATTGTGTTTCATGAACACCATAAAAATATATTATAAAACATTGTATAATAATATATATAATAATATCCAATAGCTTATGCTCAATTTCTGAACATAACATAAAATGCATCTTTGTGCATTTTATGTTATGTTCAGAAATTGAGCATCAGCTATTGGATAGTCAACTTGGAGCGACTTCGACGGTAGGATGTAGATGGGAAAAATTGGAATTTCAAAGATTGTGACATTAACGAGTGGTGGCCTTCAACCTCCATGACAAACCGCTGAGCTCCAGATTCCAATAAATTGTAATAAAACTTCACTCCAAAGTTCTCCACTGATTTCTTCTCCAAACTCCATCTTAA
Source organism: Hydra viridissima (assembly GCF_058129835.1). Classification (NCBI taxonomy): domain Eukaryota; kingdom Metazoa; phylum Cnidaria; class Hydrozoa; order Anthoathecata; family Hydridae; genus Hydra; species Hydra viridissima. The sequence continues at coordinate 13,224,916 of NW_028324306.1, read as the reverse complement.
CGCCGTCTACCATGAATTTTCTTAACTTTTTCAATTAATAGATTTTCTTCCTACATTTGTTGCTTACTTTGAGCGAAATTTTTTTAGAGATTTTCTTTCGAGCCTAGAATGAGTTAAACAAATGATGATAAGATAAAATGTAAGTAATAGTCAATAAAAAATGTTTTTAAATTAAGATTGTGAATAGAGCTTAGATGTTCGAGGGTAAATGAGTGTTTCGGAGGGCTGGGCTCTAGTGCTATTTGGAAAGTTATTTGGAGGTTGGGGTTTAGGTTTAGGGTATGAGGAGTGTTTGGTTAGGAAAGAGCAAGGCTTAATTGTTAAAGGGTTAAGGTTGTGTTTTCCGTCGTCAATATATTTTATTATACAATAATTCTCAATATACGTTCTATTAGAGTGTAATGGTTGGTACACTTTTATCAATTACGTTAAGAAAATAAAAATAATACTTTCTTACTCTTCTTCTAGTGTCTAATTTTGTTTTTGTCAATTGTTCCACTTTTATTCTTCTTTAAACGAATATGTATTCTTCCTTTTCTTTATAAGAAACGGCGAAACTTCCGCTTACTTTTCTTTAATCAATATTTTTCCTTATTTCTGTTTAACTTTTTACTTCTGTTTATAAAAAATTTCTCTTTTTTTTCTTTCTTCGATCGCTTATAAACTTGTTGATTCAAAAAGTCTCCAATGATTTCCTAAAAACTTAGTTTTTCTTCTTTTTCGTTTATCCAAAGAAGAAGTCCTTCCTAACTCTATTTCTGAGCTTTTATAGCTCTCCATTATTATTTTTTTCGTTGCTATATACCTACTTATCGCTTATTTACTGGACAGGTAAATAAGTCTTTGCGTGTACGTTTTTTCTTAATAGCTGTTTTTCATTTTTCTCTTACCTTAAAAAAACAACTGCTTAAAACGACCTGCATTTCGTATAAAACGGCTTGCATCGAAACCTCATATCTGCTTAAAATAACTGATAAATTAGGGTGTCATTTAGCAATTATAACCAATAATCTGTCAGTTGTTTCATAGTTGAGCTACTTCGAACTTTTTTTTTCTATTTTAAAGCACACAAAAGTAATACAAAGTAAGCAGAAAAATATTTGTTTAATGTTACATTAATTATTCATAGTTTGCAGTGATTTTAGTTACAAACAGTCAAAGACTAGAAAAAGCTCTCTCAGCTTTACTTATGTTAGAGGAATAGTTTAAAGAACTTTAAAAAGTAGATCTAAATTTTTTGGCCTCTATTTGCTGGCTTCTTAAACAGCCATTTCTTTTCTTCATGAGACGAATTAACTTTCTTCTTTTAATAATTTTGTTTTTAAACAGCTATTTAACAAGTTGACTTTTAGATCCATTAGCTTAATCAACTTTTTTTTTCTCGTAAATTTAATCACAACTTCAGAATATAAAAGATTAGATTCTCTTCTTGAAAGAGTATTAATGGCCAATTTTAGTGGTTTTAAAAGAAACACAAAGTTCATTAATCAATTATCAAGCTCATTTTTTGCTAGAGGAAAATCAATACTCATATCAATCATAAAGCTATTTTTACTTCTGTTTGCACCTCTAAAAAACGTTCAAGACCATTTCAAGACCATCTAGTCCTTGAATCACAAACCGAAGCTTTTTTCCTATTCCAAACTTTTCAATAATATTTGGTTGAAGTTCATCATCATTTCTCACTGGTGATTTATGAAACTTATTTTACAAGTTTTCTTATTTTTACAACAGGTTCTTGATAATCATGTTTCAATAATAAAATATTTGCTAACTACAAGAGCAGTTTGAACATCATCCCTAACTTCAGCCCTATCTTTATCATCACTGTAATCGTGATCAGAATCTACAGCTTCCATACCAACATCAACAAGGTTACATTCATAATTTTGTGCATTAACTTTGATTTTTGTAAAAAACACAACAATTACCCATAGAAAAATGTCATGATTGTAACACATTTGATGTTTATGCCTTATGTCTTGAATAATTTTCTTCATCAAGCTCCATTAGAAAAGTTACAATGTTCTTATCCAAATTTAAATTAAACGAATTAAGCTTACCACTAATCAGTTTAATGGGTTTTTGTTGATGACACTTTACCTTAGATTCTAAACATTCCAAGAGATTGAGGTCCTTCATTATGATGTAGATTTAAGTACACATATCTTCTGTTTTTTACTGAGGTATACTCATCAAATATCAGGCTAAATTTGCATTTATCTTGAATTTTTTTTTCAAATAGTTTAAAACTTGTTTCTTAACTAACCTAAAGTACTTAATGAAGAAATCATGAAAGATTTTAGGACTTTGAGGGATTTGGCATCCTTGAGCACGAAATGCTGATCTAAAAGTTCTCTTTTGGCGATGGTGTGAAAGCTAATTCCATCAATGGCAGTAAATCGGCATAAAATTTCAGGCAGAGTTTTCAGGCTATTCTTGAAAAAGCTTTCTGTTCGCGGTTTGGCAGCAAGGTTATTTCTTGTAGCCTCAGAGGCTAAGTTATTGCATTTAGAACTTTCAATTTTGTGTTTTTTTTGTCAATACCTTGTAATAACTGTTGATGTTGAGCCAGGATTTAAAAGAATAACTTTACTAAGTTTTCACTTAGAACTCTTTAGTTCGAAATAGCATTTTTGTTTCAACTTGGCTTGATTACTAAAGTGTTACTTTACTAATCACACCAAAAGTTAATAGGACCGAAAACTTCTTATAAAGTCACAATTTGAAAAACCTATAATTTTAAGCAGTAGTTTTGTTTTAACTGCAAATAAGTGTATAAAAGTTGCCATTTAATATTTGAACTTTTAGTGCAAATAGTTCAATCTTGAACCTCTTTAAAAACTGTCAAAAGTTCGAACCTGAACATATTCGAACTGGAAGCCCTAACCAAGAAGAAATGGCCTAAACGTGTTAACGTCTACACAAAAAAATGTTTTAAGTCCACCACTAGTTAACTCAGAAATGATTCTTTTAATTCCACTCCATAATAAATTTGGACTTTTTAAATACTTGAAAGTTCTTACATTTTTTGCATTTCTTGAATTTTTATAAAAGTGCGACATTTATAAAAATGTCCCACTTTTATAAAAATAAAAAACGCTGGAGGATAAAGAAAATCTAACGAAAAGAAGTTACGTTCAAGTGTTTTTATTTAATAATAATAAAGCTTAAATGAAAAAATATTATTTAACCTGTGAATACTTTCAAGGTCCAATCAATTTTTATTGAAGCTTATACAAGACTATAGATTAATCGGCCTTTCTGAACTTTGTACTTTGGAAACAAAAATAATAAGAATACGTCACTGTATAAACTTATATTTAAATATTTTTAACAATGCTATGAAACATATCTATAAATATTATGTGTATAAATAATATAAATTTTTCTATCTTAATTGAAGGTAGATTGAGTTTCGGTTAGTCGTTTCAGAAATTCTACAATTGCGTCTTTTGAGGAAGCATTTCCCTAAAGAAAAAAAATTATACAAAAGAAATATCGAGAGAAATGCACTAATCTTTGATGTGTTGAAGCACGTATAAGTAATATTATTAAAAAAATGTACGTTTTTTCTAGAAAACGAGCTAAAAATCCTCAAAAACTAATCAAACATACTTTTTCATCGTCACTACTCCAATCCCAGTCTTCTTCAGCACTTTCACCAGAGTATTTTTCTTCAACAGAATCAGAGAGCTGATTACTAGTTAAATTATAACCAATCGGAATGGAAAGGATATTATCGCTTAGAGTACCTGAAAAACAAACTTTTGGTTATTGAGCTGTTTTCAATGATGACCTTCAATCGTTCAATCAAATCGTTGCTTTGATTTCAAATGGTTGGTTTATCCAATAAGGATATTATGTGGTTTTTAATTTATGAAACTTATGCAATCTTATGCAATCCAATTCCAGGAAGAAAACGTTTGGTAAGTACCAAGAGAGTCATCCAGATCGTTAGGAGTTTAGAAGAGAGTTCAAGAAAGCGCATGAGAAAGACGGTAAAAGAGCATGACATTTCTGATCGAGCAAAATGAGGCCATTTTGAATTGTGAAATATTTTTAGTTAGCATATCCATCTGTTGACAGTTTTACATGTTAGAAATAAATTTTAAGAAAAACTTATGGGCAAATATATATACTACACCGTGTATATAAACAGAAATGCTTCCTTAGAATTTTTAAAACAACTGCGGTACTCACTTTTATTGCGATTCTTGTACGGTGAGCTCAACGATGTTCCGCTATCGATCTGTCACAAAACAAATAATGTCTAGTAAATAAACGCAAATATTTTGAGTTAAAGAATTATGAATAAAAAGAACCTGCTTACTAATAGAAGTCTGGATTGTAACGCATCTTTTAGTTTATTAAGTGGAAAATTTCCTTTCATCAGAAACTGTAGAGAATATGTAATTTTAAATAACACTAATAAATAAGTCACCTCGTTGATCTAAAACAAAGAAGTAAAATTTTCATTTAAACGAAACATAACATTAAATGTTGAAGATAAACCTTAAACCATTACGTCAGCAAAATGGTTTAATTATACATACATATCTATTAAAAAGAAGAGCAACGATTTCACACGAATACAACAAATCTGCGTTTATCTCCCTAAAATTAAAATGTAATATATTTATTAAAATGTGAAATATATATATAAAAATGTATATATATACATATATACATATATATATATATACACACACACACACACACACACACACACACACACACACACACACACACACACACACACACACACACACACACACACACACACACACACACACACACACACACACACACACACACACACACACACACATATATATATATAGAGAGAGAATATAGACATAAAAAGGACAGAGAATCAAAGACTAAAAGAATACTTTAAACAATACTATGATTTAAAAAAATTTTACCAATCATCTAATTCAATATTCTTCAATATCTTTTCGCAACTATATATAAAATAAAATTACAAATAGGTTTCTAGCTCAACGCAAGTAATGTATAAATTTGAGACATACATGTGTGGAAGTGAATCACAGCTAAAAAATTAAATTTTATTAACTACCTTGCTAGCATTGCAGAAACATCCAAAGCATCATTTTTTAAAAAGTGCAGAGCACTAAAGATTGCAGGAAGGAGTAGTACCTAGATTGCAAATGAAAATGTAACAGGATCAATTGCAACAAGGTAGCCAGAGTATCAACTAGTAATCCATGGAAAACAGATGGAAAGCAATAAATATGTATACTGATATGTATATGTAAAAAACCAATCAGCTTTCAAAAAAAATATTTTTTAGGCTTTAAGTTATTGCTCTCCTAATGTTTGGATTAGTATAAAAAATGTTCAGTATTTTCATTAAATGCTAAAATTATACAATATGTTAAGATTATACTGTGTATGTAGGATCTGCAGATGAGCAATAATCTATCAAGTAACTTTGACAAGAACATAAAGTTTCAACGAGTTTCTAAAAGAAATGTTTGATAAAAATACATGCTTGAGATCAGTATAAAGGAATAAATAACAAAGTTCAAAAATTGTGGTGGATTTGTATATCAAAGTCAAATAATTGAAACTAAATACATAAAAAAAGAATAGCCCAGAGCACAGTGGGCCAGGGCGGTGAGCAAAAATGCAAAATCTGAAAGTAAAACAAGAATAATTTTCAGTTTTGTTCATCAATGCACAAATATTGATGAGCAAAAACATTCTTATTGATGATGTTCAATCCACTTTTTTAAATTAATTTTTAAGCATTATGTTTGCCTAAACTCAATATCTTAATCTTTATGCAAATTCAAAAATCACAAAAAACATAAAAATGCTAAAACACAACTCTGGGACAAAAGTTTTGAAATGATTTTTTAATTCTATCAGTGTTTGCACTTTTAGGATCAAAACCATTTACCATTTATTTTGAGCATCCTTCTTTATTAGCTTAATAATCACAAAGAGTCTTATTAAACAAATAATAACTAAAAGCTTAAGTTAAAAAAAACACACTAGAAATCACAATACACACACACACACACACACACACACACACACACACACACACACACACACACACACACACACACACACACACACACACACACACATAACTGCCAACAAAAATGTTACAGAGTACAATAACTAAATAAAAGTATATATAAAACCTGAATTATGCATTGTATCATTGTATCCTTGTGATATACTATTATGCATTGTATCATTGTATCCTTATGATGTATTGTTACTCTAAGTTAAAAACTTACTTTTAACTACTTATACAGGCATATTGTTCTGTTTTTATAATAAATAAATCTGTTTTTTTATATTATTCATTTATATTAAGAACTTTAATACCACTTAAAAAAAACTCTCTTGACTAAACTAAATATGTTGAGTGTTTTAGTTAAATATTTGTTTATTTTTTTACTAAGACATTTTAAAAATAATTTTAATTTCCATATCTTTACATTTTCATACTGCTATATTGTTCAATTTTTTTTTTTTTTTTACATAAAAGTGTTCTAAAATGAGTAAAAGTAAGAAGTTAACTGAAGCTGAATGTGAGATTTGAATGTGTGACTTGCTTATTCTGAGAAAGTAATGATTTCCAAAAAAACGAAAATATCACGTGGTTGCATACAAAAAATATTGAAGTGCTTTCAGAGAATTGGGTCACACCTTAGTAAATCTAGATCTGGCCTAAAAAAACATCGATTAGAGAGGATGTTTCAACCTCTAAGAATGTGCTCTGGGATATTTTGGATGCCAGTTCAAACAAAATTATGCCTGAAACCCTTGAAAATTTGATTAATTGCATGTCAAAAATCTGTGCTACAGTAACCAAATACCATGCAAAAAATTTTGAAAAACCTAAAATCTAACTTTTTTATATCAATTGTTATAAATATCAGTTTACAAACTTTATATATACAACAACAAATATATAAATATTTTGTGAAAAAAAATTGTGATTTCTCATATATTTAAAAATGCTTTTAATCTGCTACAAACATTCTGTTGGTAGTATATGTTTGTGTGTGTGTGTGTGTGTGTGTGTGTATTTAAATTTGTTTCTTTTTTAAAAAAAATATTTTTTTACCTTTTTCACATTATACTTTTCATCATCTGACAAACTATAACAGAACAAGAAAACATTTTAGCAGACTAGCTTTTTTAGAATTATTTTCAGCAAGCTTTAAAGATCAGATGTAATTGACCCAAGTAACTGGTTATTTATTAAGTAAAAACGTTTAAAATGTTTGTATAAATTCATACATGCAAATATAGACCCCTTCAAGTCTGAAAGAAAGAATATTAGGTCAATAAATAGAAAAGGTTAGTATTGGTTGTTATTTTTATTAAAGGTTATTCTGTCTAAGGAGATGTGAAATGAAATGAAATTTTGAGGCCAGTTCAAAAAAAGAAAAAAAAATAGAAAAATATGGTTCTGAACAAATGGAGTCACCTATCATTCAAAGCATCTTGGTAGTATTTATAAAAGTGTTTGCATATGGCTTCATGAATTACACTTGAAATCTAAGGTAGAATAAAATATAAGAGTTTTCACTTGAAACTAAAGGATCTTAAGGCTTGATTTTAGATTCTAAAAGACAATAAAACTAAACTGTCTAAGTTAAATGTAAGTAAAAATATTTTTAATGTTCTTTAAATAATAATGTTCTTTAAAATATAACAAGCATTATCCAAGCTATATATTAATCTAATAATATCCAAGCTTAGCTAATAATTAAAACTGGTAAAATAGATTAAAAAATCATAAAACCAAGACTAAAATGATATTTTTTGTCAAATCTCAAAAACTCAAGAATTAACCGCAGCAATAATCAAATATACATTTATCACAAAAGAAAAATAACTTCTTTGTTTAAATCAGAATTACCCAAGTAAGGTTGCAAGTCAACCCTATTGTAAAATTTGCTTTTAAAGTTACTATAAACAGCAAATTAACATATGTTAACCTTGTCTTTTTCAAATTTTAAAAATTGGTTTGTTGAATTAAAAACTTTGCAAAAGAATTTTTCAATATCAGTACTTTAAAAACCTGCCCTTAAAGTAACTGATTTTATGTGAGATTTCTTACTCAATAATTGTTACAGGACAAGGTTCTACATTTTAAATTGTAGAACCTCAAACAACTAAAAAAATTTACAGAACCTTAAACGACTAAAGCATCAAATGGCTTTTTCCTGTTAAAATTCTCTTACAGGTTCATCTGAGCAGCAGCAGTTAAGTACAAGTAAAGATACAGAGACTTCTGATGTTTCCTTGTGAGTGCATGAGGATAGCCTCTCAGCAACTTTTTCACACATATCAAATAAATTGTCTTCAAAATCATCATAGGAATCAGAAAACTAAACAAAAGTATAGCAATTGAACACTACAGTCACAGTTAGTATCAATAGTTTAATCGCTAATATCATTAGATTACTATCTATTAAACTACTAACTAATGTTATAAATTAATACTGATAACTTACACCAATTTTTAGAATGAATAAAACAAAAAATCAACAATTATTTAGCCAACATATTGACACTGATAACATAACAGCACATGCTAAATTTTCATTGTCACTGATAACATAACAGCACATGCTAATGGTATGTCATTAAAGGTAATGGTTTGTTGTTAATGAAAAGTCTTAAAAATGACCTAAAAAGTTCTTTTCCAAAATATCAATTGAACTTTATTAAAAAACGGAAAAAAAAAAATTTATCTTTTTTTTATATAATAAACATTTACATTTAAAGAAACTGTTTTTATATGTTAAACATTTAAAGAAACTGTTGAAAAATAGAAAATAGACAACAGATTTTTTTTTAAAATTATTTATCAATCAAAGTAAATTACTAATAAAATTATTTACCAATTAAGGTTAAAAATTAATAGTAATACGAATTTAGTATTAAAACTTTATTTAGTTCTAAAAGAAAAAAGAAGGCAAATAGGTATATCACAGGGCAAAATTTAAAGTAAAACCTTTATTAACCCAGATTCATATCTATTCTTTTTTTCTTTTAAACCATTTTTCAACATGTGAAAAAGACACAAGCAGAACCCATAGTAGAGAGGTGTATTTACTGCACTAACATCAAAGAGCTCTGTTAGTAAACTTTTGTAAATGTATTCCAATACTCTGCATATTACAGGAATCAACTAAAGAATAAAGAAAAACTTTATAGTCTTAACTCAACAAAGGATTGATTTTTTTATTAAAAAAAAAAATGCCATAACTTTTCAAAGGCTTTTAAAAATAACTTTCTGCTCTTAAGTTATGAAAGCAAATCTTTTTTTGAAAACAGAATATTCTTCCAAAAATTATAACAAATCACCTGCAATGCCATTCTTCTAAGTTCCCAACGAGAGTCCACCAAACTTTCAATAGATTGGAGTAGAATCTAAGTTTAGAAACTAGTTGTAAAGAAATTAAATAGTATACAATAAATGTTAGGAATATTATACAACAACAAAAACATCAGAAACCTGTTTAATAATACCTGAAATACCTGTTTTATAATTGTTCTGAATGAAACACATTCTTGTTTCTCTAACCAGCTCAATGAAACTTGATCAGTTAAATAGGGCTTTCCATTGATATTTTCTTGAATTGGAACTGTAACAGTTAAAGCAAAAAAATTATTTCATCTTCACTACAAGACATGCAAAAACAGTTTTGCGAAGCTAGCACTAGCATTACATCATTAAACTTATACACAAATGTCAACTTTGATTAAAAAATATTTAGACAAAAATATTAGTAAAAACAACACAAGCTTTTATAGCACAAGTTTTAACAAATAAAATGGTATAATTAAAAATCTGAATAAGCAACCTGACTAAATGCACAAACCTGTTGAAATACTAGGCAATTATTAACTTGCTATATGTAATTTTGGCTTACTAATAATTGGTTAAAAAGAACAAACTGCTTGTAAGCATCTGCTAATTTTAACATTAAATCTCACCTGGTAAAGTTGTATAACAAACAACTGCAATAAATTCTTCTAATAAAACAACCTAAATTAAGAGCAAAATCTTAAAAGCAACCTGCGGAATGTCAAACTTACAAATTATTGTATTTTAAAACTACTTGTTAGTAATATTTGTTACAAAATTTACATAAAGTTTACTTTAATTACCTAAAGGATACTGCTACAGCTTTTATAAAACGTTTAATTGAAGTGTGTATACTTGCACACAAAAAAACTCCAGTTAAAGTAACAATAATACCATAAAAGTATCCTTATATGATAAATCATATCTATGGTACACATCATATATATCATTATGTTTTTTAAGGTTTTTTAACACCATATCTCTGTTTTCTAGTATCCTCATAGTTAACATTTTAAAATTTCAATAAATTAAAACAATATCACTTTATAACATACATCTGAACTTGGTTCTTTTGATATTTTTGTTAACTGTGATGGTATCTAAGGCAAAAAAGGTTTACAAATACCTAGATTAGTAAATTGTAAGTATAAAAGAAACAGACACTGAAATCAGCAGTATAAATTGTTATAAAACATACTTCAGCTCTTTCATGATAAATAAAACTTTGTTTTGACAGATGCCGAAGTCCCTTAAGTAAAAGTTATATACATAAACTGACAATCTACTTACTTCTAACAATAAAACAAAGTATGCCATTTTTAACTACTTGCTGGAGATTTGGAACAAAAAAAAAATCAGTGAGTTTACCGAAACAGTGAGAGATTTAGAAAGTTTGTTGTGCCTATCTCCTCTTAAAGTTGGTGGTGATAACTTTCTAAACAAACAAGTTTTATAAATTATATTTTATACAAAACAAATTTTAGAGCACTTTGGAGATGTGCTTTTATGCTACAACTTTGGGATGTTACTTTGTATTGTTTATCACAATTTAGGAACACTCTTTTTACAATTACCTGTTAAGTAAGAAGTACACTAAACTTTATATAAGACAATCAAGATATGTTAAAATATTACTGTATAAAACAAAAAATTACTGATTTACTTAAACATTGTTTCATTAACAGAGGAGCTTAACTTTGGCGCAGAGCAGAAATCCTTTGATGTTAACTTAAAGTATTTATGGTTGGTAATTAAAGACATCAAGACAAGCTCATATGCAAACAATCGACCCTCACGCCATTCCCATGTTTGTGACAACTCTTGAAGAAAATTTGTAATGGTTAAAATATACACCTTAATGTTCTTTAAATCATTTTTATTTTAGCTCCACTGCCATTAGTAATGGATATAAAAATACAACACATAATTATATAAAACCATTTTATATTTTATTAAAATAAAGTTAAATATACCAGTAAGAATATACTACTAAATTAAAGTGTTAATATAATTGTGTGTTTTTGAAAATTAAAGTTGAATCTTTGTTGATTTTAACTAGAAAAAAAAACTACACCTGCTTCTTTGTTTGTTTGCAAAATACTTATTCGATCCTTATCTATGTTTTGTTGAATTGGTTGTACTAGTAGATTTAAATCACTCTTCCAACCACTGCATAAGCTTTGAAGGATAATTTTGGGTAAACAGGGAGAGGATTGTTCCTTTGTCACTATAAATCAAACTTATTTTACACAAACATGACAAAAATTATTCCAATTAATAATGTAACAAAGTGTGTATTCTATGGTGTTTAAATTAACTCAAAAAGTAATTTTATATATATATATATATATATATATATATATATATATATATATATATATATATATATATATATATATATATATATATATATATATATATATATATATATATATATATAAATGCACTAGTTGATGCAGATTCTATGGTATTTAAATTAACTCAATAAACAATTCCTGCGGACACTTTGTAACAAACTTTAAAAAGCTAGATATAAAATAATTTCTAGTTGATTAAATAAAACCAATAAAAGTATTTGGAGCAAATTACTGTATGTTATTGTCAGAAAAGTATGTAATACTATTTGAGATTTTTTGTAAAATGAAGTAGTTTATTAAAGATAAATATAAAAATATATCACTATATTTTATATATTTATGTATGTTTTATGGGTTTAGGAATATCTTACCTACCAAGATATTTAAAAAGAAAACTGGCGGCTTGACGAACAGTGGAGGCAGGATGAACAAGATAGTGACAAAAAATAGACCAATAGAAGTGCCACTTGGATAACAAATGTAAGAGTGGTATATTCTAAAGAAACCATTATCTTTTTTATGATTAGGGTTCAATGTTGAAGTAAAAAATGCCACAAAATGTTAAGAGTCAAAATAGTCTTTATGAAATCAAAAAAAATGTATATAAATAGTTGAAATAATTCATATATTAAATGAAATTTGATAATAACTTATTTAAATTAAAATCAGGTGTATTGCAAATTAAAATCAGGTGTATTGCAAAGTATAAAAACTAAACATAACAGTTATTGTTTTGCCAGTTATTATTTAGTAATGTAATAAGTTAATTGCTATTGTACAGTAGTTTTAGTATTAGTTTTAGATAAAAGTTAATTGTAACAAAGCTATCTTTAAAAAACATACTTTAATAAGAAATAAAAGAACATTCATAAACCCTTCAGCCTCATATGGATTCATGAAGTGGGGTTGAATTTCAATCTAAAAATGTAACACATCATTTTTTAATTTTTTAATTTACAATACTTGATAAATAAATATAACATAAGGAAATTTACACATTTTAAAATTTTCTTTGGTATAATTAGAAAAAAATTTATTGATTTTTTTAAAAAAATGGAGGTAAACCAATCCAGTATACAACACAGAACAACACAGAACAACACACAAATAATAACCAATAATAGAGGTTTACCTCTTTTACATAGAAGGCTAAATGATCCACAACTTTTTCAAAGGATTCAATGGAATGCTTAAAAAGGTTCAAACTACATATTGCATGAGTCCTTGAAATTATAACTCATTCGCATATGTAACTCAAAACAAACAAATTAAAAAAACATAACAGAATAAGAACAAGAGCTTACATTCAAATCTGATTTATTGAGCAAAGTAGACAATGCTTTCCCAGCAGCCTCTCTTATACTTAATTGAGAATTTGAAAATAATGTAAATAAAACTCCTTCTAAACCATCTCTCATAAAACTTGGTAATGAATTGAAATACATTCGCCCTATCTATGAGAAAAATAGTAAATAATGAATAAACAATAGATAACAAATCCTTTTAAGTTTGACTGAAAAATTATAATAAAACAATTTTGCTTTGTAATTTTGCATCTACTGACAAATTATGTAATATATCAATATACCGAGACTAAATATTTAAGTAAAAATCTTCATCATAAATTTAAAATTTATTGGTTAAAATAAAAATTGTAGTGTAATAAATCATATTTATGTAAAAAGAAACATTTAAATAAGAAATAAAAATGCATAACAACAAAAAAATTGTTTTGAAAAATCTTCTAAACTTTTTTCACCTTTATTGAAACTGAAGAAGATGAATCACTTTGATTTTTCTTTGCACATGTCGTAGCCTCCCATTCACAACTGTATAATATCTTCTCAATCCCTTATATTGTTTGTAAAGAATTATTAAGTTTCTTACTTTTATTTACTACAAATATTTATGCATTAAATAAATATTTATGCATTAAATATTTATGCATTAAATAAATATTTATGCATTAATTAAATATTTATGCATTAAATAAGTATTTATGCATTAAACCAATATTTATGCATTGAAAATGTTAATTTAATGCATAAATATTAAATAACTACAAACAGCTCTAGCACTACTTAAAAATTATTTAAAAACAAACATTGATTCCATTCACCTTTTATGGCACCATCAGATGCCTGCCAATTCGGTTCATTTTGCCATTCTGTCTTCTCATTTCTGCAAACCTTTATTATTAACAAAAAAGTTAACACAAAAATTTCAAAGAACATGGAAAACAAAATTAGAAAACCAGAAGCATTAACAATCAAAAGACAGCAGTCATATACCCACACCAACCTCTGTAAGAGTGATAAACAAATTTTTTAATTGCTCCATTGTAATAATCTGCAGTAATGTTACTAATCTTGATGATGTGTCTTTACGAATAACTGACCAAACATCTGTTAAACCAATTACAATAATGTCCTAAGAAGATATATCAAAGAACTATTATAACTATTACACCTGACAATTACCATAACTATTATACTTGATTAATACCATAAATATTATACCTGACAACATCACACTAAAAAATTCTAGGTGGTTTTAAAATCTATTAGGAATAATTATGTTAAGCACTGAATTGCCTGGTTCTACCATTACAAAATAAAACTAGAAAAGCTTATGGTTTTTTAACAAACTGAAGTATTAATCTTTTTTATGTATTAAGATGTATTTAAAAGTTAGAAAATATTCTAAGAACTGAGCCTCACTTTTTTTCAGAACTTTTTTCCCTGGGATTTATCTTTTTTTTAAAAAACAAATTAAAAAAATCAAATAATCATTAAATTACAAAAGAGTTGACAAATACATTTTTAAAATGTTTACAATGTTGCACCTACAAACAAATTACTGAAAAAAGTTGAGTAAGCATATATTTTTTCCTTAATAAACTATTTCAGACTATTTGTTTATAAGAGCATTAATATCAACAAAAAGTTAGGTTTATGTAATATGCAATAGTATGTAAAAAAACATTCCCTTTATCACATTCTTTTTAGATGGGACATTTGAATTTATTATTAAGCAACTAGTTAAAAATATTTATCACTTTAATTTTAATTTTATATTCAGAATTTTTGATTTTATTTATATTTTGATTTTATTTATAGAGATTTTGATTTTAATATTCAGAAATTTTTATTTAGTACTATTAAGCCTTTTTAAAACCCAAAGTCAAAAATTAAAATATAACTATACTTAAAAATAACTATATTTTAGTTTTTGGTAAGTTTTTTGAATATTTGTGAGAACCACATTTTTTTTTCTAGTTCTTGATGATTATTTAGTACATACTAGGTCACTAAAAAGAAAAATATTTTTTAGACCTAAAAACTACAGGGTGCGGCAGCGATTCGCGAACTAATTTTTGGCTAGGTTTTGTGATGTAAATAAAACACTTCCGCAATTTGTTTTTGTTGATTAATATTCAATGAGCGTCTTAGATTTTAATAAAATTGTGAGTAGAAAACATTTTAGTTAAAATTTTTACAATGGAAGCCAAACGAACCGAAGCTTTAAATTTGATTCACGCGGGTTTGTCTGCACGTGAAGTGATTCGTGTTTCTGGAGTATCTAAAACTACATTTTACAAAGTGAAAAAACGTGACAGTGCTGAAAGAGCCAAAATGCCATCTCCAGTGAATAAAAAAGTTGATAAAAAGTTCACAGAAAAGCTTAATAAGCATGTTGAAAAGAATCCTACTGTATCCATCAGAAAGACAGCAAAATTGTTCAATATTGATGAAAGGACAGTCAGAAGAACTCTAAAAACACTTGGAAAAGTCAGTGTGGCCTGATCTTCATGTCAACTTTTAACAGAAAGACTAAAAACTTTACAGTTGGAACAATCAAAGAAGCTTCTGAACCAGCTAAAAAGCCATGCTTCGTCAACAGTTAAAGTTTTCTCAGATGAAAAACTTTTTAGTGTTGACTGTGTGACAAATAGGCATAATGACAGATTCATCGTACAGAAGGGTGACAAAGCACCACCTGTGTGTCACACTAAGCACCCTCACTCCATCATGATGCTAGGAATCATCGCTTCTAATGGAGAGAAATGCCCACCAATCTACTCAAAGAGAAAGAAAAAGTTACCTCTGATGTGTATATTCGCTCACTAAAACGCTATGTGGTGCCATGGCTGAAGAAGACATTCCCAGAAAACAACTACATCTTTCAACAGGACAATGCACCTTGTCATGGGTCCAGAAAAACTCAACAATATCTTCAGGACAATATGGCTAATTTCTGGCCCAAACACTTTTGGCCACCATCCAGCCTTGACCTGAATCCCCTTGACTATAGTGCGTGGAGTGTAGTTGAGAGTAAGGCTTGCAAAAAGACCCACTCAAGTCTCAAGTCACTAAAGTCATCAATTACCCGTGCTTAGAACTCAATGTTAAGGGACTATATAATAAGCGGCTGTCAGTCCTTCCATCCTAGGCTTGAGGCAGTGATCAAAAAAAAAGGAGACTTAATTGAATGTTAAGGTGGGAAAAGTATTTATCTTCAACTTTTCTCCTATTAATATACCATGAAAATAATTTTTTAGTACTTTAAAAATTCATTTTGAAAAATGTTCTAAAAAGTTCGCGAATAGCTGCCGCACCCTGTATTTCTTATCTTAGGCAATATCTAAAAAGCAACTCCTATTTTATTTTAGGAGTTTTCATGCAGTAGATAAACTCATATTACCTAAATAATAGATAGTAGAAAATAGTTTTAAAAAAAAAATACCCTTAAAATATAATAGCATTTATCAGGTACTAAGATATACTTCTTTGAGAGATTTTTTAGCCAACGAAACAAACTCAAGATTAAATGCTTTCTAACAATAGGTGAAGCAGCATCTGCAAAGAAAAAAAAGTAAACTTATTATTTCTGACACTGTAACAAAAAAGGATTAGAAAGAAGCAAAATAAACACATCAGAAAATAAACAGCTTTTATTTTCTGGTGTGTTTACTGTGCTTCTCTCTAATCTTTTAAAGACTTCATAAACTTAAACAAAAGTTATAGATTATATTCAAAAAACAAAAATTCTAAATATAAGTCAATTTAAAAATATTTATAAATACACTAAAAATGTATATAAACTTAGGAATAAAGAAGTTATAAAAGCCTGTTTGTATGTTAAGAAATTCAAAGAATATAGAAGAACTTGTCATACTTCTGATATCATCTTCTGAAGCATCAAAACAATAACCATTCTTTATACTTCATAAGATGATATGAGAAGACTAGTTACAGGTATTGATTAGACTTGATAGTATCTGTAACATAGACTAAGGCTAATCATTGCTATAGATATTGGCTAGTCTTAGTTTATGTTGCAGATAGATTGAAAACTTAACTAAAGATATTGTGAACTAATTATTAACATTAAATATATACTTGATATCAGAACATGTTTATAACCAAGTAGAAGATAGTAGGATAAATGCTGATGACTTTCAATCCTGAAAAATTAAATCATAACCTATCAAAGAATAACCATATAAACACAACAAAATTTGTTTGTGTGTATGTGTGTGTATTCATACAAACATTAATAATGTATATATTGTAGATATGCAGTACTTTCATACCAAGCTAGTAATTTATCAATTTGATTGTTTAGATCTTGTTGATAGATAGCACTCTTACTCAGTTCTTCTGATTTATTTTCTTTTTGTGAGACATCATATTTTTCTGCCCATCCATACCGATGAGAAAAGATCCATGAGAACAAATTTTCAGTTAATATTAAATCAAAATCCAGTAAATCACTAAGTGATGATTTACATTTGTTCTTACTTGACAAATTATTTTGATTTTCTTTATCAAATGGTTTTTCGTCTGTAAATTCAATATTTACGTGTGACGTAATTTCTGCTAATAATTTTTTTTCTTTTTCTTCATTTTGACAGGAGATGAGTGCATTAATCTTCTCTCTCATTTGTTGTGAGTGATCCTTACAAAATTAAAGAAAGAAACATTATAATTTGATATATCTAGATTATTTAACACTGCAATCATTTATTTGATTCTCCCTATTTTATGCTTGAATAGAAAATCTTTTGTGAATTGCATGACAAGTAAGTTCAATGCGTTCATCAATAATTTAACTTCTGAATAAAACTTGAATTGATTGACTCTCTTCTGAGGTCAATTTGTCTTGAGCTCAATTGACTTATACAACTATTGGATGCACACCAGAAAAAAAAATTATACTCAAAAGAAAAATATAATATATGTAAATAAGTTTAAAATGTTGGTTAGACAACGTGCATTACAGTAAACAACCTCCATATTTGTTTACCAGTTAACAAATTTTTACGTTGTTCTATTTGATTTTTACGTTAATTCTAGACTGGTTGCTTTTTTGCGTAAATAATTTTAAGAAAATGTATTTTTTAAGCAGCTCGGGCTAACTAATTAAAAATCGGTTTTGCGCGTAAACAATCGCATCAACGAATAAGTTTCATTAAATAGCAACAATTTATCTTGAGTAATTTCAACTCACTGCGCTGCGAATACAGCAGTAACAAAATGCAGTTTTTTTGCAAAAATTGGTGAGAATAAAAAACTTCGTAGTTGTAATTATAGGTTTTTTAAACTTTCTATATCTAAACTGCTAGCAAACATCCAAACAAAACTTTGTAATAAACATTAGAATAAATGGAAGAAAATGACAGACAAATGGTTGTCAAAATGCAATATCGGAATTTTACGACAATAATTTATAAATTTAACTGTGTTTTGTAGAAATAAACGTTTCTATGAAATAAATAAATAATGGGTAATTTTTTTTTCTTTACACTTTTATTGCTTGATAATATATCGGGGTAAAAATATATAAATTTATATTAAAAACTATTTAGGCTAATAAATAATTTTTTCTTTATTTTATGTTGCCATACAAATTGAACTACGTCATGAGTAAGTAAGATTCATAATTTTTTTAAATATTGCATTGCACACTTGAAATCCAATACATTTGGATATAAAGAACTCGTTTTCATTTGACAATTATGACTTGTGATATAATGGCAAAAAAGGCACATTGCGCCTCAGCTGAACTCTCAGTAATTCAGCAAACCAAAAAAAAAGTGAAAACTTTAGGAGAAACTAATTTACTGGCAAGCACATAAAAAAAATGCCCCTTTATGAAAAAGTAGTATGTTAAAGTAAGGAAAAGGTTTTACCATAAATTTTCGGCATTGTCAAACAAGAAATGGGGAACTTTTTTTTAGACAGATGAAGTACTGTTTTATGGACAGATGATATACAGTATGATTACCGACCCCATATAAGGAGTTTACCATTTTTTCCAGAAAATTATCGCTACTTTTAAAAAAATTGGTATCTAAATGAAAAAAATAGTGAACTAAATAAATTTTTTTAAAAATTTAATGCAAAGCATTAAACTGTACACGAAAAAAAAAATCAAATCAATAATTAGTAATCACTGACTATAAAATTAAATTTTTTTCCAAATGTGTAACTTGTAGTATTTTGTATTTTCTTCTATCACTGTATGTATACTATCGGGCAAAGATTGTCTGTTTAAATTCTTTTCGGTAAAATTATTGTAGCTCTTACTTTAGTTAGAGGCCTCTTGGGCTCAAGCGATTATGTACGATAAAATCTCTATAAATGTGCGTGTAAGTGTAAAAATATATTTTAGTATCTAAAGATAAGACCTTTCAGTGTCACTCTTCCCGTGCGATAAATTTTAAATATGTGACGATTTATTCTGTTACACGTATTAAGCATCAGTCTCGGAAGTCTAGTATGTACGATACTACCATCAACGATACTTTGAAGATGATATCGGAAAAATCCGTCCTTCCTAGACCGGTGCCAATTCTGTACCGGTATCGGTATTGTAGGACGGGTATCGTAAAAAATAACCGATCCAATGACCACACGATACTTTCCGTACCTATACTGAAACTTAGTACGTAAATACCTCGAACGTTGACCATATTCAGCTAGGACTGTTACTAATAAACTTGTTTTTAATGCTTTTAAATGTAATTATTTAAACAATGGCTTAAACTAAAACTATTTTTAAATATATATTTAAAAAATTGCTTGTGCATATTTTAACAATTAAAAAAACAGTTTCTACACTTGGAAAATTCTCTCTACAATGTACATTAGAATTGTCTCTTGCTTTCTATTTGTTTTCTCTAGCTAAAAGTAACTATGCTGTGTAATGAATTAACAAATGAAGAGATTCAAGCTAGCTTAGAGCATCAAGAATTAACTTCTCCTGATGGAATAGCATCATTAGAAGTTTATTCTCAGTTGTTAATGTATTATCTCCTTGAAAATGATGTGATAAATGCTAAATTTCTTTGGAAAAGAATACCTTCATCATTAAAAGATCAGAGTGAAGAACTAAATAGTATTTGGAAAGTTGGAAAGTTTTTATGGAAAAAAGATTTAGTAAATATTTACAGTGCAATATCTGGTTATGAATGGTCATCTTCAATAGCACCTTTAATGAAAAAACTTGTTGAAGTGCTTCGAGAAAGTTCTTTAAAGCTTATATCAAAAGTTTACACAGTTATTAAAATTGAATCTTTATGTGCTTTGCTAGGGGCTCAAGAAGAAGAAGTTCTGTCATTAGTTTCTTCGTTTCCGTGGAAAGTTGAACAGAAACTGATTAAAATACCACAATCAGAAGCAGAAAAAAATATAGACTGCTCTTCAGAGGATAGTGATAAACTTTTAAAAAGACTTACTGACTATGTTATATTTTTTGAAAATTAGGTTGTTAGGTTGTAAAATAGTATTTTGTGTTCTGAAAAACATTTTCTTATTTTTACTAAACCAACTATGTTTCATTCAATAGTTATAACTAATCTATTTGTTTTGTCTATATATGGTGCTTAAACAAGTTTCAACGTAAAAATTAAGTCATAAAGTTTGTAAAGTTTGTACTTAGAGATCAAAAGGACCCTATTTTTTGTTTTTATAATAGCCTTTTTATCTTTTGTAAATAAGTTTTTTATTGATTTTTCTGCATAGCTATTTACAAAAATTCATTTATAAATAGCTATGTATATTGGTTAAATGCTTTAATGATTTACAATCATCAAAACATTTAAATTTGAAACTTCTTTTTTCTCAAAATAGGAAACACAAACATGGTTATTGAGTTCTCTTCTAACGTTGTCTCACCCCCAATGTATATCTACATGGGAAGAGATAAATTTGAAAATGAGGAGCTGATTAGGTGGGGATGGCCGGAGGATGTGTGGTTTCATGTAGATAAACTTTCATCAGCTCATATATACTTGCGACTTACTCCAAACATGACTTTAGATACAATACCTCAAGATGTTCTCAATGATTGTATTCAGCTGACAAAGGCAAATAGTATTCAAGGAAGTAAGCAAAATCATGTAAACATTGTTTATACACCTTGGTCAAACTTAAAAAAGACAGGTGACATGGATGTTGGTCAAGTGGGTTTCCACAATGATAAAAATGTCCGTTATGCAATGGTGGAGAAAAAATGTAATGACATCATAAATCGGTTAAATAAAACAAAAGTGGAAAGAGAAATTAATTATAGATCACTTAGAGAGGAAAGAGACAGAGAAGAGCGTAAAAAAGAGCGTATTAAACAACAAGAAGAAAAAGCACTGAGTAAGCTGAAAGAACAGCAAAAAAAAGAGCAAGAAAATCTTACAAGTTATGCAACACTTATGCAAGAAAGTAACATGAAATCAAATCTTGATGATCCTCTGGATGAAGACGATTTTATGTAAAATGAATTTTGTGGTAAGAATATATATTGAATTAGAAGCTTTATATTCTTTTTTATGAGCTGGAGAATAGTATTTAATATTTTTAAATGAAGAAAGATGTCTTTGCAAGTATATTATATTCAGTTATATTATAGATGCATAAAATATATTTAATTTTTCATAATTTATGTTTAAACATTACACAAAGTTAATGTTCTTTTGAGTCAGAGTGTTTAGGATGCTGCTGCTAATCGGGAGGCGGAAGCCACTGGGGGTCGCCATCAGAAGATATTTTGGAGGCAAGATGATGCGGAGGCCGCCTCCAGTTACTTCTGCCTCCCAACTTGCAGCGGCCGCCAAACTGAAGGTGATATATTTTCCTTCCTTTTCTAGAAGAAATGGCGACAAAGTGCAATGCTAGGTCTGTCAATAGAGGAAAAAAGAGCATTAGTTTTGTCTATTTGAGTCTATTATTATCGTCTTTTGACTTTACTATTCTCTCATCACTATCTAACTTTCTCTTCATTATTCTTTTCTTCACTAACTCCTATTCAACTTTTAATTAGGTTTAAAACTTTCTCTATGAAAGTTTCTACATAGTGATGAAAAAAATTAGATAGTAGCCAACTCTTTTCTTCTCATATTTTAATTAAGCTTTTTTTACTTTAAGTTATAATTATTGACTCTAACATTGTCTTAACACAATGGGTTGAAGGGCTTTATGCAACTGATATATTAGTAGGTATTACAAATAACGATTGCAATCCCGGGATCCCGGCTTTTTTTATGATCCTGAAATCCCGGGATTCCCTATAAGATCGAACAAAACAAGGCGAAATGAAAAAATATCTAAAAATAACAACAATTTTGCGTATCAATAAAATAATTTTTATTTAGTGTAAATTGTAAAAAGTATTGTATTTTCAGTTGTATAATAAAATACGATATCGAAAAGGATTGATTTAGAGAAAAACAAAAGTGAAAATCTTCGCACTATGTCATGTTGGTTAGCATATACACTATTTAAAAATTGAATACGATCTGATTTAAATCAGAAATAAAAAAATCGAGTTACGGTTTTCAAAGTCGTATATTTTTTGTTTGACTTTGAAAGCCGTCAGTTTGGCGAAGTTTCTTAAATTAAACGGTCGAAATCCGTTAAACTTCGAAAAAAAAATAATTAAACGATGTCGAAATCCGTTAAACTTTGAAAAAAAATTAATTAAACGGTTATGAAAGCCGTGAAAAGTTGTAGCTTTAACTATTAATCGACTTTGAAAACCTTTAAAAGTCGTTAAAACTTAATTAGAATGATGTTGAAAGCCGCAAAAAGTTGTAAATCAAATTTTTACGGTTATGAAAATTGTATAAATTTGTTTACATTATATTTGACGAATTTGAAAAACTTATAACTTTGAGTATGTTATTAAACACGATTTAAACATTGTAAAACATCAAACAAATATGCAAAAGAGCCATCGCTCGCTGGTTTAGCAGTACTTACCTGAAGGAATGCAGAGGAGATAAGGTCTGATGAAAATAGGCCTGATGAAAAATACAATGGATAGAGCACTGACACCCATTGTTCATCTGGTGGATAGGTGTGCTTCTCTGAGGGACAAAGAAATTAGATAGAACAATGTCACTGGAGTAGATCCTTTCATGGTTGAGCTCATTGTAGAACTCGAGAAACGATGCCTAAGAGGAGGATGTGACATCATGCCTTATGCTGTAGGCTACCTGGTATGGTGTCAGGGATGAGATTTTTGACAAGTTGAAAGACAGTCATCCTACAACAGTAGACTGAATGTCAAAACAGCAAGGTGCAATCAATGTCTCAACTGAGATCACCCATGAGCTTCTTGAAGATGATGGTGAAGAGTTGCAGTTTGTCTCTAAAAACTACTGAGAAGTTGGTCTTTATCAACGATAATACTTTGATATAAGATAAGAAATTATTTAAACAAAACCATTTTAATCCAACGCTATTACTCATTTATACATAGTTATATTAACTATGCAAATATTACTTGGGGAAGTACAAGCAGAAGTAAGTTGCGTACTCTTTACTATCGTCAGAAACACGCAATACGCTTAGTTTGTTTTGAAAATCGACTTACGCATTCAAAGTTTTTATTAAAAATATAAAAGTACTTAACATTTATGAAGTGAATATATATAAAATATTATGCTTTATGTTTCAATGTAAAATCAATTCGTCCTTACACGTTTTTAAAAATTTTATTACCTTAAAAACAAAAAATAAGTATACACTACGAAATGATAACTCACTCTTTGAACCCTTTTGTCGAACAAAATTCAATCAGTTTTGTATAGCACCGTGCACCCAATTTCTGGAGCAAAATTGTTTTACCTAATTTTGATTTATCAATTACCTTCCCAGTCTTTAAAAAGAAATTTTAAAATTCATTCTCTTTAATGACAATATGTTAAAATACTTTTAAAAATAAGAAATTTGTATAAACACGCTCTTTTGTTTTTTGTATTTTATCATTTTTATTTGTCTATATTTATTAATGGCTATATCTATATATATCTATAATTATTAAAGTTATATTCTATTATAACTTTTTATGGTTCTGGCAACAAGATCATTAGATCTTCCATCAGATACCAAGTTTTTATTTAAATTAGTCTATATATCACGGATTTTATTGCATCACGAAAGCATATATCTCGGATTTTGATGTATTACGCGGACATATGTCATGGATTTTGTTGTATTACGAGAGCATATATCACGCACTTTATTGTATTACGACTAATTAAATGCTAAATTAAAAAAAAAAAAAAAAAAAAAAAAAAAATCTGTTAAACTCTTTTGTACCAGTTTGGGAATACCGCTCCATGGAAGAGCAAATGGCAGCTAGATCTGCTCCAGACAGAGATCAAAATGATGATGATGATGATGATGATGATGATGATGATGATGATGATGGTGATGATGATGATGGTGATGATGATGATGATGATGATGATGATGATGATGATGATGATGATGATGATGATGATGATGATGATGATGATGATGATGATGATGATGATGATACCGCCACATTAAAAATGAAAACGGAGACCTATCTCCAGGGTTGTTAAACTGGAATATAATAAATATTCTCTACTAGGGTAGCATGCTAGGATTATTTCAGATTAGATAACTGATAATATACAAATAATTTTTTCACATGTTTAAGGAACTGGATTTTTGAAATCTGGAATGAATATTAAATAAAAGCAAGGGTCTTACCTTATCTTTTGTATATTCTTTATTTCTGTAATGTTACTGTAGTGTATACTTCAAATTTTTATTATTTAGAAATTAGAAATTAGAAGGGAACTAATTGCTACCATATACCAAACCAGTTATCACTTCACATTACTTTTTAATGGTTTGATATATGAAACTGAGCATAGGTAGCTTCTCATTGATTGTGACTTTTTCCAAATCTAAGGGATAGAGTAGGAGTCTAGGAGAATAGAAGGGAAGAGTGTAATGGTACTAGTTAGGCTACATACAAGTTCAACTTAAAATATGGTTTATCACTTTTTGCTAATAGAACTTGAAGTTGAAGCCATTAAACTTGAACTTGAAGTCATTTAGCTTAAAACCTGAACGTAGTCACGCGACGTTCGTTTGTTTACTATTTGTACGCACTTGTTTCGTTTACTCAAACGATTTCGAAGGCGGTTAAATTTTTGGAAGTGAATTTGAAAGCCGATAGAAATTTTAAACAATTTTAAAGCACGCCATTTTCGAATTTACACAACTTTTTACGATTTTGAAAACCGCGAAAATATACTTTATTTTCCTGCATAACGGTCGAAGCCCCGTTGAAGTTGATGAAGAAATAGTTACAGTGCCTTGTTCATTTAAATGTCAAAAACTTTCGGTAGAATTGCTGGAAAGATTAAATGCTTCCAATCCTGCTTTAGTAAGAGCATCAGTTGAGTCTGACATGCTGGATTTGATTGAGGAACCTTAAATAACACCTGAGTTTGAAAGTTATACTTTAAGTATTGAAGAGAAACTTGATCGTGTTATTAAAGAAGGACAATTCAACCAATACAACCAATTAGACATGAAACATTGTTATCAAAAGTTCAAAAAGAAATGACACTATTTAAAAATGGGGGTACACGTGGCGATTATTTAGAAAGAGTTTAATCTTTTCTAATGATCGTGAAACCGATAAGTGTCGAGGCTGAGCGGGTATTTTCTTCCGCTGGACTGTTCAATACAAAAGTTCGTAACCGTTTGGGCAATGAAACTTTGGTCGCATTATGCTTCCTGAAGTCGCATTTCGAAGCACAAAAAACATAACATATCTCCATATTTCTAAGTAATTTTTTAACACTTATTAAAATGTGAAACTTAATTAACATGTGAAATTAAATTCATTTAATAAATATATTTTTAGTTAAATGTACTGTTTTTGTTTTACTTAATACTATATAGATGTTGTTTCTGCTTTTCAATTCCGGGATTAATCCCGGGTTTGATGTTTTTCAATCCCGAAATCCCGGGATTGAAAAGACCTCTGGGATTGCCATCCCTAGTTACAAATTTAGAGAAATGCTTTCAAGTTTCAGGGAAAATATTTAAAACGGAGAAATGTGTATTGGAGCAATCGTTGACAGAAAAAGTAATCAATGTTATTGCACTACAAAAGCAAGAGGGGTCACAAATCCATCAAGTTGCATATAGAATTTAACTTAGAACTGTTTAGTGCATATGACAGCATTTGTTATTTGATTTGCCTTTTTTTTCAGTATTTTTCATAAAAAGTTCACTAGCCTGGGCCATTTTTGTAGTGATATCAAAATTTTAATGCACACTGTTTCTTAAAAGTCTTTTTGTATGGTATTATGAGGATTTGCACTTATTTTTTTTTTTTTTTTTTTTTTTAAGTTGTCAACTTAAATGCCCACCGATGGTTTTAAAGTTTAGAATTCCCTTATTTTAGGGCTCTTTTGTAGTTCAGCAGGAATAATAATCTAGGTCCAAATTCATCCATTAAAATGCAGATGAACTGTTAGGACCTCATTAATCATCAATTAATTTAAACAAAGGATCAACGCATATATAAACCTCCTTTTCAGTATCTAATTATTTTATTATTTAAAAGAGGTTTCAACAGTTTTTCCTGAAGATTTTAAACGCAAAAATAAATTCATTAAATTTCTTTACCGTTAATGTTTTCAACTATAAAAAGGTTCTGAAAAAGGTTCTCTCCAGGAAACTTACTTCTGTTAAAATGTAAGGCGAAGTTGTTTGAGAGTTATAATTGAGTAGAAACTAAGTCCATAAACACATTAATTATGACTTTTTAAACGCTGCTGCACTCAGAGCTAACCTAAAAAAGAAAGTGAAGGAAGCTGATATGCCAATTATTGTGTATTTTGACGGAAAATTGTCAAAGATTACACAGGCTCAACTGATAAAACTAAAGATAGACTTTGTGTTTTTATAAGGGATGAGGGAGAGTCACATCGCCTTGGTGTTCCAGGATTAACTCACGGGACTGGTGTTTTGACACTAAAGCTTCAAATACTGGACGCCTTGTACGAGGTTGGCTCACTTTCATGACCAACCATTGCTAATGTTGGCATGCAGACACCATGTTGGAGGAGTTCACATATCCCACTTCAATTCCAAAGTTGCTATTAACTAAACCGTTGGACCAGAAAACCAACTGTTAAGGTCTTTAAAAATAAAGTGGCCTGAAGTTCGAGCAGATCAGATTGACTCTTTCAAGGTTTGACTACAATTACATTAGTGGAGACTGGCTAGAGAGACAGACTATACTTGCATTAGATGTCTGCAAAAGCTCGAAGAACAAGAATATTCTGAGAAATGATATGGTAAATTTAAAAAGATTTTGTAAGATTTAAACAAATCAATATGCAAACTTTTTTTAAGATTTAAAATCATAGGTTTTGTTTTTTTTTAGACATTGAAGAAGAGAGGGGAGTTGGCAGAGTTGGCCATAATGTATCTAGATCGGGGATATGAACCTACTCTGTACAAATTTTACAAGCCTGGAGCCATACCCCATGCTAGGTTCATGGGGAAAGCCCTTTATTACCTGAAGTTTTGGCTCCTTCTTTCAAAGATCCAACAGGCTATTGAGATCAGTGATGACCTTATCTTAGAGATCAAGAGAATGACAAACTTTATTGGCATCTTCTACACTTTCTGGTTTCTTACTTGTGAGTTTCCTGACTCTGCTTCAGTCAAGGTAAAATAAACAAAATAAAATAAAAAGATAATTAATAGTGGGATTTCATTGTGCAGTATGCAATATTCATTTTACAAATATAGTATTAGAAGTAATGAAAGTGTATTGCATATATGTTTATATTGTGCAAGCTTGATTTGAGGTAAAAATATTTCTCTAATTACTTTTATTTAGGATCAGTTCGCTATTGGCAAATGCGCCACTATGCCCAGATTGGACCTGCAGCTGAGTCAGTACTTAAGTCGTGGAAAACCACACTTGGTGTCTAGACCCTTCCTTGGTTGTAATGGTCTTAGCTTCCAAGGACAGTAATAATTTTGCGTAGATGGCCAAAGTTTTGTATGCTTACCTGAAGGAGAAGAAGAAACCTCCCTCATTATCCAATTTCATCAAAAAGGAGAGTTGGACTCTGTTCAACATTCTAGGCCTTACCATGGAGCAGTGCATTTGGATGGAACTACCTCATCAGTTTTGGTATAAGTTTCCTGGATACATCAAGTTCTAGGAGTTTGTGAACTCAATTGATGTTATCAATGATCGCTCTGAGCGGGCTGTCAAGCTCATCCAGCAGAATGTAGAGAAGGCCAACAGTGAAGACAAACTGCAACATCTCCTCCAGATCAAAAATGCTCGGAAGAAACCAATTTGCAGAACCAAAGCATCATACAAAGAATCAGCTAACTCTGTACCTCCAACTCTAAAATCCTCTACTAATGAAGAAATTGAAGTTTCTGTTCTATAAAACTGTTCTTCTCTTTTTTTTTTTTTTAAAGGAAATTAAGGAAATAAAGATCTTAATCCATTATATATTTTATCTTATTTACTTGCTCTGAAGAAAAGTGAAAATAAAATTCCACCCACACAAAAAGTTCCTCGCTATAACTTTGCTGACATATTAGTATTACTTGGAGATATTTCTCATAATGTTAGTGTTAATATGTCATAACATAGACTTTCATAAGCATTTTAAATTAACAATGAACAATATTGGATAATAATTACTATTCCCAAAGTGGGTAAAAACTGGCAAGTTTCTAGGCATTTTTTTAAGTGACTGGCGGGAATAGTAAATATTACCAAAAAAAAAAAACAAAATGTTCTTTCTATGTTCTTCTTATCCAATTGGTAAGTGTGATTGGTTTCGATTTTCAAAAGAATGTCATTTTTGTTTCCACAGCTCGAAATAAAATAGTTGAAGTAGATTTAAAAGAAATAAAATCTTCTTTTTATTATCAAAAATAAAAAATGGATAAAAAAATTGTTCACAATTTAAGATAATTTCTCGTCGATCAAATTTTAGCTGTCTCATTTGTTTACAGATTTGTCTCACAATTTTCTCTGATTTGAGAAGTCCACTTGTTTTCTTTTTCATTTGTTCTAAATTTTAACGAGTTTAAATTGAACCCAAAGTAAAACAATTAGCCGAATGCTTTTGGACCATCAGCAACAGAAGTAGTCACACTATTTCACTTCCCACTTTTACTATGGATACTATTTCCAATAGATTAACGCCTGAGTGTAGGAATAGATTAACGCATATGAGTGTAGGAGTAGATTAACACCTGAGTGTACGAATAGATTAACGCCTATGAGTTTATGAATAAACTGCAAAGAGCTTTTTTGATTTTTAAAGAGTAGTTTTTCTTAAAATTTTTTTAAGTTTTAGAAATTAAAAACAATAAAACAAAATAAGTTATTAATATTGAGCTGTGTAATATAGAAAAGTTATACATAATATTTTACGAAAATAGTAGAGTTCAAAATAGCCCGAAACAAAACGCAAAAATCAACAAATTTTTTGTTTGGATAAAAAAAAAAGAAAATTTTTTTAAAAAGATTTTTCTTTTACTATAATCTTTAAAAGAAAAGGAACCGTAAAGGAGAAAGGAAAAGAGAATCATACTAAGAAGACAAAAAGACAGAATAAAAAAACAAAGAAGTAGAGTTGCTTCCTCTTTTCCTTAATCAGTCATTTGTTCGCTATTCTTAACAACAAGTGTTGTATACAACTCATTAACTTGCGATTAATTCATTTAGTTGAAATTAATTCATTAAGTTGCGATAAACTAATCAACTTGCGATTAATTCATTAACTTGCGATTAATTCATTTAGTTGAAATTAATTCATTAAGTTGCGATAAACTAATCAACTTGCGATTAATTCATTAAGTTGCGATTAATTAACCAACTTGCGATTAATACATTAGGTTTAGTTATCTTTTTGTATGTCAGCAACATGAAAATTTGTTGTAACAATTCCTGTGAAACTTGTCTTTTAAAGAGAAAGTTATGTTAAATAACACCATATAAATGAAACAAATTTTGAAAAATAATTCACCAGGTATCAGTGGGAAAAAATCCATCTCGAATGGAAATGAATATCTTGAAAAAATCCTTTAATGGTAAGATCGGTTATCCAACGATGCTTGAAAATTTATTCCCAGTCTTCTCTTAAATTATTTTCAAAAAACAAATTAATGAGGCGATTGAAATGAGACCCTATTGTTACCAATATATCTTACCTAGTATATTAACTGACCTATTCATCTTAATCAATTTATGGTATAGACTTAATTTACATATTTTATGCTATTTTATGCTAAATACTCCTTATATAGATGATGAACTAACCAATAAAGTGCTATTTAAAATAAGTCTTAAAACTTGATTTAATCTAGTTTTTCTTTTATCTTTTTGTTTCAATTTTTTTTTAATTTTCGAAGTTACTTGGACTTTTGGCACTGGTACACAAAGACGTCACGGCATGACAAGCATACCTTAATAAATTAGTGTGATGGTTACTTAAAAAAATTAAAAGCAGTTTCAAAAAGTTAAAGTTTTTTTAAAAAGTTCATCTAGCATCCAACCATTGGCTTTCTTATTTTTTACAAGTTTCTACAATTGGTTAATTGGTTTCTGCAAATTACATAACCCGCGCTGAAAATAACTAATCAACTTCAATAGACTAAATGTGAGAGCTGCTCAAATCAGGATTATGCAGCCCGAATAAACTGCTCAATCCATAAAAATGTGTGCTAGCTAACGGCTAACATTTAAGTTTTTACATTATGGCTTACACAGTAACAAAATATTTCCTCGCATAAAATACAACAATATAACTAAAAAAAAACACACTAATCTACAAAAAATTATCAGTAATCTTTAAAAATATTACTAAGCTACAAAAATTTAAACATCTATTTAAGATCTAAATAAGCATTATCTATTTCACATATCGAAAAATACAAAATAAACAGCAAACTAACCCATTATCACACAAATTTTTAAACTGCAAATTATTTAAATCGATGTCCATTGTAAACACGTAGTAAAGAACTTATATAAATTCTAGTTAGCAAAGTTATTAAGCACTCTAGATCGATATAGACACCTTTACGTTGAACATCAAAGGGTATAAACGTGCTGGGTTGTGAGGGTGCTTGAACATCAGAAGGGTGTTATAATTTACCCGCTGTCAAAAACTCACTTTTAAGCAAGAAGACTGGGAATAAACTGTCATGATAAATAGTCTCACACCACCGAACCAATTTGTGGCTACAATACATGTGAACAAAAAAACATCAAGATGGCTTTGGTTTGTGCAAGTGAGTTTCTAATTTCTTTGAGTTTTGTTTAACAAACAATATTTTTTTCCTCAATTTTTAATACAAGTATTCATTTTTTTGGTATAGTTAGTGGAGAAGTTCCAGAGCATCCGGTTTTATCACCGATTTCAAAACACATTTTTGAAAAACGTCTGATTGAAAAGTTTATTGCAGAGAATGGAACTGATCCTATAACTGGGGATGTCTTGACTGAGATTGAGCTTATCGAATTAAAAAGTAACGCTTATTAGATCATTTTAATTTCACTTTTTTAAATTTAGTCATAGTTTTCACACACATGGATATGTTTATCTCCAACCTTTACAAAGCAACATTTAACAATTATATCAACTAGGTGAAAAAAATGTTATCAGACAATCTTAAGGAGATATAAAAACATCCTAAAATTTAGTATTGAATTTTCATTAGGTTGGAATGCATAGAAATTGAGAAATATGTGCTTTTTTTTCCTTGTTTTTTCTTTTAAGTTTTGATTATATAAAAGTTTGCATCTATACAATCACTGTTTGTGTTTGGTTATTTTGAAATGGAATGAATTGCCAGTTTAGTGGCAACTTTTGTCCTTTATTCTAGACTTTTGATGCCATACTACATAGATTACTAATAAAATTTAGAAGATGGTAAAAAATCTAGAAAAGTATTTTATTGCTATCTAGCCCATATATCATGATGCCAGATTATTTGTCAGATTTCAAGTGGGCACAACATTTTAAAGAACAATCATTCATTTTGGGATCAATTTGCAAATGATTATTTAATTTTAATAATAGCAATAAGTTTATTATAGATGTAAATGATTATACATGGATTTTGGTAAAAAGGAAATTTTTGTTACTCAAAATTAATGGAAAGAAAATGATAAAACAATAAATATGGAATTGTTTAATTTCCATTATTTTTTTTTGACAACCATTTTAATGAGTTTTTATAACTACTAATTAAATGTTTAAAATTCATAAATTTAAACAGCAGTAAAATTCACTTAAATTTAAACAGCAGTGAAATTTAAACAGCAGTTCAGTTTCTTTACAAATTACTTTCATTTTTGGAATTAAGTTTGTTGGAAAAATGTCAAATGTTAGTGTTTATAATACTTTAATTTTGGATGACAATTTTTTATATTCTACAATAAAAAGGTGGGTGCATAAGTCAAATAGTTGTTCATTGGTACAAAATAACTTCAATTCCCAGTATCAAACATCTTTTCCCATAGTGACAGATTGTCTTTTACTTTTTAAAAAAACTTCAATCCTATTAAATGCTTTTCTAGATTTCTCATATGCTATAAATTTTGAATAAAGCCTGCAATTTACTTTTCAGAAAATTCATGTATAATGGAACATACAGCATGTAAAGTACAAAAAGTAAAGAGAGAAAATAATGTTTAGGGTTATTTCTTTCCCTTTATTTTTCTTTAAAAAAGATTCAATTTTGAAGTCCCTTCAAAATTACATGTAAATAAGCTTAGTTGTTGTTAAAATGATAAGATTTAATTATCTTTTCACTATAAATCTTATTTTTGTGTATATATTAAGGGTAATAGTCTTATTTTTTCAGATAAAAAAAAAATTTTTTAAATATGAACTTTATTTATGGCATATTTAAACTCAATAATGCAAAAAAAAAAAAAAACTAAAAATACTTCATTAGTTTTTGAGTTATAGTTGAGTTTTATTTTGAGTTAAGCATTAATGCTGCACTTATGCTTAACTCAAAGTATATAATTTGCTAACCATGCTTTGGCTATACTTTAGCTCACCAGCTAATAAAATAGTATGAAACAGAATTTTCCTTTAAGATATATAATTATTTAATCATTTAACCAAAAGCATCTTAAAGTTAGTTGGTCATATAACAAAGGGCTAACTTCTGTGAAAGTTTAGATTGTTCAAGCTCAAGTTCTTGTCAAACAAATTTCTTATATAAAAGTAGCATCTCAGTTTAATACCACAGTTTGTCAATATAGCATTCAGTTAAATATTCACAGTTTGTCAAATAAAAAAGTTTGATTAGAAGGAAGTGTTAAAATCAACAAATTTTCTGGAAAACCAAGGAATACAACAAAAAGAGGCAAGAGAAAACTTGTTAACTTATCTAATGCTGATCAAAAAAAGAAAACTGTATTTTATCATAAACAATTTGAATCCTACTGTTATTAGAAATGTATAAGTTTGTGTGGGTATATTCCTGTCAATCTGGTATTGTTATAGAAAAAATTTGAAATTTATATGTGCATTAAAAATGTGTGCAAAAAAAAGTATTGGACTTAGAGAAATTCTAGTTGAATTTATTAATTTTATATAAGTTTTTGATAGTTTTGTAATTGAAATTACATTTATTTAAAAATATAAAATGAAATGTGAAAAGTAAACAAATGAAATCCATTTTAGAATTTTGGCATGTGGCAAAAGCATATGGACAAATGCACAAAAATTTGGCAGTTGATTTAGTTAAGGAAAAATTTAAAATTGATATTTAATCCTTTAAACTGGTATAGGCAAAGTGGAGGAATGTTCTTAACAAATGGAATTTTCTACTTATAAGCCATAATTTTATACAAAAGAATATAAAGGAACTCTAGAATATGATACCCTCTCTTTATTTATTTCATATTTTCAGCTATTATTGTTTATTTCATAAAATTATTAAACAACACAAGTCTTTAAAATAGAAATATTTTCTGTCTTTTAAATAAAATATTTATTTTTAGCTACTCCAATTACAAAACCTCGTCCACCATCTGCAACAAGCATACCAGCAATATTGAAGTCATTACAAGATGAATGGGTGGGTAATGTAGTACATTCATAATTGTAAATAACAGATTTGTCTTACATAATATTGCTCTTATTATTTATGTAATTTTTTAAATAAAATTTTGGTAGTTAATCCATGTACCAAGTGAGCATATCATATGCATATAAATTGTTTATTGGTAGAGAAGTTTGAAGTGTTTCAATATAAACCTCTTTGAAAAATGTCAGCCAGAAACTTGTATTGTTGTAAACAATCCATACTGCCTATGTTTTAAAATGATAAACTGTACAATCACATATGCAGCAGCATACTTACAACAGTTATCTGATTTCTTTATATGTGCCTCTTTCTTTTTTTTTTTTTTTTTTTTTTTGACTGAAATAAAAAATTTCCCAAAATCAAAAAGTTATACCAGATATTTGTTTGTAATGAGAATGGAAGAGAAACCATTTTGCAAATTACACATCAAATAAAAAAACAGGTGAGAGGTCAGGAACAATTTTTTTAATCTGGCAGAATTTCACTAAACTTAAAATATATTCTTTTACTGCTTTGCAAGTAATGCAGCACCAAAGTATTCTAAACATGGGTATTAAGTGCATACATTTAAACTTAATGTTTAAACTTTTAACACTGCAGAATACTGCAAGGGTTGATTTATTCTTAATATTTAGTTAGATTCAATTTATATATACTAGAAACCAGTGTCTTGCTTTATTTCTATACATACCTGATGCTTGCATACAAAAAAAAAAATCAAAATTGAAATCTCATCAAGCTTTAAGTTTCTTAAAAACAATTTCTAATGAATTGAAACTTTTTTGCAAAAAAGAAAATTTAATATTTTATTATAACTGTGTTGTATCTGCAACACTACACTTTTAAACTAAATGTTAATTTTGATAACTAAAGCCTTTTACTATAGATAATATTTATGGTAATATTTATAAGTAATATTTATAAGTAATATTTATGTAAAGTTTGAATAATCTAACATTCATCTTGTTACTTGAATTAAGACTAAAATAATTAACCTGAATTTTTTTTTTTTTCTAGGATGCTGTTATGCTACACAGTTTTACTTTACGACAACAACTACAAGCAGCTCGTCAAGGTATTCCTATCTAAATCCTATTTTCTTATATAACATTTATATACAGTATATATTCATAATATGCTTGTTACTAGAATAATTCTGTTTATTTGACAATATATTTACTTACAATCAACAGTTAATAGTTACAGACTTATGGTTTATCAATATGTTTTTTTTCTAGAACTATCTCATGCTTTGTATCAACACGATGCTGCCTGCCGTGTTATTGCCAGATTAACAAAAGAAGCAACAGCAGCTAGAGAAGGTGTTTTTTTTTTTTTAATTTAATGTGTGCTTTGTCTGATTTTATATTAATAAAACAAATTTTTGATTAAATGGTTACTTAATCTGTTTTGCAAAAACTACAGTTTTTCTAGTACATATACATCTAATGATATAATTATACATAGCAGCCAAAGTATTTGTTAATGATTTTCTTTGTTAAATAACTCAAAAAAAACTCAAAAAAAAAAATTTTTCCTGAAAGGATTTTAGAATCCTAACAAAATAAAATATGATTTAATAACTTCTTATGTTAATTATTTGTAAATTTGTCCAAGATTTCTTTGATAGTGGTCTCTTAATCTAATAAATTTTTTGTCTACTTCTCTCTATGGCTTTTTCCATCAACCCCCTCATACTTTCAATGGGCTTAAGATTGGGTCTGTTTTCAAGCCACAATAAAACTTTCTATTTTGGGCCCTTTAGCCAATTAATTCTTAGTCTTGAAATGTCACAAGTTACTCCATCTTAAACAAACATGATTTTCTTGCCATTAAGTTGTCTGATTTTCCTATCTACAGCTACATTTCTATATATTTTTTTTCCATTAGTATTAGCACAAATTATCTGTTAATATTACCACAAATTATCTATAAATTAGACCCAAAATTTGGTTTACCAGTAGCCAGCCTCTGTTTAGCTCATCACCCAAAATAATCTTTGTATACTTAAAAGCAACTTTTATTACTGAAAATCCAATTAATCATTCTTTTTTAATGATCTTGACACCATTTGACTTATTTTTTCTTGAGAAGGAGCCAATCATTTTGTTTCATATTTTTGTATCCTACCTTTTTTAAACACTTTTTTACAGTTCATGATTTAACCTGATGTCTTCTTTCATTTGATATTAATTATTTTAATACAAAGTTCATTTGATGATTGCAGACCATGTTAAAACACATAGAATAAGTTTTTTCTTATTGTTTGTTTTAAAAAGTTCTGGTTGGCTGTTTCCAAATTTTCTTTTTAAAGAGAATCCTTGGTGGATTTTCTTCATATTTCTAAGTACTATCCTTAAAGGGTACCAGACATTAAAATGTTCCTGAGATTTCATGGGATAAAATGGTAATAAATGCTTGTAAATTTACTTTTTATAAATATTTATTGAGAAGTATAATAATGTAATGTAAGAATATAGAAAAGTTCCAATTTAAAAAATCACTCGTTAAAATATAAACATCCAAGTCAAAAAATTCTACACTAACTAAAAGTACTTTTCAGAAAAAATACATAACATTAGATAATAATACATACATAATAATATGCATTATTATTGTATAAAAACATTTTTTAGCACTTGCAACACTTAAACCTCAGCAAGCTGGTTTGTCACACCATGCTGCTACACTGGCAGCACAGAAAGCTAACAAAGCAAAGGTTTTTCTTTTTCTTATTATGAAATTTTTTTTAATGAAACTGAATTTTGATGTTGGTGATGAATTATCCTATTATGACTTTATTTTTAATTGTATCTTTCATCGACTTTCATTTCTTTGTTTTTATATTTTTTTTTTTTAGGTTGAAGATATGGATGCTGTTGTGAGTAGTATATTTTATTTAAGATGGTGTTATTTTCTGGAAGTGAGAGCAAAAAAAAAAAAATTTTTTTTTTCTCTGAAAAAATATTTATACTATTCTTTTTCTTATAATTTGCAATATAAACTCTTTACTAATAATTAATAAAGTAAAGAATCTTAAATTGTTACTAACAAAACTGTTATAAAAAATATGCAGACATAAAATAGGAAAATTTGATTAAAGTAAAAATCTAGTAAAAAAATAGTTTGTCACATGTATATCTTTGAGGTAAAAATAGCAAATTTTTCAAAAAGATAATTTTAGCCCTAAAATGATTTTTTTGATTTGTCAAGCAGTGTGGTGAGAGGAAACACCATACATTTTATAGCATTTGTTTGATTTGAAGATTAAGCAGTGTTTTTAACAAATTTGTTTTTTAATGATTTTCTATTAAAGAGACAAAAGTAACATTTAAAAGACCAAGCTGTTGCAAATTTTGCAAAGAATTTTGCAAGTTAATGATGATGATTGATGATGATTGATTTCCAGCTTTTAATAAACTTTGCTTTTGTAGAATACTTCACCTGCAATAATTTAACGTAAAACAGAATAAAAAGTGTTGCAGCATACCTTTTCGATTTTTCAATTTGTGTTTAATCATCTATATAATGTTCGCACAAATGCTAATTCAGTTGATAAATTTGCACTTATTCGTTATTTATTAACGGACTAATGAAAATTCAACTTAATAATGGCCAAAGAAAATGATCATTCATTAATAGGACAAAGTTGTTGGGAAACTATAAGGAATGTTGTTGCCTCTAGAATTTTGATAGACAACTGGGGATGATAACTTAAAAATCTTCTGATGTAGTTGTGACCTGCTATTAATATTAGGCTTCTTCATACCTTTTTTTTTTTTTCCACTAGGAGCCAGTTGAAGTTGGTATGTCAGAAGATATCCTTCAAAAGGTAGATGAAAGTTCATAATAAATGATTTTTTAAATAAATTTTATCATTAGCAATATCAAAATCGGTTAGTTAA
The DNA here is from genome assembly GCF_058129835.1 of Hydra viridissima. Classification (NCBI taxonomy): domain Eukaryota; kingdom Metazoa; phylum Cnidaria; class Hydrozoa; order Anthoathecata; family Hydridae; genus Hydra; species Hydra viridissima. Next base: position 13,186,845 of record NW_028324306.1, on the reverse strand, counting down.
TTTACATGAATATCAGTTTAACACAGATCATAATTTGATCTGTGTTAAACTGATATTCATGTAAATTAACTAACCCCTGAAAAATTATGTAAATAAGTTAACCTTTAAAAATTAAAAAAAAAAAATGCATTTTTCATTACATTAAAAAATGAGCCATGTTACAAATGATTATGAAAAAAAGGACAACATTGTTCAAATAGAGTTTTTGCTAAAACTTGCTTCATAAAATTACACATTATACACAAAATAAATAATATTTTAGTTTGAAAGCTGCTAACCTGCTTAAAAATTGATTTAGTGTTAAATTGTATTTGCTAAATTGCAGGAATTTAATATATTCATCTAGACTTGCTGTCATATAACATCAAATAAATATACCTTGTCTAGGGGTCTGAAACTTTGTTGGCCCAGACTTTTAAATTTCAGAAAAAAAAACTTTTACAAAAAATGATTTACAACACCTTTTAAAAAATTGTCACAAGTATATTATTTTTTAAAATTCTCAAATTCTTAAAAGAGATATTTTAATCATTGCCTGTTTCACTCTGAAGCCTATCACATAGGAACAAATTTTAGTAAAAGATCAATTGACTTTTTTTTGTAGAAGAGCAATTTTCACTTTCTTATGTGTAATGATTATGTTTCAAAACAATCATTTTTACTTATGAATGCCATAAGATTAAATTAAAGATCTAGAATGACTGATGACTCTTGTTGACTGTCAGATTAAAATAGTCAAATTTCAAACCAGATTTTGGCAATTTAAAAAAAAAACTATCCAAAGGCAGCAATTTAAAGCAGGGTATGATAAACAAAAGTAAACTCAAATGTTTGTCTTTTTTTTTGCATTAAATATTTTAGGCTCAAAGCTTTTAGTTTTTTTAAAATTGACCTAACTTTATTTTGAGTTTGACACCCTCTCTGTGTATAAAGATATTTGACAGCCCTTCTATGATATTTTACTCCCACTCTATTAAGATATTTGTACATAAGGATGTACAAAAAAATTTCATATTTGTATTATTTCATTTGCAGGAAAATCATACATCTGATACTAAAAAACTTATAGACTGTTAAATCTTTCTCTAGAAAGTAATGAGAAAAGTACATAGTGAAGTAATATTTCATTCATACTGATTACTCGATTGTTCTAAAAACATATAAGAACCTTGTTTCCAAAAAAAAAATATCCCAAATAGGAAGTTTTTTCATGAAAGAAAAACATTTTCGGCTATTAGGTATGTTTTGTGAAACTAATTTGTTCATGGTTTAAAATTGTATGTAATGTCTTTTGGCACAAAAAAGCTTATGGCACATGAAACTAGGTTCCTGAGAGATCTGTTGGCTGTTATCACAGTTTTGAATTTTTTTGGGGATTGTTATCTTTAGGAAATAAAGATAACAATCCCCAAAAAAATCATATTTTTGACATTTTGTTTAATATTTCTTTTACTCTAGGTTATTAGTTACTTAGTGTGATTACCTATTTGGTGTGATTTTTTAATTTTCTATTTTGTTTAGTTGCAAGACAAAGCAACAGAGCTGACAACTGAGCGACGAAAGGTAGAAGAGTGTTTAAAATTATTCTGATGTAATCACTTTTATGAACAAGTTGTTAGGTTTAAAACTGAACTCTGTTGATGAAAAAATGTTTAGAGAGGAAAGAAAGTCCCAGAAGATCTCACTTCAGTAGATGATGTACGATCATTTAGACAAATAGCATCACACCCTGTAAGTGTTTTGTCTTAAAGAGTTTACAGATTTAATATAAAAGAAAAAGAAATTGTTAAAGGATCTGGAAATTTTTTTTGATGTCACAGGTATCTAAGTTGTTGATCTTTTTTACTTAAATTTATCCAGGGTTTGCACAGCGCAAGTGTACCTGGTATACTTGCACTTGATTTACAAGAATATGACACTTCTAAAGCTATCACTGGTAATTTATTAATCTTAATAATTTTCTTGTTGTTTGGTTAATTAACATTGTCAATGTGAAAACTTTTTAAAGAAAAGGAAAAAAAAGTTATTTAAAAAAATTTTTTATCATTTCTAGGTGGTATGGACAAGAATGCTGTTGTATTCAACAAGGAAAATGAACAAGTGAATGTTATTTTAAAAATTTGTGCAACTTTTTTATTCACAACTAGTGTAATGTTTACTCTCTTTAAAATTTTTTGTCCTTTTCAGGTTGTTGCAACTCTGAAGGGTCATACTAAGAAAGTTACATCTGTAATTTATCATCCCCATGAGGTATTCAATTGTGTATTCCCATTTTTTAAAAATTTGTGCTAAAATTTTTTTTCTGGAACTGCCCAAATCAAAATTTTTTAGAATTTAATATTAACTATAAATTAATATTAACATCAATTTTAAGATTAAAATTAATATTAGTTTTAGTATTAATTTTAGTTTTAGTATTAACATTAGCTTTAATATTGACATTAATTTTAATATTGACATTAACTTTAATGCTAATATTAATTTTAATTTTACATTTATTAATTTTAGTATTGATATTACATTAAAATTACTAATCATTATTTTTCTTATTATGAAAAATTTTCTTTTGAAAAAGTCAGTTTCATATAAACAGCAACAGGATAACTTTTCCAGTTACATTTGCGTAAAAAAATTCATGAGTTTTTTTCATTACGTTGACTAAGGTAGCTGAAATTCTTAAAGTGAAAATTAGTTTGCAATTTTTTGTCTAAAATCAAATATCCAAACATTTAAAATAAGTTTCTCAATCAATAAAGAGTAATGAGGTAATTTAATATACTAAATTATGTAAAAAAACATTTTGTTTTATAGGAAATCGGAATCACTGCTTCAGCGGACAACACTGTCCGAGTTTGGAGTATACCAAACAGCTCTTGTGCCTATATTATTAAGGTATATTTGTTTTCAATTATATTTCTCAATTTTTTAAATAAATTTTTATTTTGAATGTGTAACTCCTATCAAAAAGTAGGGAAAAAATCCTGTTAAAATCTTGTTAAAATCCTGAAAAAAACCTGTTAAGTTAAAAAAAAAGGAAAAAAGATTTAAAGTATTTTTCTTAATTGAAAATTGAGAAAATTGATAGAGTGCTCTAAAAAAAAAAATTAAAAAAAAAATTTTTTAAATGTTCACATTTTAATTCAGATGCTAACCAAACAAATCATATAAATATATAATTTAAAGCAACAAAACAATTTTCATTTAATGAGCCGAAGAACATTCTTTTGTGACTTATTAGATTGTTAAGTTAAACTTTTTGAAATTTTCATTCAAAACCATATAATATGTTATTGGTTATGCTTTAAAAAACACCCGTCATTTAATACCCGTTGTTTGATGATGTTCTAAAAAATGTCCATCATTTAATGGGGAATGTTCTAAGATAAACCACAAAAGATTGATAAAATACCTGTTACGTGTTGGAAAATAACTATTACGTGTTAGCAAATCTAAATATCATCAAGGATAAAATCAAGGATATCTATTTTTAGAAAATATGGGCTTTAAGTTAAAAAAAAATACTTAAAATATCAAAATCTATTCAACTTTTAATTTGGGAAAAGATCTGCATCAGCAAAAAAAACCATCAGGACAAATCAAAAAATTGACACAGATATTCTTCAATTTGAAACAAATCAACCATTAAAAACACAATAAACATAGACCAGCATTTTTAGAAAGACTTTTCCCAGTTAAATTATTTTCAATTAGACCATAAGGCCCAATGATATAAGTATGAAAAGAATATTGGTAAAAATAAAAAGATGGCTAAGCTGGAATTTAAAAACTCAGTCATCCAAAAACCAATAAACTCAGATGATTAGAAAAAAATTTAAGTTTTATGTTGCTTTAAATTATACATTTATATGATTTGTTTGGTTAGCATCTGAATTAAAATGTGAACATTTTCTTTTAATTTTTTTTTTTTTTAGAGTTAAGATTTTTTTTCTTTTAAAGTGAGTTTTTTTTTTTTTTTTTGAAGTCCAACCCCCAGTACAAAGCACTCTACCAATTTTCAATTGAGAAAAATACTTTAAATCTTTTTTTTCTTTTTTTTCTTTTTTTTCTTTTTTTTTCTTTTTTTAAACAAAAAATAATATTTGAAAAAACTTTCAAAGTTTAACAATATTCTGCTTTATTTTATATAACTTTATGTTTTTTTAAAAACGATTAGTTACATTCATGAATCCAAGTTTTAACTTGTTTGAGTTGAAAAACCTTTTGTTCAAACTCATCAAATTTTTACAGGCACATGATGATGCTGTTACTGGACTAAGTTTACATGCTACAGGTATCAATATATTTTTAAATATAATTTGTTTTTATTTAATTTTGGCTTATTGATACTACTTCTTTACTGTTTAAAAATTACTTTAAAACAAATCCAACAGTTTGTTTTGTCTTAAATGTGAGTGATAATCTTTATGCCAAGTGTAAGCTTTGTTTGTATGAGGTTGTCATATGCATTTAACCTGGGCTCTTTTTTAAAAACAAACCCAATGGTTCAGCAATTAAAAAATGAAGTATTAATTATTTTATTGGTCAATAATTTCAGTATACTAAATTATTTTTAAAACTAAATTTCCATCTTTTTTTTTTTTTCTTTTTTTAGAATTTGTTACAAATATATATATTTTTTAATATTTAGGAGACTATGTTCTAACCTCCTCTAGAGATCAGGTAAATAGAAATTTCAAGAATTTTAACATGTTTTTTTTAAATAGTAATTTGTGAAATAAGAAGACAGCCTTTCATTGATATTCTAAATCTTAATAAGTAACCACTTATAATCTCTTTCATTTTTTAGTACTGGGCGTTCTCTGATATTCAAACAGGGAAAATTCTTTGCAAGAACATTTCTGACCCAAATGCAAATCATGGTAATTTAGTTCCATGAAAATTTCTTAGCTTCTTTTTTTTGTTATTGCATTTTACACGAAAAATTTTTTTAAAAATTTAAAGCTTCAAATGTGTTAAAAATTTGTTAAAATAACTTTCATTCCTTTTCGATATTTTTTTTCTTTTGGTTGACAAAAAAGTAATTTCATCTTTTATGAATGACGGTGTTACGTTTTTTTTTTGTGAAAAAACTACTGTCAGTGTTATGATAACCCTTTTGATATTTGATAACTGGCAAGGAGTTCTATGAGTACAGAATCATAAAGTTCCCAGAAAAAGGCCTAAAGTTCATTGAGCGAAATGGGAAATTAATTAAAGATCGATTTTTTGTATAAAGAAATCGAGTTTTATTTAACACTGAAAAAACAAATTTTCTTTCTTACCAATTCAATATTATTTTTTATTCAACTTATCCTTTTTGTATCTAAGGTTTAACTTGTGCACAGTTTCATCCGGATGGTTTGATTTTTGGCACGGGAACAACTGATAGGTATCGGATTCTTTTACAAACAGTGTTTTACATTCGACTATATTCTCTTTGTTTTCTTCAATTGCTTTGTTCACTGCTCTTATTTGTAACGTATTTCACTTTTTAGTGTTATCAAGATCTGGGATTTGAAGGAGAGAGCAAATGTTGCAAACTTTCCTGGTCATTCTGGCCCTATCACTTCAATTGCTTTCTCTGAAAATGGGTATATGCAGAAAAATGTCCTCGAAATTTATAATTTCTTTAAAAATTTCTCATTAAACTTATATTAACTTTTTTTTCCAGTTACTATCTTGCAACGAGTGCTGACGATTCTGTAGTTAAACTTTGGGATTTAAGAAAATTGAAGAACTTTAAGACCATCACGCTTGATGAGAGTGATGAGGTATTTTTTTGAGCGTGTTTTTAGGGCTTCATGAAACATCACGCTAGATATTTATTAGAGCGTTTTTTAGAACGATTTTCATTTCTGTTTTGGCTGTTTGTTTGTTTGTTTTTTTTTTTCTATTCATTAAAGAAAGTTAATACAAAGCTCGTTTTAAATGTGAATGTAATATAATAATATAAATATAGTAACTACAAAATGAATTAAATACTTTCTACATTTAAGATTAAATCCTTGTGCTTCGATAAAAGTGGCAACTATTTGGCAGTGGCTGGCTCTAACATTCAGTACGTTTTTAAACTTTGATTTTTTATTGTTTTTTAAATATTAATCTTATGTTACTATTATTATTTTTAACTTATTCTTTTAACATTCTTCCTATTTTCTAAGGATATACGTCGTTAAACAATGGGATCTTCTTCGCACAATTACAGGTATGCAAATATTACCATATGTAGCAATATTGCGTTCTTTTTTTTTTTTTTTTTTTTTTTTTTCTTATACCAAATTATAGCAGTGTATTTCAGGGGTATCTATCAAGTTTTGATTATTTTAGATCATACTGGTATAGTTACTGGAGTCAAGTTTGGTAAAAACGCTTCCTTCTTGGCTTCGAGTAGCATGGATAGAAATTTAAAGTATTATGCCCGATAACAAAGGGAAAAGTAACTCCTGTAAAAATTGCTTTGCTCTGTATTTTTTATGTCGCTTGAAGCTATGTATTGTTCAATCCTAGGTTTTCTTTTTTTTTTCTTAAGCTTATTCTGTCTTTTTGTTATTTTTCCATGTGCTCTCAGTTTTAGCAGAAAAGAGTTGGCTTGGTATTTTTTGGCTCTATTTCATGTTCGTAAATATGTAAAGGGTGGGGAGGGGGGTGTTGAAAGTATTATTCTGCCAGAGTATTATATTGTCGAATTGGTTTTCAGCTTCAGAGAGTTGACCATCGTGAATAAATTAAAACGTACTTTTACAAATATAATATTGATAATGTTAGTTAGGTAAAAATAGGATGACGCAATACAAATATTAATAGGGGTTTGTATTGCGCTCTCCTCCTTAAATAAAGTACGAGTCTGAGAATCCTACAAATAAGTTTTTGTTAAGTGAGGGAGTTTCTTTCTGATGATGTTTACCAAAATTGAAAAAATATGACCAAAAAGGATCATGATGCTCTTTCACTAGATTTAAAACATTTCCACTTGGTGTATTTCTCAGAGTTCCTGCACGAGTTGTTTTTTATTCAAAAATATTATTTAGAGTAGGTCTCTAGCAGTTAAATGCTCGTACCCAAAGATAGTAACTGGCTTATCAGACTGTTAACCGTACGATCGAAGGCTTGCGATAAAGCGCTTCAACGATTTTTCCTGATTTTTTTCGTTTTCTTCTAGTTAGCATAGTCTCACTTTTTAGCTTTTGGCCCATGTGCTTTAAGTATGGCCAACCGCGATTGTTAAAACTTTCCTAACAATTTTTGTCACATGTGGTGAGTTAACAGAGTTTAACACTCTTGTTACATACGTACATATGGTCATATATGCAAAGGGTGGCTGAGAGTTTAACAATCTTTTGTTACATATGTACAGAGATTTAAAAAGCTTACTGAGCATACTTTTTGGCTGGTATTTCTATGTCTATACTAGAAAAAGAACTGTAGCACATTAATAAATGAAACGGAACACAATAAAGAAACAATAGGGCTATCCGGTTCCAAAATAGGACGATCTTCTCAGCCATTTTTGGGGAAAATGTTCGAAGTTGCTTTTGTTGATAATGCTAACAACAATTACAAAAACAGTATTAGCAACGCAAGTTAGCTTATACAAAAACAGGAAAAAAATATGCTGCAAAAACGTTGTTCGAGTTTGATTATACTCTTTCAAGAGCTTATCAAATAAAAAAGTTTTTAATCCATCGAATGATCATCGAAAAATCTTTTCGCAGTTTGTGTTGTTCCTTTACGGAAAAAAGGCAAGTGTAATTCGGGAAAATCCGCGACCTTCGTCTACCCGATTTGACAATCTGGACCACTGAAAATTGTATTTAAAAAAGAATCTTAAACTTTAATTAATAAAAAAATTAGAAGAAATAGAGACCAGATCTCATCAGTTACACCAACCCAAGTTTGCTTAGAAAGTATGTGATCAATGTACTACACAAATTTTATTTGACTACGATGGGAATGACCACGATGGGAAAACCTTTATTACTCTTACAGATTCATCATCTCAGTCCTGTGTGATTTGTGGTGCTACACCGAAAACTATGAGTGACTCATAAAATTAAAAAGCTAAAAAGAAATGAAGCCCTGTACGAATACAATTTGTCTTTATTGCATGCTCGGATAGATGTTTCCAGTGTATTCTGCACACATCATATAGACTTTCATAAAAAAAAAACAAAAACAGAAAGGCACATTTGCACTTTAGCTAAAAATGCAACTATAATGAATGTGAACTTGCTTGTCGACATTCCGAAGGGAGAAAACTGAGCTACAAACGATGAAAATGCTGTAAGGCGATTTCTGCCTTCGCAGAGCAATTTATAAATTTTCTCTTCATCCCAGAGGATCATTCTTCATGTTCTCGCAGATTACATTTTAATTTGCTTTCATTTTTAGGAAAACAAGCTGAAGAACCATAGATTCATAAAAGAAATGTAATAGTGAAATGATTGTTGCATTTACAATCTCTTCTACAAAATGGTTTTTAATCATGAGGTAGGCATCTCTAAAAATTTACCACATTAGAATTTCATTTGAACTGCATATTTTGTATTATAATTATCATTTCATACTAGAACTGAAATTATATCGAACTGGTTCCAATAATTCAGGGAGTATGCATAGAATTTAGTTTTCAGCAAGAATTTTTTCATTAGAATAATTCCAAAATTTTAGTTTAATTGCTCAACGCATTGGAAATAAATGAACGACACTCCACTAAGTTAAAATTTTAGCGAGAAACTGTTTTTAAAAAACCTATTCTTATTTGGAAATTTTAAATATAAGGTTGTATTGTTTATCAACTGATTTCTTTGAAGGATATCTTCTTAAAGATTAAATCCCTTTAAAGCGGGCAAATAAAACTTTAAGTGAACTTTTGAAGCACATTAAGAGCTTTTTGTTTCAATAAACACATTTTTTCCGTTAGACTAGAGGACTCCCGCCTCTAACTACGTCGCTGCAACTACTTTTCTTCACAGTAACAAGATTTTTTGTATACCTCAAACTAAAGATTTTTTTGCATTACTTTTTATCTTATATATCAAAAGTTTAAACACTCAAGAAATTAGGTCTGAGAGGGGAAGAAGCACAACAACAAAGAAAAGTAAAATATTGCAGTAATCAATTTTTACAGCAACAAATCATTTTTATGCTATAAAAATACACATATTTCAAATTTATTTAAAAAATATATCTAGTAAACTTATCTTGAATATGCACTAAGCACATATATAAACACGCTTCGCACTAGTTATAGCGAAATTAAGTGGGTTGGTTATTAGTCGATGAAGTATCTTTAGAAGAAAAAAGATTTGGTTTTAGTTCGTATATGGATGGTAATGTTTTAAGTGGTTTATGATCTTGAAAGCTTTCCTCTCTTTTTCCATTTCGTTGATCAACTAAAATTTCCACAACTCGTGTAAGATCATTTATTTTACTAGTTAAATTCGAAATCAAAGATTGTTGTTCTGCAAGGAGAGGTACCAGCTGGTTATGTGTAAACTTTGACACTTTAAAAAAAAAAAGAAAAGAAATACAACACAAAAACTATTATTAAGAAATGATGTTGACTAATTGTAATTTTAAAATATTGATGGTTAACTCTCTATAAGAAAGCAACATCATTTGAGTAAATAAAAACCATAATTAAACCTTTCCCCAGAAATGGAAGAAACTTAGAAGTAACTAAAGAGTTCTTTTGGAAGCTAATAATTCTAATTCCGGAGACTCAGAATAGTTAATATGTTAACTCAAATCTTTGTCTTCAAATTTCTCCATGATAAATCATAGTAATCGCATTTTAAAATCAATGCAAAGAAGAATGAAAAAAAAAAAAAGAAATTGCATAAAAAAGGTGAAGATTTTGTTTCAGTCATTATTTGTAAATAAAATTAAAAAAAAAAAAAATTCTATTTAATATTTTCTTTTGAATTGAAAAATTCTCACTTTATTATTATTCGTTCAAGAAAAGATAAAAAGTTTAGGACTTTTAAATTCTGGAATTTTTTTATACATTCTAGCTTTAACTTTTTCTCTCTGTTCTTGAAACTTTAAAAAAAAGAATAACCAAATTATACAAATGAAGACTTACAGTTACTTTTCTGAGATGCTTCTTCGTCCAATCGAGTCTTAATTTCATCGACTACTTCTTTTATTTGTATTGTTATCTTCTCGAGCTCACCTCCTTCTTCATTATCGTCGTCATAGTACACTTCCTGACGTAACAAAGAACATTATTTTGTTAGATTTTATAACTTCTTAAAAATACAAAAATATATATATATATCCGTTTAAATATGAAATTTTGAATAAATAAAAATATCAAATTTAGTATAGAATATATTTAACATAGCAAGGCATACATAAGGCAATCTTTTACTGACCTTAATGTAATAATTTGAAATGTTTGTAAATCTCTCTGCTTTGAGTCAACGATAACGAATTGTAGTAAAAAAACTTCCGAACTTACAGTGATTTACAATTGATACAATTGTTAGAAGAGAGAATATTTAAAAGAACTGAAAAATCACCTCAGGAGCACAGTTGCTACGCAAGTAATTTAGAAATTCGCCCAAAGATTTATCACTCAGTGATCTCTGATAGGTATTAAGAGCTATAGCCTTCTGCATCAGTTGATTAGCTTTTGCATTATCATAAACCCTTTGAAAGGTATCTGACATCAATGCAATAAACAAATTCAACAACAATACACTTGAGCATGCTGTGTAGGTACAAACTAATGTTCTTGCCATGAATTTATCAATTGAGGCTGCAGCATTATAGTCAAAGTCTCCAGATATAGTGATTAACCATACTGAATAAATAACATCATCAAAATTTTGCCAACCAGCAGCAGATTCTCCATTTTCTTTCATCTGCAAAGCATTTTGTTCACCTCCAAATAACATCCAAAATGCAATGACATATGGGAAAAAAAACTCCATAAATAAAAAGCAAAATTTTATGGTGTCTGTAATTATGTGCCCAAGCATGACAATAAATGGACCTAAAAATGACAAAATTAGTAGATTAAAATCCTAAAAACTTAGCAAATTTAAAAAAAAGTAAAAAGTAAAATTAATGGACCTAAAAATGACAGAATTAGTGAATTAAAACCCTAAAAACCCAGCAAATTTTGAAAAAAGGTGTAACACCAAAATCTAACTTGCCGAGAAAATGATACACTTTAACAACTTTCAATAATCTCAACCATATAACAATCAATGAAAAAGCAAGAATCTTTTTATGATATTCAGCTGCTTTATGATCTCCAGTAAGAGAAACTATTCGAAAAAAAACTCCTATTATAATCCAAATAAATGCAATCCAGTCTAGTAAGTTCCACAAATCTTTAAAGTATGATATTTTAGTTCCTTTTATGCGTTCTGTTTCAAGAACAATATATTTACGTTCCTCAGGCCATCGAGGATGACAGAATTCAAGATCTCTTTGAACTTCATTAATTCTCCAACTTTGCCACCTGCTATGTTCACGAACTGAACAATGCCATTCATATACTTCCTACAAAAAAAATTTTAATTTGTTTAACTCGTTTTACTGAAAATGTTTACTGTTAGAAACCTGCTGTACCATGAATTCATTCTTTATGCACTAGTGAGACTAGTGAGAGAGCTTTTGAAAAAATCTGCTATAAAACAAGCATAAAAAATAAGCATCCTTAACAAAGACTATTTACCTGAGTTATAAAGATAAATGTCAATAGAAGAGCACAAAATTCTAGTAACACTCTCCACCAAATATCTTTAAATTGCTTTGAATATTCTGACTTGTTGTTGTATGGGTGAGTGAAAGCAAATATTGACCATAATACAACAAACAAAATCTGAATTAAAAGATGCTGAAGATGTTTACGATTACCAAATTTCATCCATTTGACTTGTATCAGGCGATGAAAAACTGTGTGTAACAGTAGTTGCATTTGATTATTCTGTGTCACAGCCTTAATAAGCAAGAAACAAATTAATTAGAGTATCATAACTCATTGCCACTTAAGTTATTAGAATTTAGCCATTTTCTAAAGATGCCTTTTATGCTAAATTACAATATGCTGTAAGTAGAGATCAAGTGTAATTACTAAAAAAAAAATAATTTTAAAAGAACTTTACTTCCAATGGACTTTTTGAAACTTTACAGATATTTCCAGCTAAATCAGTCTCTAGAAGGCTAAGATAAAAATACTGCTTTCTATTTGCCCTATCTGTCTGATGATACTGATTTAATGCTTTTTGAGCAACAGGCGGCATTTTTTCTATCATCAACGATAATGCTGAAAGACCACTTGAGTCATATACAGCCACATTTGCACCAACTTTGACAAGATATTTTGCAGTTTCAGACCGGTCTGTAATTAATAGAATTAAATCAAACTTTAATATTTGTAATATATGAAAATAGAAACTCCTAAAAAATAACAAAAGATTAACCTCAGCCAACAAATACACGACTAGAAGCACAAATTTGAAAGGTGGTCATTAGTAATTGTTAGTTTTATGTGGGTTAGTATCTCAAATCTTCATGTAAATTCCTAAACAGTAGAAAAAATGTATATAGCTGAATTTTTGCTGTAAATTTGTTACATCTAATTAAGGGATAACAGATTATACTAAATTACTATCAACAATTAAATATACAAATTACATGTTGAAATCTCATAACTGTACTTGGTATAGTCAATTGTTACAAAATATTTTTTTTTCTACAAAAATGAATGAAAATAAAATGTAGCTAAAAATAAAAACTGCAATAAAGAATTCATATCACAGCATAAGTTTTAAATCAGTTAAAATAGATTGTTCTTGAAGCACACACTTCAACACAATTGAAAAATTCCAAAACTCTCAATGGATTCAGTTTTAATTTTTAAATTAAGACTGTTCTGCAGTTAATGAAGTAAATGCTGAAAAATTGATAATTGTTGATAATAATTAGTTTAAAACACCAAATACTTTTTATAACAACATAAATTTCCTAAAATTACAACAAAATACATAATTTTATTAGTTCTGTGAAAGTGAATTGCACATTCAAATAAAATAAAAAAGTTTTTAAATAAAAAAAGTGGAGGGAGAGTTAAGAGAAACTTTGAAGTCTAAACAAGAATTTGATATAAATCTAATTATGGAAGAATAATTGGAGGTGGAAGACACCCCTTTAAAAATATAGCTAACTTATTACCACTCATTGCATAAATTATAAAATACCTAGTTCAGCAGCAACCTGCAGTGGAGTTCTACATTTGCTATCAAGCACTTCAATATGGCAACCTAACTTGATTAATACTTTGAGTGACTCTGATGCATCATTCTTTGCAGCATAATGAACTGGGGTCTGCATTTCACCAAAGGTAAGAGCTTCCTTATGAGCTGAAAATTGAATTTACAAGCTGAAATTATCAGAATGAGGTTTTATACTTATGTATAAACAGATTTTTTTAATGACTCTTGCTGGTGAAAGATAGCAAGCTGATAAAACACATTGTAAAATCTTTAAATAATAACAGTAATAAAAATAGTTGATAAAAAAACAATAATTGAAGATTACCTCCATGTTCAATTAAAAACTTGACCATTTCTGGGTAATTCACTGCAGATGCTACATGTAGTGGAGTCCGACCAAAATTATCTGCATGATTAATATTTGCTTTTAATGATAATATAAACTGAGCAACATCAGGGTGCCACATTCTTGCAACTTCATGAAAAATAGTTTGCCCATATCTATCTGTTATATTAATGTCTGCTCCATTTTTAACCAGACTTTCGACAATTTTGAGGTCCATATCTTCATCGTTCAGCTGATTGACTGACTCTGACATCTTTGCAAAATAGAGTAAAAGTTGTTTAGATTTTGAAGAAAATTTCTTTTTTTTTCCATTGCAATTTTCTTCATTAATTTCTGGAGATAACCCACAAATACTTTGATTGAGTGTATAAAAACAATCATTTGTATTACTCAATCCATGTCTCTTTAATTTGGACTTTGAAAAATTTTCTGTCAATGACTTTCTTTTTTTCGCGACAAAATCCAACCAGTTATTTTTCTCTTTACTAATATGTTTTTGTGAGATATTTCCTTCCAAATTATGTTTATTTTCTTTAATGAGATCCATCTCATTTTCTTGTACTGCCAAAAAAAATTTATTGGCAACATCTGATTTTGAACATTCGTCTATTGGAGTTACTTTTTCACCTTTCAGTTTCATTTTTTTAAAATCTTCAATATTTAAATACTATTCTGAAAAAAGAATGTGTGTATATGTATGTATGTATGTATGTATGTATGTATGTATGTATGTATGTATGTATGTATGTATGTATGTATGTATGTATGTATGTATGTATGTATGTATGTATACCAAGAAATTATAACTATTTATTGTACTTAGAGTTTTATGCCTTGCGACAATCATCAGCCATGGAATACAAAACAAAAATAATAAAAACATTACAAAATTGTAAGACTGAGGTGTGTGCATACTGATGTCAAAAGAAAGTAAGAAACTGTATGGGCTTAGTCACCAGTGTCAAACTATGAAAGAAGAAATTAGTCGTTGCGTCTGCATTTGGAAACCATTTTGTTCTTTTTATTCAGTAGTTATGTGTTGATATATTACAACCATGTATTTTTCATGCAAGCATAGCATGCAACTTATTGCGGTCAGGTTGTAGAATTTGAAGTGCTTTACAATCTCCAATTATTAACAGGTGTAAATTTTTCTTCTTTTATTTTCCACATCTCTTATGATAATTCAGTGTCATTCTTATTTTTTTTATAAAGATTTTAATTGGTTGGCGTATCTTAATTTGAATGATGTTTAGCTGATGCTGCAATAAGTTTTTTCTTTTTTTTTCTGGGTTGTTGGAGGTCACAATGGCTTGGTATACTATATTTCTTGTAAGGCATTGGTGATATAAAGAACACTTTGTTTTATTTATACAATTACAATTTTTCCTTCTGATATTGATTTTTTTATTTTTGTAAAATGTGAGTATATTTATGATGTCCTTCATGCTTGGCATACAACAATAGCTTACTTTGATAGAATTTCTATTAAAAATATTGTGGAAGTTGTAGTTTAATGGGAAATGTTGGTCGACTGGGTTTAAAAAGATGCTCTCATATATCTGTGCTAACATTTTTGCTGAAAGGATTGAATCAGATGATTTTGCACTTACATCTTTTGTTGATAAGTTAGTGTCATTTAGAAGTTTTCCATTAATTGATGGGTAGAGATTATTGATGTCAAAAATAAGAACCTATAATTGTGTTAATCATTAATTCTCTTAAACCAATCTGTAACATTTTGAGTGCATTTCAATTGGTTGAGAGCAAGTATACACTTAATATCAGAGTTAACTCTTGATAGTATACTTTAACTAATGCATTTTTTAGAGGATTTAGTAATTGGACTATAGGGTTATTTACAAAGTTCTCTTTGAGGTCTTTCAGAGCTAAAAAAACATCTAGATGTTCCATTTATTTCAATTCTATTAAAAGCCTCATGTTTATCTAAAATTTTTTTACTTTCCATACTTACTTGGTCTTTTACTTTTGGACTGGCTTTTTTGTATGATAACATTATAGATTGTTAGTAGACTATTGTATTCGTCTTTAGACAACTTGTACATGTTAGATGTTTTGTCAGCTTGGGTTAAGGTTTTAGCTGATTTGCAATTATTCTTAATGTCTTCATTTAGGCTTGTCTGGGATTTGCTTTTGATTTTTCGGTACCATTTATTATTTTTAGTAAGATTGTCTTTTAAAATGAAGAATATTGGTACCCATTTTGTATTTGAACCAACACAAGGTACCCTAACTTTAACTTGAAAAAAAAAGAAGCCTACCAAAACACCATTTCATATTCACCATTTTTTCAACAATAAGTTTGTATTCCATAATTTAAAACCTGGTTTTCCTTGCTTAAAGTGGAGCAGATTTTCCTGTAAACAAAATATTAAAAGTTAACACTAAGGATTGGTGTATGGAAGAAAAAAAATATTTTCAAAAATAATTTTAAGATTTTGTTTGTACTTGTCTTGATTTTTTCAAGAAATATCAAGAGAACTTTATTTACATCTTCATCGTTTCAAGAAATTAAAAGACAATCAAGAAATACCAAGACAAAACTAAAACATAATGAAAGAGATTTCACAACCTGAAGTTGAAAATCTGAGCTGCTGCAAGAATAAAAAACTTATTTCATTACATATATATATATATATATATATATATATATATATATATATATATATATATATATATATATATATATATATATATATATATATATATATAATGCAATATTAAAACTTTTACATATTTAAGTTTGAACTTCTTATTGGTATTTTCTATTAAAAATTGAAAAATACAAGAGAAAATGTAAACTACAGAGGCCATAAGTAATAAATTGCATCATTTGTGGTAATGTATTCAAAATGGAAATATATTTTTCAATATTGAGTTATTTTTTCTAAAATGTATGTGAAAAATATTGAAAAAGTTTTGTAGTGTAAAGTTTCAAAAAAGTCTTCAATGTTTCAAGAATTTTTTTAAAAATTTCTTGAATTTTTCAAGATGAATCAAGAAAAAAACTGTTTGGTCTTGGAAAAAATAACAATCCTTGTTATTTCTTGTTAAGAAATGCATTTCAAGATATTTTGTTTTAAAGATGCTGATGCTTATTTGGCAAAAAACTTTTGATATATTTTGTTTATTACTTTATTATGTACTTTGAGTTTTTCTTTTTTTAATGTGCTTTTTTATAAATGCATTCTATATAATTGTGCTTTTTTATAAATTCATTCTATATAGACATTTGAATGTCTTTAAAAGATTAACAAAAACATAAATTACAAGTTTCATTATTTGATTTTTTATACCTAAGATAACAACTCTATGATAACAATCTAATGCTCCCAATTAAGTCCACACTCTGTAAATAAATTTGTTTTATATATTGTTTAGCACAATTCAAGACAGTTTTTTTGTTTTTGCAAATAAAAAAACTTTAAAAACAAGAACTTCATTTTCTTAAATTTTGCAATTTTGATAAAAAAAAATAAAATCACATTCAATATTTTTTGGATTCGAAGAACCTTAGAGTAAGAAGAAAAAAAAAACCAATAATTTTATTGCATATTTAAAAAAACATTTTTTAACAGATTTTAATTGAGCAAACTTTTTATATAATCAATTCTTTGAAAAAAGTATTTACAAGTATTTTATCAATTTTATACTGAAGTATTTCTTATTCACACGTATGTTGTTGATATTTAAAACCTCTCATTCAACATCCTATTTTAAATTTAGTCTGTTCCCATGAAAACTGTCAGTTAAAGTAACATTAGTTGGCAGGCTTTTTTTTCCTTCAAATTTAAGTTTTACTTTGAATTGGTCAAAGAGCCATCTCTAAAATGAATGCTGTATTATTTTACATTAGAGAATTCCACAAGATGAAGAACAGTGGTTTGGGGCCATATAGCATTCAATTTAGCAAGTCGGTTTAACATAATTTTAATAAAATTTGGAAGAATTTTAAGGTTAACAGGTCAGTGAAACTCTAACTTGGAAAACAAGCTACAAGACAAGTTTAAAAATTTTTTTAAATTGTTGTTTTTTTTTTTTTTTTTTTTTCTTCTTTATCACAAATATTCAAAGCAAATTTTTAGATTTAATGAAGAAACGATCATTAAACTTAATTTTATCAATTTTTAGTTGTATAAATATTGTACTAACAGAAAATAAAAACCTATCTTTTAGCCAGTTTTTTTCATCCAAAGGTTGATTCAGCTAACTGATGCCACTATGCTCAAGAATTTGAATTCTGATGGTGCATTATACCTTAAATAAAGTCTAACACATATCATTAAAAGATTATAAATATTATTTACAAATATTATTTATAATATTATCTACAGATATTGTTTAGAGATATTATTCACAGATATCACTTACAGATATTTACTGATATTATTTACAGATATCATTTACAAATATCCATACCAGATATGGCCTTGCTAAACTTTGCATAGTTATTAATACATATTGCGAAAAAAACCAATTGTTTCGACCCTTATTAATCATTATTTATAACTGTTTTCAAAAGTGCTTCTTATGTTTTGCATGATTTCAATTAAGTCAGAACGCAATATTTGAGTCAGAGTATAAAAGTTGCATAGTCGAGCATATTTAAGGCACTCGAGTAACTTATGAGTATTAAATGTTGCAACCATTAGCAACCATATCGTTCGGTTAATTACTATCAAATAAACGTTGCAACATGAGCGAATGTTTTCTGTTGCACCAGAAATTGTATATATATCAAAAGAAATAGTAATGAAAAAATTGGGCTTCGATGATTAATGACTTAAATTGAAAAACAATTCATTTTAAAAATTGTTTTTCAGTTTAACTTAAAAAGCGAAGCCCCCTTGTGTGGTGATTTTTTTTTTTACTAAAACTTGTAGGTTGCCACGTTCCCCACAAGTGAGCAACTTAGTTTTTTGTTGCACTTACTTTTACTTCGAATTATTTTCAATGGCTTTTAAAACAAAAAAAAAACGTCAGTAAAACTGTTTTTATGTTTGTTAGATTTACTGAGATTTTCTAAACTTCTCTTTATTTTACTAAATTTAAAAAGTAAATATAAATTAAAATAGAAAACATAGATTTGAATAGAAAATATAAATTTAAATAGAAAAACTTAAATATGCTCAAATCTTTTGAATTCGAATATCGTTTACAAAATCAAACAAGGGTTTTTGTATATTTTTTATCAAACTAAAGGTATAAAACTATTTCTTCTTCTTATTATTTTGAAAAACTACAAGGGGAAACACGGCCTCTCTTGACCAGCATGCCTCTCTCTCATAAACAACTTGTTGTATATCAAAAGTAAAACTATAACAAACACTTACAACTAGTTTGGCGGGAAAAAAAGAATTTACAACTTTATGAAATTTAGAACAGATTTCATAGGTGTATTTAAAAAAAAAAAGAAATTAATGGTGATAATTACTTGAATTCATTTAAATGACAATAATAACAATTGTAAAGACAGTTGTAGGATGCACATGAAGAAACAATTAACATTAGTGTAATAAAAAAGTTCACTCCTTAGGAACTGAATGGAAAGAAGGACATACAAATATATCAAAGTGTAAATGAAAGT
Organism: Hydra viridissima; assembly: GCF_058129835.1. Taxonomy (NCBI): domain Eukaryota; kingdom Metazoa; phylum Cnidaria; class Hydrozoa; order Anthoathecata; family Hydridae; genus Hydra; species Hydra viridissima. The sequence goes on along the minus strand of NW_028324306.1, from coordinate 13,167,662 downwards.
ATCAGCGTATCCCAGCTGTAAATAATAAGTTTTTAATTTTTGTAACTCAAAATAACAATTGAGCGTGTAAGTTTCATCGAGAAGAAACTATAACAGCAAGAGATTTAAAAAACTGTTGGCCAACTTCAGCCTTGCAAATATATTTAATTGGTTTGAATGTTTGCAAAATATTTTAAAGACTGGTTTATGCAACACGCAGTTTAAATATCGTCTATTGACAAGTAAAACTCATTAAGTGAAACTGCAGCTAATTTGAGATAATCACGTTTTAGTTTTCTTTGTTAAAATTCCATTTATCGAGATATCAATGTGATATCTCTAGATAAAATACTACTATTTCGGATTGATTTACGCACTTAGTGACTTTTTCTTGCAATATGTTGTTAATATTTGGGCATCATAGTGTATAAAAGTCAATTTCCCATAAAACTGTACTTAATGAGTTTTGTTAACCGACGATATGATAATCTTTAATTCATATGAATTTCACTATTAATGTTAAAATAAAAAGAACGTTTAGTTCTATTTGTATGTACAATAAGTTAAAAATAAATAAATAAATAAGATGCTATTGTTTACTTAAAAATAAATATTAACTTTTTATAAAGAAAATTCTTTTCTTTCAAATTAACATTTCTAAAGAGCCTCGCCTTTTTTTATTTTCCTCAAAGCATTTGATTTAGTTTTGTTTGTAAAGATATCTGCTGACTGTTTTTTTAATAAGCACGTTATAAAACGCGTTTGCTTAAATTTACACCTTTTTTAGCGCCAGCATAAAATTAACCTATTAGCATTAAAAACAAGTCTCAAATGATATTTCGCAAAGCACGTTTCAGAGATTTTTTTCCTTGTTACTAAAGTCTTCTTAAAAAATCTTTAATTTTAAATTATCTTTCGCAAATAAAAGACGTCACCTAATAAAACATATTCAGAATTCTTTTATGTGCGTGAGTTTTTGTGCGAACAGGTGTAATTTTCTTCAATTTGAAGAGCGCAGTAATAGTGTAACTAATCGTTAGAAACGAAGGGGTAAGTTGTTTTTACAAAATTTAGTAATTATTGTATTGAAACCAACTTTTTTCATGTTAAAATTCGTTTTTATAGTATAAATGTCGATATTTGATGTTGCTTAGATATATATAAAATTTTATATTTTCATTTTTTAAATCTGGTAACCTTCGTATAAAAGTTTAAAGCATATTTTCTAATCTAAATCAAGTTTTAAATCATGGTGCTTTGATTTGAGAGATATTCCTATGAAAAACGAAACATTTTTCATAAAGTTTGTTTTTACAAACTCCAAATGTTTGTTTCTTAAGTTGTTTTTTTTTTTAAAAACTTATCAGTTTGGTGGCTTCTGAAAAAGTTTTGAAGCCATGCCAATTTAAAACTATACTCACGTTCTCTAGAAACTGCGAAGGAATAGTTTTGCAGAATATTTTTTTAGTTGGGTGAAACCGCGACGGATTTTCAAAATTTTATAACTCTTACAAAACCTATCATTTATGGTAATTGTTTTACAAAAGCTTTTTATGAATGCGTCTTACTTAAAATCGTAAAATTGCAACTCTAGAGAGAAAAAACGAGGTTAAAAAATTTATAAAATCTAGCCGCAGAGCCTAAAAGTACAAAATATTTTATATTTCAAAATTTGACAACTAAACAATCGAAGTTTAACAATTTTTCAATAAGAAAACAAAAAATTCTGTATTTACACATCGTGAGGTTTGAATTATTTTGTAATGGGAGATAGAACAAAATAATTCTAACCTCGCGACACCATGATTTGCTCATAAAAATTAACAATTTCATTAACAAAAGATGCTTAGTCAATCTCTCTTGAAAAAAGTTGGCATGAATTGTACGTCACTATGGCCCTCAGTAGATTCGGGGGTAATCTTTCTGACAGCTGGACAATACGAATATGTTCTGTTTGAGTTGCTTTATATTGAAATGCAAAGACTCTGATTCCAGAAAGTCATTTCAGAAATCCAGTACTTTATTCGGGTTCTAAACTTTATTACGTAAATTCTATAAAATAAATTAGTATCTATCAATTCTACCATTCTATTTTACAGACACTTTTAAAAATAATTTGTAGTATATACGAATATATATAAGTATCATTAATGTAAAATTGATTTACAATTATGATATCTATTTATTCAAATTAATTTATGGAAAAAATTTAATTGAATGATTTCTTTCTCCTCTTATTTTCGGCAATTATCATTAGTCGGTATAATTACTTTTGAAAAAGTGTGGCTGTCACAAGCCGCTTCTAGTAGCGCAACCTTTTGTAAACACCCTGTCGTATTAGAAATATAAATCTAATTTTCTACTTCTGCAACTGCAAAGTATTAGATTTGTTACTAAAAGCAACAAAAATAACAGATTTAAAAAAGTAAATAAATGGTTGATTTTTGCCTTCAGCATTAATTACATGAACCGTTTGCATTTAATCTAATAGTTTTTGTGTTGATAAGCTTCTTTTGCTGGCATCTTTTTAAATTCCTAACAATATATATGCTTTCATTTTTTATTTTTAACAGATTATTAACAAAAGAACAACATGGCAGATAGACCAGATGGGTACGGACTTACTGCTGAAATTAAAAATAAAATCAGTGAAAAATATTGCTTAGAATTAGGTGAGTTAGTCTCTAAAATCGAGAAGATCTGTTCTGTTAAGTATTCTGTTCTTACTTACTGAGTGGTTACACACTTACTTTCAAACAAGTTTACGCCGACTGGTTATTAGTATTTGGTACGAAATTTAGATTAGTGATAAAATTTTTTAAAACAGCGTTTTTTTTTTTTAAATCTTTATAACATGTACTATTTAGAGCAAGAAGCTTTGACTTGGATTTCTTCATTGGTTCCTGACGCAAATCTTGAGCATACATCTGGTGCGGAAGCAACTCACGAAAAATTAAAAGACGGTGTCATTCTTTGCAAGCTAATAAATGCTTTAGAAAATGGTTCCGTAAAAAAAGTAAACGAAAGTAAAATGGCATTTAAGCAAATGGAAAATATTAGCAACTTTTTAGGTGCATGCAGCAATTACGGATTGACCAAATCCGACCTTTTTCAAACAGTGGATTTATTTGAAGCTGCAAACATGACTCAGGTTATTCAAACTATTCATGCGCTCGGAAGAAAAGCTAAGACGAAAGGGGCGCCTGGTATTGGCCCGAAAGAATCTCAGAAAAATACCCGAGAGTTTACTGAAGACCAGCTTCGAGCTGGTCACGGGGTAATAGGACTTCAGATGGGTTCTAATAAAGGAGCTACTCAAGCAGGGCAAAATTTTGGAAAGACAAGAGCTATACTTGATTAATTTATTATCAAAATTTTATAAGTTAGATAGATACTAAAATTTTATTTTAATATAAAATTTAGCTCTTTTGCCTGTTTGTTTTTCAACTAAAGATAAAATGCGAACCAAATAACAAGAAAAAATAGGTATTTTATTTAGGTCACAATCAAACCAAGCATTAGCTCTGTCTGACTATGTTTGGATAACAATCACTGTGTCGCCAAACTAAAGGAACACTATAATTGAATTATAATTTTCTTCTTAATCACATCCATTTCTTTTTAGTAAATTTATACATTACCATGACTCCTTTTTCACCTTCATGCTTAACTGTACTCGGTGTAAAATTTAGGGTTAATCTTCATTCTGGTGAACATTTTGCAGTTCTTTTAACATCTTGAGCCCATGAATTTTGAATTGTCAGACCATAAAGCACTCTGATCAATTCTCTCTCTCTCTCTCTTTTTCTTTTTAGGCTCTTTTAAAAACCTTCACCTACTTCTTCCAGGAACGCCAGGAAATGATATATCTAATCTATTATTGATTTTAAAAAAAAAATCGTCCCATAATATTTTTACAACCTTTATTTTGAAAATAGAAGACTTTTCAATTTAAAATCATTTCCTACACCTACTTTTCCACCTTATAAGAGACTTCATTTGAAGCCAGATGACCAAGCATTTGTTTCTCGCAGTAACCTATCTATTAGTTTTAAAATAACTATTTTGGGACCACACAAAAGATTTAACCACTTTCAAGGATAGCTTAAACATTTGAGATGTCTATTTAAGGTTCACTCCAGCTGTTAATGCTTCTAGTTGCTCGGAAGTAGTAGTTGTTAGATACCAAAAGCTGAAGTACCAGAAATACTTTTATTATTACAAATGAAATTATAGGTTTTTAAAATTATATTAGAACAAAAGTTGTTTTGTGTTAAATATTTTATCCTTAAATCTTATTTATAAAGTAAACTACGAAATTCAATTAAACTATTTGTTGCTAATTAAATAATATTTAAATAGCTAAAAATTAAAATAATATTTATATAGGGACTTAAAAGTATTTTAATAAATATATTTTAAAGGAATGCTGAAAATGAAGCAATCCGTGTCAAGTAAATTAAGGTAATTTGAGACAGAATATCTAAATTTTAGGAATGATGGGAAAATTTTGTTTTGTAAAGTGCGCAACAAATCTGCTTTAGTAGATAAAATATTTACTGGCAAACAACGCCTATGAATTGCAAAATTCATTGAGATTTGTCAGAGTAATGCCGCAGCAACTTCTATATTTATTGGAGAGACAAACAGTTCTTTGAAACTAGTGTGGCACCTTGGTAAACACATATATACACCTATGTAAATTAGAAATAGAAATAATAAAGTTTTAAATCACCCTTCACACAAGCAATCTTCAATTTACAACTCACGTATCGAAACCATTAAAATTATGTTTAACAATCGTTAGTTGTGGATGTCGATTAATCAGATGTTGTAGGGAGATATATAGTAAACAATATTATAGGGTAATTCCATGTAAAGGTAGGACAATCATTCCACCCACCCCCTTAGATTTTTATTAACTTTTAACCAGCGGTACCAATCAATGAAACATGAAAAATTGCAAAGTTTGAGCTGCCAACTCCAAATGGTTCAAAAGTAATGATACTTTGAAATTTAGTCTAAAATGCAATACTTTTTGTTCACGTCCGTCAAGATGGATTTTATAGCATCACCTTTTTTTGAATAATTCAAATTCTAGTGCAAGAATTCAGCTTAAAATCAGTACCTATATTTCAGCTTAAAATCAGTACCATTTTTAAGGGTGCTGATTTTAAATATGTAGAGAAAATAACACAAGCAACATTTTTTGATAGCCATTTTTTGATTTTTAAAAGATGTTTTTTTTTACCATGGGTTACACTTTCACTAACTCTTGGAGTTGCCCAACTCTCATGGGCTTGACTTTTTCTCAGATAAAAGAAGAGATGTTAAAGCATCTTAACATAAAAGACGGTTTTGGCATTTTAAATCATTATAAAGATATGCTAATTTGAACTTTAGACTGAAAATGCCATATTTGGGTTCGTGTTCTCCATTATGGATATTCTAGTGTTACCTTTTCCTGAATAATTTAATTTACATTGGAAGATATTGACTGAAAGTTAGTATCTTACCATTTTTGAGGGTAGGGAATCCAAAGATGGAGAGAAAATAACCAAACTTTTCAAATTATTCAAATTTTTGTTATTCAAATAATTCAAATTTTTAATCATCATTTTTAATTTTAAAATGGTCAAAACAAGCTGCTACGTTTTTTGAAAATATAATTTATATATCAGGAAAAATTGGAATACGTGAGCTTTACCATGAAATTATTATACTCTTCATCAATTTTGGAAACCATACGAAGCCAGTAAAGTGCATCATATTTGCACAATAGGTATTGATATTTTAATATGATTAATCTGAACTATGGGGTTTTCTTTTTTTGTTGAGGAAATCAAATATTAGAGTGAAATCATCATCCTCAGATAACCGTTTCATCTTTATGATTGAAGTAGATGAAGGTGTATATTGATGGAAACTTCTTATCCCAGTCATCGTGGTTGCAATTAAAAATCTATGGACAAGTTTTTTTCGTGTTAGCTTCATTTCTTCAGCAATGACGTATACAAACATGATCCCACCGATTGACTTTTGATAGTATTTAAACATTGCTTCAGCAGACAGTATTTGACTTGCGCTTGGACTCTGCAAACTAGCAGTGGCAACAACCCTTTTTACAGTATGTTGTCACTGCTAGTTTGCTGAGTCCAAGCTACAGTGAGTTTTTGTTATTATGGTACAAAGGTTAGTTGTATTAATTGTTTGATGCATAACTTCATGGATAAATTGAACATCATGGTTTAAATCATCTGAGATTACGCAAAAAGAAGATACCTACAATTTCTCTTTCATGTAATAGATGATCTCTCTTTCATGTAATAGATTGGGCGAAGGGAACATTGTTTCTAGCTCCAATGATAACTCTGTATCTCATCTTGTACTACAAAAGTGTAACTCTCTGCAAAATTTCCCAGAACATTGCCTCATCAAGACATTCCCACAACATTGCCTCAAGGTTGTCTCTTTAAGATGCTTTAGATAGCTTGACAGTAAGGATACACCATTTAGGCCGAAGCCTGCAAAATTCGGAAAATTCGATTTTCCGAGTCTTTATCTTATATGCTACATAAAGTTCTTTCAGATTACACAAAATCAATCTTTTAGACATGTGTTTATTTTTTCCAATACTAATATAGTTTTTCTGACTAGTCATTGGTCTTGAATACTCATCATTAAATGAAAAATGTTTTACACGTTCTAAAATATAATGGCTGATTCGATGTCGTTTAACCACATTTAGGTATGCTTTTATGCCTTTTTGCTCATGTAACAATTTTGCCTTTAGAATTTCGTTTTTGGAAACTGAAAACTCTTTCGCTGCTTTTCTAACAGACCAAGGTTTGGGGTTATTTTCAAATTTGAAGTTGCTGCCATCTGTTAGAAACTTTAGCTCTTTCTTTCATGCAGTCAACAAGATAGTCTAGATCGTCAGCTTTGGTTTGAATCTCCTTCAAAAACGTCATAAAAACCAACATATTTACAATTAACACATATTCACAACTATTTTTGTAACAACTATCAAAATTATCAATTCCGTAACGCTCTAGCAATTTTCGCAACGGAACTACAGAAACTAAAATAATATATCACAACTGATTTTACGTAACGATATTTAGACAACTAACAATATCTTGATAAAAACAAAAACTATTTTTAAACTTGTCACATTCTGCAACTTTCAATTTAGTTGTTTTCTCTTCATCTTTGGATTCCCTACCCTCAAAAATGGTAAGATACTAACTTTCAGTCAATATCTTCCAATGTAAATTAAATTATTCAGGAAAAGGTAACACTAGAATATCCATAATGGAGAACACGAACCCAAATATGGCATTTTCAGTCTAAAGTTCAAATTAGCATATCTTTATAATGATTTAAAATGCCAAAACCGTCTTTTATGTTAAGATGCTTTAACATCTCTTCTTTTATCTGAGAAAAAGTCAAGCCCATGAGAGTTGGGCAACTCCAAGAGTTAGTGAAAGTGTAACCCATGGTAAAAAAAAACATCTTTTAAAAATCAAAAAATGGCTATCAAAAAATGTTGCTTGTGTTATTTTCTCTACATATTTAAAATCAGCACCCTTAAAAATGGTACTGATTTTAAGCTGAAATATAAATATAGAAATATACATTAGGGGAGAACCTAATGAATGGGACGATTATGGGACAAACTCAGATTCTTATAGAAGCATCGATGTAAGGATATTCAAAGTCCTGTAACAAAGAGTGATAGAAACAAGAACTCAACTGACCGACTCATCCATCCTATTTCTCTATGACCGTAATGACAATGGATGTTATTGTGTTTTCAGATGTAAAAAGTAATTTTTAAAAATGTTTTTTTTTTTTCTGATTTTGCAGCAATTTTTGAAGTTATGGAAAATAAAATTCCATGCTTAAATAGATAGCAGTCTCTAGTACTACAGTGAGTAAAACATTCAAGCTTAATTAATGGTGTTTTTGGTGTGACGTTTTTGGATAAAGTGATGCGCATATTGAATGGGACAAAATACCTATTGAATGAATTTAGCAAAGTATTATTTACTGTTCAGCAGAGGGGTGCTACAGTCCCTTATTTTTATCCCCATGGGTAATGGGTATTATTTACATACTTTTATAATGTAATATTTTACTTAAATGAAAATAACTAAATATAATATTCTTAATTGAGAAAGTTCTGCTTTGATTGAAATTTAGTTACAGTTGAAATGTTTAAAGTTAAAAATATTTTTTGTGTGGTCTTTATGTATGTATCTATATATTTAACTACATTTACAATTAATAAACTTATTTGAAAAATGATTGAATTAAATACATGTATTTTTAATTCTTTTATGTTTGTCCCATTCAATGAGACATACTTAATGAATGGGACAAATGCCATGCTCCAATAAAACTCTCTTTTTTCCAATAGCCAAATGCAAATCCAATTTTTTTGTTTTACTATATCATTGAGCAAGAGTCGGTGGTTATTAAACATATTTAAATATATATATTAAACAATTTTATCTGTGTTTAAAAAGCACTTTGCAAAAACTGTCCTATTCATTTAGGTTTTCCCCTACTGATTTTAAGCTGAATTCTTGCACTAGAATTTGAATTATTCAAAAAAAGGTGATGCTATAAAATCCATCTTGGCGGACGTGAACAAAAAGTATTGCATTTTAGACTAAATTTCAAAGTATCATTACTTTTGAACCATTTGGAGTTGGCAGCTCAAATTTTGCAATTTTTCATGTTTCATTGATAGGTACCGCTGGTTTAAGTTAATGAAAATCTGAGGGGGTGGGGGGAAAATTTTAATTTTTTGTCCCACTATTACATGGAGTTATCCTATAAGGATATTAGATCCTGACAAAGAGGTTGTAAAAAAACATTCTGACATTCTGGTTATTATTAAGTTATGGATTTCTTAAGGCAACAATTACAGAACTAGAAGCATATGGGCAGCCATTTTATCTTCAAATTTAAGTTGTTGCATATGCTATAGAGGTAAAAAAAAAAATTTAAAATGTAAACCAAGAAGCTGTGAACTCAAAAATAAACTAAAAAAATTATCGATAAAAGCAATTATTTTGATATATTTAAGAATAGTTAAGCGGAGTTGTCTGGTGCTACACCATATTTACATATTGTACAGATCTCAGCTTTCAAATGTTTCTTTTGTAAAAATTTCCGAGCAAACACAAAAAATGTTTTCTGATAAAAAATTAGTTTAATGCATATTTAAAGCGGCTTAAACGATTTTTATGAGCGTTTTTTTGGTTGCCCCATTTTATTATAATGATAAAAAGGAGGAAAAATTAAAGATAATAAATTTGTGCTTCATGAAAGCTTATGAAACATCCAGGTTAAAAAGGTTTATTTTTTTGTTTAAAAACACGATAAAAAGTTTTATGCACACCACTAATCATAAAAATGTGAGTAATTATGTTGGTTTGAGACAGGAACCAAGATTTAAGACTTCTAAAATAACCGTGATTTAAGAATTATTTAACATAAAAAGAAAAGGCTGATCCCAGAAATGTAGTTTTCTCTAATGCAGCTCTTCAAAATAATAGTTTACTCTTTCTTGATCATGATAGATTTCTAAAAATTATTTAAACCTTTTTTACAATTATTTACACCTCACAAACCATAACACAATTTTTTAACGTGAGAATGAACAGTAATAGACTTTAAAAAGTATTTAAATGGAAACCGTCTCATTTATATACAAACGGAAAGTTTTAGTTAATTGATTTTTTAGATAAAATTATCATGGACCAAAACTTCATACCTAAAAAAATCTGTGCAAAAAAAAAAAATAATAAAATAAAAATAATACATTTAAATAATACAACTACTAGCAAATTATTCTGCGACCTAAATTTTCTACTAATGTAAGTTTTTCTTGGTATAAGTTTAATTTGAAATTGAACTGAAGTCCGTTTTGTTTTTACATTGAGCAAGTATCCCCCATATTTGCCAGGATAAAGCCTCAATGCACTGACAGTGTAATGGTAAATACTTATGTAGTGCACTTATGTGCTTTATTTATCGCACTTACTGAAAAAAAGATTTAGTTAAAAATGCAGTTCAAAGAAAATTATACACTTAAACGTAGGCGTTTAAAGGTTGATAGAGTTGCTAGATAACTACCTACTGGTTAACGTTTGGTTATCGTATTTACAGTATACAGGCATGACTTAGGTTCAGACTTTTTCGAAATTGCGTTGTTTTTTGGAGTCCAATATGTGTAGTTATAGAATTTTTCTATATAATTTCTTGAATGTTAAAATGTGTACATTTGTGTGTAACGTTTAAATGTTATTTATATCATTTTTTTAAATTTGCATTAGTTATAAGATTATATTTACAAAAGTAATGATAAATCTATCTCGTTTGTTTCGCTCCCCATCATTGTCAAATAGTAGACAAGTGCTCAGGACTATTGCCCAAGCTGGAAATCCTGTAACTCAGCAAAGTGGAGCTAGCCCTTACAGTATGTTTTCTCTTTAGTATTTAACTACTGTTCTTATGCTTATTTGTTCTATCTTTTAATGCTTATTTGTTCTCTCTAAGAAAACCAAAAATTTGATTGGTCATTTGTGAGTTAGAACAACAAAACATTAAAAAGTAAAATAAAATTGTGCAGTTAGAGTAAAGTAAACTTTAATTGTAATGTTCTAGGACTATTAATCACTAAAATAGTCTATGTAATATATAGCCTTTGTTATCCTGCCTGTTGACAGTTTAATAGTTACCATTAATTTTTACAAAATTGGAGAAAATTAAGTACTCAAGTAACAATTTGTCTCATTAACTTAAGTTTTTTTACTTTTGTAACCATAAATCTTCAATGTTTGTATAAAAATGTAGTTACATAATTTATAGTATGGGAAATATCTATTAAATATCTGTTAAAAACAATTTTTTTTTCAATAGATAAGTTATTTCATAATAGTAAGTAGTATTTCAACATGCGTCATAATGGAAAGTATTCTCAACAGAATTTAACATTAATTATATGTCAATTCAGTTACAGTGTTAACAAAACTCTTTATTAAAAATGTCACATTTTGTTCCAAAAGTTTCAATGAAAACATTATCTACAGTGCTTCAAAAAGCTAAGAGTTGTCTCAAAAAAATCAAAGCAGAAGCTATTTTTAATAAGCATTAGTCAATTGCTGTGTAAATATATAAAAAAAACTTGATAAAAATACTGTTACAAAACATGAAACATTTTAAACTAATATAAATCCCCTAAGCACAAGAGAAAGTATCACAGTTCCCTTAAAACATTGAAATCTTGCTATGAATAAAAAAATAAATTCATGAAAAAGTCTCAAATTAAAAGCTTTTATTAAAGAACATATAAGCCTGAATGCTCTATTCTTGTCTGTAATTATGCAACAAGTAAAAAAAAAAAAGAAAGATTTTTTTAAAATTTAAAAAAATTATTTTTACCATTACAGTAAAATTAAAAACTTAATCAATGAAAAAATCTAATTAAAGCATACAGAACCAAAAGCTGAAGAACAAAAAATTATAATGGCAGTTCATAATGAAGGCTAATCATTAAAATATATTGCTTATATTACTGAAAGATAATGAAGTAGAGTTCAAAGTACAGTAAAAAGATAGAAGAATGAAAATCAATCAGAAAGAAAATCTAAATTGACTGAATGGGACAATCATTTTATACTTAAACAAATCATTAAAATATCGATATAAAAGTTAGACAACAGTTGCCTCTCAGCTTGAAATACTACAGGCTCATTCTTAACACCAAGACAGTAAGAAATGCAATGAAAAATGCTGTCTTTCAAGCCTAATTTAAAGCCCATTGTGGACATTTAGGAAGAACTGGATAAAAGAATTCAAACAGCTGACAGTAAAACCAAAAATAAGTTGAAATAGCATCTTTTCCAAGAATGACTTTACCAAAAATGTAGGAGCTGTAACAAGAAATTTAATTTTATCTATACCAAGAGGCAGATTTGAATAAGATTTGAAATTGATTTGTGCATTGCATCAATCAACAAAATTGCTACATATTTAATTTGGTAAATTTAGTAAAACAAGCCAAAATTTCTGATTTCTGTTATTCAAGTTTCTAAAATTGTTTTAAAAAAAGAAATAGCAACTCATGATAAACTTGGTTTTGTTAAAGTCTTTGTGGGTGAAATAAACTTTGAATCTAACATTGAGAAGACAAGCAGAATTTTATGCGGTAAATTTTCTGCAGAAGAAAAAGAAAGCTGATAGTACAGTTTCTCTAGATTATAATGAACTAATGAGATAAAAACTGGTAATGTACTTTCATTCAAGTTGGAATGAATTGAGGTAGGAACTTGTTATAATACTTTGGAGTCAAGTTCTGGGTGAAGTCAAAGGTTGAAAATATCTCAAACTAATTTGTAACCATAACGAAACAGAAGGAGATAACTAAGGTGATCATGAAAAGTAGTTCCATAATTGGCCACTCTGAAGTACTAGTATACTGTGACAACTTATAAAAAAATACACTATAACTATTGTAATCAGTTTACTTAAACTACATGAATGCTGATATAAAACTTAGAAATATTCTTTTAGGGTTTTTGTTATAGATTTATCAATGAAAATAAAATAAAATATGATGAGTAGGCATCTAAAACTGCTAATTCAAAAATGGAAATGGTAATTCAGGAATTTAATGTATTGCAAAGTAGCACTCTCTTAAGAGAATTTCTTAAATTTACAGTGGTAATTTAAATGGTCTGTAAGATAAATTTCAGAATTGTTCTATGAGATAATTTTATAAAATTAGGTAAATGGTAGTTTTACTCAAAAAAAATTTTTTTAGGCACGTTTTTAAAAAAATAGCTGGTTAAATTATTTTTATACAAGTTCTAGTTTTCTGAAACATAATTTCTCCTATAAAACATATTAGGAGCTAATCTATTTAAACAACTATCACTATATCCTTAACTATTCAAATAGCTTGTACAAATTTAATTGATTGCTTGCTACTTCAGTATTAATAGCAGATCATGAATGTTAAATTATCATTTTGTATATTATATGTTACACTACCACTTCTTGTTTATTTAGAAGGATGTTTACCTAAAGTGAACAGAAATAGTAGATTATTTTTTACTTCAATTTTAAATTCGTAGAGGATTGCAACTTTGCTGGGAAAAGAATTTAAGTTGTGTGCCATTCCCTTATGATAAGGAACATTTTTAAATCTGATAAAAAGTTACTAATGACTGTCCAGAATGATAATGACCCATGGGGTTTTTGAAATATTGTGAGAACCATTTAATTGATTTTGATAACTTTTTTATTGCTTCAAAGCAAATATATCCCCCTTTCAAATGGTGTAATGGTCGTTTTAAAAAAGTTGATAAACAAATGAAAAAAACATTTGAAGTAGAATGTGAAAATTCATTTTGGAAAAATTTTTTAGCCACTCTTCCAAAATTATTTATTTTGGTTGTTCCACTTGCAAAAAAGGATAAAATTCAAAGAAAAACTGTCAGTTGTATCATTAAATAATAGATTGAAGGTTGCAGATTGGAAAGTAAGTTGAGAAACCAAGTCCGTCAAGTTTAAAATTGATTACAAAATGATCAGGGTAGTTGGTGCAAATCCAGATTGTCAACTTGGGAACACCAGTTTTCTTCTTTATTGAAAAAAAAACTGGTGTTCCTGAGTTGACAATCCATGAAGTTAAAATCAGATATGGCTACAAGATATACAGAAAGCAGAAATTCCCAGGAAGATCTCAACAACAATTCAGCAAAGGCTAAAAGCGCCATTGAAAGCTGCTACCGGAAAAGCCACAAAAACTGTCATCCAAAAAAATTATCTGAGATGTCTGCACTAATTTAAAAAAAAGGTGATCAACTTGAAAATGTTTTCTAAAAGCTTTAGATAAATTTGCTTTAAAACAATAAAAAAAGTTCAAAATCAAATAAATGGTTTAAATATTTCAAAAACTCCATCAACATTCCAGAAATTTTTCTAATATTTGAAAATGTAAAAAATTACCACGCTATTATATATTGTATTATATTATATTAAACTATATATATGATATATTTACTATGCAGAGTATGTTGCACTTCTCCCTGAAGAAACATCATATGAGTTTCATCATGTAAACAACAGAAATGCTACATCACTTTTTTTAACAGAATTAGTAAGAGGTATGTTAAATTTTTGGTTTGAATATGTGTTTGTATCTGTATTAGGGCAGATAGAAATATTATAGTTATATAAATAAATATTAAAGTAGACAAACTGTTAAAAATACAATTGATTTTGTTTTAACTCAAACCCATAATTAAAAATGATGTCTTTTCTTAATCCATTTTCCTTTTAAAGGTATGGCAATGACACTGAGTTATGTATTCCGAGAGCCTGCTACAATTAACTACCCATTTGAGAAGGGACCCTTAAGCCCACGGTTTCGTGGTGAGCATGCATTACGTCGATATCCATCTGGTGAAGAAAGATGTATAGCTTGCAAACTTTGTGAAGCTATTTGCCCTGCTCAGGTACAATCGTTTAAACTATCTATTGAAGAAGTATCCATTATTTGTTCATTTTCCTTCATTTATTTTTTATTTTGTATATACAGTACTTTTATATAAACTCAAAGCCATTTTTTTTTATCTAAATATTTTAATATCAACTATTTTTAACTATGGTTTTCAGTTATTGCATTAATAGCAAGAAAGTTTATAATAAATATTTCAGTGTTTTGTGAATGCACTTTTGGCTTTCAATAAGGTTGTAACAGGTTGCAGTGTTACTTTTATGTTTTTCTTGTGTAAAAAATTTCTATTAAGGGCCTCATACTGATATCTCATCAGATAGTTTTCATGCAGTTGCTATTTCTTAATTATTACTTTTTACTTGTTCCCAGAGGTTCCCATTGAAGTTCATTTTCATATAAATTCCCCAACTGTTACTACTCATGTCTAATGTCATTAGTTCTACAACCAACATAGTTTGTCTTGTCTAGCAGAATCAGGAGCTCCCTGCTCATTCTCATTGTTGTTTCTACTTTCCTGTCATTTCTTAGGTTTTATACTCTTTCTACCATACTTCTAACTTGCTTGAAGCCATGTCTATGCTCTGCTTGATCTAGTGGATATTTTTTTCACTAAAGTAATTTATGCAAGCAAAAGTTCAGAATCAGCATATTTCCTTGTTTGGTAATACTGGAGACAAATGTTTGAAAAAAATGTTAAAAAAAAGGTTTATTAAACAAGTTTGGAATTTACCCAAGATGTTACATATTTGATTACTTTTAAAATTTTAAGGGTTTATTTTCATAAGATAACTATAATTTGAACCAAAAGCTTTTTCTAATGACTGTAATATTGAGTGCCTATTGCATATTGTTGATTTAATATTTAATTTGATCCTTTAAGGCTCAATAATGATGGTTTACATATGTTTTGTAAGCATACATTAGCATACATTAGGGAATTAGTTATATTAGTGAAATCTGCCAGAGATCTTTGCTGACAAACAAGCAAAATTAAAGTTTGAGGCTAATAGCGTCAGTTAGTTTTGTGTCGTTACAGTGTAAACATGGACGCTCCTCTATCAGTTTGCACCAAGAAACCATTCTTCTTAGCGGGAATATGCAAGCTTGTTGACCGATGGACCAAGTGTTTTGAAAAGCAAAAGATTATATAGAAAAAAGATTTCTTTTTCTATCAATGTTATTTGTGTTAAATTGAATAAACAAAAGTGCATATAATTTTTGAATCCCACTCGTAATTATTAAAATAACCAAAAGAAATTCTGCTTCCATATAATTGTACTTTTTGTCCGCAAAGTTGCACGGTTTTAGCATCGAGTCAAATTATATGGCGGGGGGAAAGGAAATTGCATGCCATAACTTTTGTAATTCAATACCTTAATTTCCACAGGCAATTACAATAGAAGCTGAACCTAGACCTGATGGCAGTCGACGAACTACAAGGTATGATATTGACATGACGAAGTGTATTTATTGTGGTTTCTGCCAAGAGGCTTGTCCTGTCGATGCGATTGTGGAGGTAAATTACTTTATAAAAAATGACATTATATTCAATGCTTAAAAATTGAAAGTTGCTTTAAATATTGATTGTTATGGTTTTCAGGGCCCAAACTTTGAGTATTCAACTGAAACACACGAAGAACTGCTTTATAATAAGGAGAAACTGTTGGAAAACGGTGATCGATGGGAAGTTGAGATAGCAAGGAATATCCAAGCTGATTATCTTTATAGATAATCGCAATTTAATGTAAATAAAAGATGAATAACTAATTCTTTTCCTTTCTATATTTCCCTCTATATATTCTAGAATATTATAATATTATAAATGCTATAAATATTTCTAAGAAAAAGTACTGGAAATATTTCTAAGAAAAAGTACTGGAAATAAGATTGTTACAGAACTGCAGCAAGAGGTGTTTGAAGTTTATTTACGAAAGTTGAGAAATGAGACGTCCTTAACTTAATGGATCATAAACTCTAAGCATCTGCGTCTAGCTGTTTTTTTATTCGAGACAAGACGAGACGATGATATCCGGGACACATTTTTTAAATTCCGAGACAAAATTATTGTCCCGATTTAACTTTATAACTTTTTAACTATATAAATTTATTTCGGGGCAAATTTTCTTTTGTCTCGTTTTTATTTCCGCGACATTTCTCGTCTCGTTATACTTTTCCCAGTTCATTTCGAGAAAACGATTCCGAGACGCAGACCCTTAATTAACTCTCCTTATAACCTATAAGTTCTGGAGCCTTTTTGGAATGAGTTTTCTTGGAATAAATGATGTTTAAAAAGTTCATCATTTAGATGCATTGGATTTAGGTTTAAATTTTCAAATCTATCAGCTTTTTACTAAAATTAGCCCTTTTTTTGGAAAAAGAAAGAAAATAGGGTTGATTTGTAGAACTTTTAAATCCTGTATGCTGTATCTTAAGTTATTTTAAGTTACACTTTTTGACATAATACATAAAACATCTTGAATTGGTGAATAGTAATAATAGATAGTTCGTCGTGATGATCTCATCAAAATCTCTTTAATACATCCTAGTTTGATTTCAAACTAGGATGTATTAAAGAGATTTTGATGTTGCTGAAAAAATACATTCAAGAAAAAATAGATGGGTTCATCCGGCTCTAAGTAGTACGTCCTTCAAGCTTTATCTAGAGCCTGGATCCAATTAATGTTTTTCAAAATAAAATAAAATGCAATAACTTGAATTTTTGAACGTAATGACGTATTTTGCAAAAATGCAATAACTTTATGACGTAATTACATCTTCAGTTAAAATTTAAAATTTTAAATGACTATGAAATGAAAGAAAATTGCTCACTGAGTTCTATGACTAATTTAAACACAACCCAAAAAATTTTCTTCTAAAACAAGAAATTTTTATAAGGATGTAAACCACGTGGGATTTTGACAATACTGTCGCAGAAAAAAATGTGGAAATGTTCCAAATGCGGGATCCAATCCTATAAACGTGATTTTGAAGTAAATTTCTCCGTTTTCCCACTTACATAAAGACTAATAAACACAAAAAAAAACATTTCCTAATAAGTGTCAATATGTACACCCTCCATTTCATGTTCCTGATTTTTTTACCTCAATCAAATGGCTCATTTATTATAAATTTTAAGTTACCCAGAAAGATTTTTAAAGTCTTGATAAGGCAGCCAAAATTTTAATTGATTTCTTTAACATAACGGTGCTGTGGAAAATTTTCTCACCCTTCAAGATGAGAGTTTGGCAAACTTTAAATTATATTTGCCTTAAAGATACTGGTCATAAAGATTGACATAAGAATGAAAAAAAATTAAGTTCAAAGTGAAGACAAAATGTAAAGTTTGTTTTTAACTAAATTTAGAAGCTTTTAGCCATCTCTACTGGCAACTGTCACTCCACAGCTATCTTAGATGGTTGCGAAGTGAAAAACTAAATTTTTACTTAGGAACGTCATTTGCAAAACGTTTTTGCATAAATATTTCATGGGATCGCTTAAATTACATTTGTCTAATTACGTCATTATGTTCAAAAATTGAAGTCATTAATTTTTTTTGTTTTTTTAAAAAACGTTTATAGAATCAACACCTGGTAAACTATCGTCAACTGGGGTGACTTAAGCTACTATTTGCGATTTTATTTCCTTGCAAATCTTTCCTTGTTATTGTACTTAGTTCTTTTAATAGATTATTGCTTAATATAGTTTTTTCTGATCTGTTGATTTAAGTGAACAAGAAAATAATTTGCAGGGAAACAAATCACAAATCGGGGCCAAAGTCACCCCAGTTGACGTTAGTAGGATAAGTGTTGACAAAAAACCATTTGTGTCTGCATATACAAATAATCTTTTTTAAATTTACAAATATTTTTACAAATTCTTCTCTCTCATTACGTTAATAAATTTGTTGACGTGATGAAATAACGCTTTGCGTTGTTTATTTATTTAGTTTATACAAAAATGATAATAGATCCTTTAAATCGTTCATCAAATGTTTCGTATAAAAAAACGTTCAGCTTGAATTTAAAAAACTTGAATAAAAGCCTGTGTATTTCCATCTCTCCACAAAGGATCTTCAGCAACTTTTGCGCGGCACATTGGACACGTTCGCTCGCGGTCAAACCACATTACTATGCAATCTTCACAGAATATATGCTAAAGGAAACAAAAACGTTGAATTTATATTTGTAAGAGTAGACATCATGAACAAAACCGACAGCTCTTTATGCACTTTTATTATTTGAACGCTTAACACATGAGATGATATAAGACTTTCATAGACATATTTTAAAAAAATGCTTTTCCTTAAATTTTCTTTTTAAAAAAAATACTTTTCCTTAAATTTTCTTTTTAAAAAAAAATACTTTTCCTTAAATTTTCTTTTTAAAAAAAATACTTTTCCTTAAATTTTCTTTTTAAAAAAAAAACTTAATAGAAATAATGTCTAAAAGTGGACTCGCTTACTTTGCAAGAGTTAAGTTCTATAGGATCTTCCATTTCCTCTTGACATATAGGACAAGAGTCGCCGAATTCTATAAGATGTTCTTTCGATGGAGTTTTGCCGTAACGCTGTGAGATTTATAATATTGTAAAATTTTAAACTGAATAAAAAATTTAACATTTAAGAAAATTATAAAACGTAAAGCATTTACTGTGTCTTTCCAGAAACATCTAACTGAGGCAAGAACTTCTTTGCTTTTAACAAATACCATATGCAGCTGTAAAAAACGAAACTCACTTTAATCATACAAAAGAAATCCTAACTAATAAAAGTTAACAAAAAAAGTTGAATCAAATTATACCTTGAGAAGAATATAAGCAGCAGTGGATATGACAGCGAAGTATTCTCCTCCAGTATTATAATCAGTGAAGTATACATACCAATGTGGTGATGGAAGAATAGTTCTGTAGAACTGTGATAGACTTTCAATGATCAGAAAATATTTTCCCTGGAAGAAATATTAAGTTCCAGTCAACTAACCAACATTAATAGACTCTAGAGGGATAGAAATAATATTTTTTTACAGCATGTTGAACATGCTGTCTAATATAACCTATATGGCATTTTTAATTCATAATTGTTTTTCTAAAAAACAGTAAAGCAAAAATCATTTATTTAACTAATAATTTTGTATTTTAAAAATTGTAAAAAAGATTAATGGCATAAAAAAATGAGGCTCATTTTGCTTGAAGCTTTCCTAACAATATAAATATACACTTTTCTGATACAAATATATTGAGCACGCTGATTGAAAGAAACATGCATTAGTCATGGTTACTGATTACCACTATTTATTTCTAGCTCTGCTTTATAGTACCAAATATATGTAAACATACCATTTATTTACATTTAAAATTAGTTGCAATTTAACTTTTTCATGGAAGAATCTTGCAACTCAAAGCAAAAAATTAAATTTAACTTGAATAATAAAATATAGCATATTTAGCATATTTAATCTAGTATTTCATATTTGAATATTTTAAACTAAAACTAAAAAAACATACTCGCATTCGAAAATGTACAAGCCATCTTGGAGTTACAATCAAAATACATTTTAAAGCCATTGTCCCAAACCTTACCACAAAATCTTAAAAAAAAAAAAAAAAAAAAACACACACAAATAGAAATGAAATGAATAATAATAGACAATAAAAAATGAATCTTTAAAAATTATTGTGAAAATATTGTGAGGAAACAGATAAATAGGCAGGGTGTAGCATTTTCTATTCACATTGGTTTTTCTTTTTCTTTTTTTTTTTTTAATCTCATTTCTATATCTTAACCATTATCATGGCTAAGATATAGAGATGAGATAAATAAAAAAAGCTAAAAAAAAAGTGAACAAAAAGTAGGCTAGAAAGCAATAAAATATAGAAATTGGGAATAAATTAGTATAAATAAACAGAAACTAAATAAAATATAAAATGAAAATGAAAATAGAAAGCAATAAAAAATAAATAGAAGCAATACATAGATAATAAACAGAAAGCAACAAAAGATACAATTCAAATATACATAAATGCAACCTAACATGCTTTATATATGTGAAAAAAATTCTTACCTGTAATTCCAACAGCCCAAAAAACTGTCCATAAGTCAAGTTTGACAAAGTTTGGTCTTTTAAGAAGCAAACTAAACAGAAAATATCTCTTTATTGTTCAAACTAAAAATCTAATATGGGTTTATAGCTTTACCCAAAAAACTACCTGACCAGTTTTCAAGATGCTGTGTGCTGAACACAAAATATATGAAGAAGATATTCATGATTAAAAAGAGGAATACACCCAAGCATACTCTATTCAAGCGTTTCTCCTAAAAAAGAAAATAAATTACATGCACATGTATATTAAAGACACATAAATATTAAAGGGTTCCAAAATATGAGGGTTTTTTTTTAAAATTGCACCTTTTTTTCAAATGCTTACCAATGAAAAGCAGAAATATTGAAGATATTAAAAAGAAAGTCATATGAGATTGAACAAAGATGACTTATGCACTAGTGGAGCCTTGGTTTTTTAGGATCAATACTGGCAATGGTGTAAATATCAATAAAACTCAATATTGAAAAAATAATTTTTTATCTATTCAAATAATAAATCTTAACCTTTTAACACCTAATGTTCTCATACAGAAACACTGCAAAAAAAATCAATATTTAAGTTAACTTATTTTTCATACCATCACGAATTTTCATTTTTACTTTGAATATTGATAACTTATTTACCTTTCGTGCCGAAGGCGCACATATGTGCGCCTCGGATATTTTATATTTATATTTTTGTTATTTATATATACATAAATAACAATATATATATAAAGTTTTTCACTTTCTTAATTACTTTTTTGGATTCTAAATTTTGCCTGTTTTCCAATGATATATACTTTGTTTTACTTATTTTGTAAGGAAACCCATCTATTTAAGTGTTTACGTCGCATATTATTGCGCTTTTTAAATCGCCTAAATAAATTCTGGTACAATAGGGTTAAATCAAATTTGGTAATATTTGTAAAACAAAGTTTTTTTAAAATTTTTTTTAAAAACAGTGTTCCAAGTTTATTTAAAATACATGAACTATTTTTGGAGTCAGGCTATATAAGGTTAATTTATTTGATCATGCAGAGCAATGAGTTTATTTAAAAATTCCCCTCTCATATGCAGTGAACAAAAAATGCTATTTTTATGATAGCAATTAGGTTATTGAGTTACTTATACTACAATTAAGACACAATTATATGGAATTATTATCAACAATTTTAACAAAAAAACACAAGCTAATAAAAGTTAACAAAAAAACCCTCAAATTTTAACACCCTTTACAGTCTTATAAATGTATTGAATATTAACTGCTGTCAACCTGTCAACATTTTGCACCCAAATATACATATATATATGTATAGTGTTGACAGTAGTTAATTTGTTCTCAAATTAACTACTGTCAACTCTTTGCACCTATATATATATCCATCAACAGAGTTACTATACCTTAAGACCAACTTGATTTTTAATTGAGCTATTGACATGCAAAAATGTTCCAAAGAGTCCAATAAACACCAAAATACCTAAAGTATATTGTGTAATTAAAACATGTAACATTATTTAAAAGTAAATACACACAAACACACACATATACACATACATGTATATATACTTTTAAATAAATTCATCTTGAATTCTAATAAACTCTCATATATATGGGTATCATATCAGAATTAAAGTTTCTTTATACTGAAATAGATATATTATATACATATATAAACACAGAAACACACACATGTAGCTAAGTATACCTAGTCTATGATCCCACATAATACGACTAAGTATTAACAAACAAAATGGTAATGCTTTTTCCATCCAAGAAATAGCACCTAAAAATTCCATATGATCTTGAGTTCTATTTGTTGCAGAATCTGTGGCTTGATCAGGTAAATCTCCACCAATATCAATTTCAACAGAATTAGGTGATCTAGTAGCCATCCCAGCTTCACTTCTTGTTCTTACATGGCTTGAGCTGGCAACATGAGAAGCTCCTCCTCTGCTGCTAGTACTTGTTACAGGTCTTCCACTTGAAGAAACTGCTGTACTAGAAAATGTGGGAACAATGCCTTGAATAACCCTCATTGGGGAAAAGATGGTTGCCATTGCAGATCTTGGAACAGTATTTATATTTTGATGTGACCAAGAGGCTGAACGAAAGTGAGAAATCCTAAGTGGACTAGATCTAAAGCTTGCTATTGATGAGATATTATTTTGACTTGGGTTTTCAGTAGATGTAAGATTAGTATTGATAGCCATAACTTGTCACAAATCGATTAATGGTGCTATTTGTCAGAAAAAAAGCCATTGGAAATGAAGTATATTGCTCAAAAGTTCTTGGTCTCACTCTTAAAATGAGTTTTTTGCATTAAATTTCTTTACTAAACAAAGAAACAAATAAAAATCATCAGTTATGTTAAAGTAAGCAGCATAGAGTTTTATCTAGACCAGCAAAGCATTCATTTGATTGTTTAAATACACTTTATAGAGTTCTAAAAGAAACACTAAGATATTTTGTTTTAAAAAATTAAAGCTGGAAGAAACCTTTTGACATTTTTAAAGCTAATTAAAGATTTATCTAAAACCATTAAATATTATATATTCAGATAAATCAAGCCAGGTTAACTATATGGTTTCTAAAACAGTATTTAGGAACAAATTAAAAAATGAAAAAAAAACGACTGATCACGAAATATATATAAAATATTTAGTGTAAGAAGACTGGGTATGAAACCTGATAAAACAAAACTGGAAAAACACAACACGTTGGGGTTTTCCCGTCAGTTGTAGCAAATATTTAATTTTTAGGACGTTCACATGACACTTTATGTCCGACTTTGACCTGTTAAATATCTCACTAGTTTAAAAAAAAGAATACTAGATACTATAATATTAATAGAGACAGATTAGAGACGCAAGCTAAGGACCTGCAAAGAAGGTAGTGCTGGCTGTGTTTTGCGAATATAATAGTAAATCTAACACATCAACTCCAGACTATCATAATATTAATACTACTTTATTTTTTCTCAGAACATTCAGCAACTTTTAACAAAATATTTTATAAGTTTTGTCAAGAGCAATCTCCATATTCTACTCGACGCCTTTTTAACTTGCACACAACAACTCCAAGAAGGCAAATCTAAACCTAAGAAGCCATTCTTAGTCCAATGCGGTGGTAAGTCAGCAGTTTTTCATCTAACTTTTTCTCATAACTTGCAGACCTACTGTCAATTACATTATCAGATAAAGATGATGGCACATTGATGAACGCTGAACATAAAGGTAGAATCCAAACAAGCATTTGAATATTCAAAACTAATGCATCCCTGACGGTATTTGGCCTGATGTTAAATTTACTGGATTAAAAAAAGTTTGGGATGTATTTTCACCCTTCAAAGAAAAGGGAGCAACTTGGTTAAAAGAATGACTGGTAAGGTAATATCTGAATTACTCTTATGAAATCCGGAACAACGGTTTAAAGCTCTTCGTCTAAAACATGGACCACGAGGTGCAATTAAATTGGATGGGGCCAAAGTGAAATATTTATTTTGATTCCAAATGTTGTTGGGGCGACAAGAAAACTTTTGCTAAAAATAAAAATTTTGGTTTGAAAATTTCTTTAACCCTCTGTGGTCCAAGGTGTGACCATGATTTTTTTTTAAAAATTGTTTTATTTTTTCTTTAATTTGTGATAAATCTACATACAAAAAAAAAAAAGATTTAATTTTTTTATTTTGGCTGTCTTAAAAATTACAATGGGACAAATAGGTACCGACAGGCATTATCTAAACCAATAAAAAGTGTATATTATTTACAATGAACAGATAAAATTTTTCATTCATGAAACTCTTTAAAGCAGTTTCTTTTATCGTTTATACATAAGAAAATTTTACAAGTGCTACACTTGAAAAATGGCCTGGCTTCAATCTTCTTTTTTGAACAGACTTCGCACCGTTCTCGTTTTCCATCGTGCTGTGGCCAAAGAATTCCAAGATTTTCTTTACGAATTGATGGCGTTACTGAATAATTTGACTTTCTTCTTTTGTTAGTAGTAAGTCTGTTGGAAGGAGATGATGTCATTGGTCTGCCAAGATTTGGTGGCTTCCCTTTTATAACCATGGATTGTGCAACTGATCTTCGAAAGTCAAGAAGATTTATATTTTCATTTAAAATTTTTTTATAAACAACATAAGAATTGCAAATTGTTCGGTCAACAAGACCAAAACAAATGCGATGCCACCACTTTTTTAATTTAATAATACCAAATTAAATAAAATACATCCAAAACAGAGTTCCATAAAACCTGAAGGGACATATATGTCCCACAACAAAGTGGTGAAAATAAACAACCTAGAACAAACTTTCACCTATAAAATTTAATATATATTGATCATATTACTGTTAAAGAACACAACAAAAAAGCTTGGAAATTCTGTAATAATTTGATAATGAATAATAAAGTTTTTTCCTCGTACTAAAATCAAAACATGCGCATCATCAGTTTACCTTTTTAAAAACTAGTATTTATGCCATAAAAGTACTATATATGCCGCAAAAAGTTGGTTTGAGATATAGCCAAACAATTATAGAAATGACAATCAAAATTTTTGAGTTTCTTAATTTCAAGTGAATCGCCGTAGAGCCTAAAGTAAACTGGGACATTTATGTCCCATCGGACCACAAAGGATTAAAAACTGAAAAAAACGCAAAAATTTGATGAAATCTAATCAAGATCGTTTATAGTAAATGTTTCCGAACTCCTGCGCTTATCCTGTGCAGCAGTAAATCGCTCGGCTACTTCTATTAAACATAGACTATCGACAATATCGGCGTGCGTATTCAGCATTGACAAGGAATTATATTTTTTTTGACCGATTGCTAATCGATTATTGATCTAAGCCACGTTTTGAACCTTCTCTGCATTGAAAAAGAGCGTTCTGGCTGATGTAGCTCCTCTTGTTAACACGATTTGGATGATGATCCAAATATTCTGGATAATTGGTCAACTTTCTTTATCCATATTCTGAAATGTCTTGCATATATCTCGAAAATCAATTGGCATAGAACTTTTAAAAGTAGTTGGCATGAGATAAAGGTCATTTTCTATTTGGTTCCATTTGAAATCTCCCTGGAAATCAGATTCTAAAACCTTTAACTCCTTTTATGCATCAGTCTTATTAATGGCTTTCAAAAACAGTTCTTCAATGTTCATAAACTTCTTGAAACCTGGTTATTCGAATCGATCTTTTATTGCATTAACAATTGTGTCGAGAGTTTCAAAATATATTGACTTAAAATAATCATCGGCTGTTTCCAGGTAATAGGCATTTCGTGTTTGTTCTTCGTAACCAATGACGTATTGAAGAACAAATAGTTCGACTTTTTTTCGTTTCCTTGACAACGTAGGTTTTTCAATAGATTTGATTGAATTTGCTGCTTTCTTTACCACTTCAAAAAAAAATGAAAGTCGTCATCATTTCTCATATTTTTAGTGTATCAATCACTAAATATGCAGATTTTCTTCCACTGATTGCCGACATCTTTTTCAGTTGAAGGGATTTTGAAAAGTTATGTCATGGCATAAAACTTAAAGGAGAGATTGATGCCGAAAAAGAAGTAAAAAGATTCCATCTGGCTTATGCAACCAACAATACTTGCTTTTGTCCCCTGATCAAGATTTTCTTCCATACACTCTTCCCAAAGTTGCAGCTTTTAGAATAGCTTAGAACCTTGTTCTATCTCGATATTCTCATTAATGTTTTCAAGCAAATGTTCTCGTTTCGCTGAAAACTTTACAAGTACGCATATTTCTCCATCAACACTCAAGGTATCTCGCAAAATGTCACATTCCTTAGTCAGCAATTTCACTGCTAGACTGAGAGAATGTCCTTGTCAGTGTATGGCAACGGCTTTTTGCTGTTCAGTAAGAATTTGAGCTAATAGTCCAGATTTCTTCCTCATCATGTTAGATGCGCCATCATCAGTTTGACCCCTGTAATTATTAAAATTTAAGTTTATTCTGATGAGAATCTTTGATAACAAGTACAATGGTATCGTTTTTAATATTTTTTAACTGGTAAAATCCTATAAAGTCTTCAAATGGGTTCTTTATTGCTCAATAATACCTTCATTGGCAATAATGGAAAAATGGCTTTTAACTTTTCTTGTAATGTTAGAGTGGTTCGTATATCCAAAATCTCAATTTGCACCTCGTTATGTGTGACTTGTAACCAACTCTTTCATCAAGATGATCTACTTGCTTTTGTTATTTATACCAAGCAGGCGCAATAGTTGGGTAAAACTTTCATTACCATCATGACCTTGGCAGAGCTATTCCTTGTCGTCCAAGGTAACGTAAGTATCGGATGACTTCTAAGAGATATTTTCGTTATATAGCTCTCCAACTGGATATCTGCTTATCCATTGATTCCGCAATATATTGACATTGGACGAAGTTAAGTTGATAGAACGAGGGTGTTTTGTGACATGCCGAATCTTGGTGAGTCTGAAAACATTTTGCAGCTTTTTCCACGAAGCAAAACCTTTGTTAATAGAAGCGTCTTCTTTATTTCTCATATCTTTCAGGTTCCCCTTTCCTTCTTAAATAACACAATAAAAGCTGAAGACACTGTCAGTTCTAAATAATATGCAATCATTTTAATGAAGAATTAGGGAACGAACCTTAAAAATAACAATTTTTTATAAATTTGGATTCCTTCAACTTGACAGAAAAATCAAAAAATATATGCATTTTACCTTTCATCATAATGCAACCATGGAAAATCCTTGAACCATTTATGCATGATTGCTCTCGAGCCCCGATTTTTGTTATGGGGAAAATATGTCAAAGCGAATGAAAAAGTTGGTTTTCAGTGTGAATAGTTTCTAGCTGTTGAGCTTCATTTAAAAAAGGCTTTTCATGTTGTTCACTAATTATCCCTTCAGTAGATTCATTTAAATGAGCAGGCTTTACAGGTAGTTCATTAAGTGTCGCTTCACAAGATTCATATGCTACAGATGGTTTTAGCTTGAAAAAATATGTAGTTGTCTTACGCATGTTGATTGAATTGTTGACGAATAAAATAGAATTTTAAAAAAAGTTATTTTAACTAGATCAAATGTTAAATAAAATGTTAAATATACAGTAAATTGGCTTCAAATAGTTTTATCTGTTGCGTGTGGAACTCATTCACAGGGACTTAAAAATGAGCGTAATTTTTCGTTTTGTGAATTGTGGCTATTGACTAAGCTTTATTGTTAGTTGAAAATAAATGAATATATAATACATACAAGTATAAACAAACAATTTTAAACAATATTAAAAAAATATTAATGATATTTAATATTATTGTTATAATACTATTAAATTACTAATTTAATAAAAATATATAATTTTGAAAAAAGTATCATAGTTTTAAGTTAAGTAAAATAACTCACCACCTTTGATGATTCAAGTAAGAAATATTTTTTTTTAACTGACTATTTTTAATGGAGTAAAATAACGAATTGTTTTACTTGCATAGTTACTACAAAAACTAAATAATGCAGTCGATTGATTTTGTTCTTTTAACCGAAAGTTAGGTAAAAGTGTTTCCATCTATATAATAATACTCAATTTTCTTCTCTGCAAAAAAATCAACATTACTTGGCAAAGATCTGGTAGGAGGGGCCATGGCCCACTTGACCCTTCGTCGCCATGGCCAATGCGAAATGCAAACAATGTTAATTGCGCAGCTGAAAGCTGGTTTTGACGGTTTCTAAAATTTGACTTTACACAAAAAAAAGTTATGAAATTATTTTGTATTTATGCTTCAACAATTGGCAGCGAGTCATCTTTACAATAATTGATAGAATCTAAAGACGGATGCAAAGAACACAACAATGGATCAAATAACAAATAACTTGTGAGCAATAGGGTTGCATCTACCGCTGTTGCGGCGGTAATAAAAATCCAGGGCCAACCAGTTATAAGAACTCTAACGTTCTTAAGCTAAAAATGGTCGAATGCTATGCACAGTTTAACAATACTAAAACAAATAATTCTTCGCACTTTTAAATTTTTATTGTTTAAATGAAACTTTTCAAAGTTTCAACTGTTTTTTAACATTCAGCAGTGTTTTTACTTGTTTTACAGTGTTTACACTTGTTTTTGCAAACTTAAAGCGTTCTTTTCAACTTATTTAAAAGGAATTTACTTAAGCATCGAGGTTGTATGCATCTAGAATCGGACAGCACTTGCTTGTTTTTTTTTATTTAGAGGGACGCCATGGAGTTACTTTCAAAATAATACTCAGAAAACAAAAGAAAATTCTTGCAAATTTATCGCCATAAATACTAGTATTAAACTGGTCAACAATGAAGTTGCATTAGCGTTAATTTTAGATGTACTCTACGTAGTTTTTCACGCTAATTTCAAAAACTTGCTCAGTTTTTCTTTAACAACAACAAACGAAAGCCTTCTTTTTGATTTGCTATACCTATAATTTGGAGAGAGGCAAAAGATGACTCTCTCCAAATTATAGGTATAACAAAATTTTGTGTTGTTTTGATATTGGACGCAGGGGTTTATAATAATGTGTACTAGAGGGCTTCTTATTCAACTATGCTGTTTCCTTCATGAAGGTTACTTTAAGTGGAACAATAGCTGTCTGAAAAAGACTTTGCTCGTTTGCTTAGGCCTCGCAAATATTTGTATCAGGATATTTTTGTTTAAATACACTTTGACTGGAGGCACCATCAAAACCCCCTTTAAAGTGAAGCACACCTTCAAACTTTCTCAGCGAATATTCTCATTGAATCTTGACATTCAGTAAAATTTCGTATCCTTGTCGGGGTATGATTAATCATAGTCTGTAGAGGAGTTGAAGCTGATATTTTTGTCAGAACTGCACTCTCAGGATAACATTTCTGTCTTTCATTCTTAATTTCATGAAATAAAGGATAAGTATTTACATTCTGTATTATGGATGTATTTCTGATAATTTGATTCTGTTCATTGGGAAGATCACACTGAAGTTAAAGCTCAAGGTATCTTCATTTTTATTGGAAAACTAGCTTCCAAGCTTTTAACTTTGCCAGGAATTGTAGAATTTTTAATGACAAAAACAAAATCCTTCTAAGTAAGATCTCCCGAGGCTTTTCTTATTGAAGCTAATGCCAATGTTTCAGCAGGATGTTTAGCCAACTTCGTAACCTTAAACAAGATAATTCTTAATACTTAAGCAGGTGCGGATCCAGGAATTTGTAACTGTGTTGCCAAATTTTATTTTTACGGTTGAAACTTCGATAAAAGATTGATACTTTAATATTTTTTCACAGCGTTTATTGATTGAGTAAAATGTCGGTAGCGTATTATAAGAACCGTTGTAGCCATGGCAGGAATCTCTATAGCCAAAATCCGTAAACTACCGCAGACAAATTAAAATTTTTATGAATATTCCTTAAGCGAAAAAACCCATAACTGACGTGGCTGCCGTTAAATTTAAACTATGTGGCCATTGCCATAATGGCCACCCCTTAGATCAGCGCCTGCTTAAGTGAGTAAACTAATTTTTGAATTGGTATGAATTTTATTGATTTATTATACCCTAGATGTTTTGTTTCCCTCACTTAAATCTTCTCAGTCCTTGTTTTTTCTACCTGGACCTGCAGCTTTCTGATAACTGTTATTTCTTTACCCATTCAGATTTGCTCATGTTCCAAAAGCTTTGAGAAGGTTCTTGAATGCTTTAGCAATTACAATTCAATATTGATAGCGTTTTCTTGAGATTTATTGTTTCCGGTTATCATCATTACTTCCATGGTCACACCCTCCACTCCATGAAACTCAAGAAGAAGAGCCTCAAGTACATTAT
Organism: Hydra viridissima; assembly: GCF_058129835.1. Classification (NCBI taxonomy): domain Eukaryota; kingdom Metazoa; phylum Cnidaria; class Hydrozoa; order Anthoathecata; family Hydridae; genus Hydra; species Hydra viridissima. The sequence goes on along the minus strand of NW_028324306.1, from coordinate 13,137,258 downwards.
CATGATTAATTCCTACCTATTGAATGGTAGGAACTAAATGTATTTTAATGATGAGTGTAAGCAATCAATTTCTATTCGTTATTTTGTATGAAAGTTTTATCTTTAAACATTTAATTCAGGAAGTAGGCCGTCAAATCATACAATTTTAGGTTTTTGAGTTTTAAAATTTACTATGACTTGTTTGAGCATGAGTTTTTGAAGGTTGGTTTTTGAGTTATTACAAATTTCTTCTGTAGTGCTAATGTAGAGTGTAAAATGTATGAAAAATAATTAATATGAAATTTTAAAGCTGAATTATTTTAAAAGGTTACATAATGAATTGGGGAAAGTTTGGGCAACTGATTTTTTTTTCTGCTTTCATATATACCTATCAATGGAAAAATGTTAAAATTACCATGGAATCTTGTGGAATCTCTTAGTTTTTCAGCCGAACTCATGATTAAACAAATAAAAAAAAATCAATATGGTGTACTTTTTTTAGTTTATCTAAAATCAAAATGCAGTGTCAAAAATAATGTTTATAGTTACCAAATATGTTAAACATATGTCTTCAAATCAAATTTTGAACTGTTTTTATCTATATCAAACTTAAAAGTATAATACTATTGTTTTTTTTTTTTTTGGTTTTTTGCCAGTTTTTTTGGATTTTGACTCACTGTGTGACTCCCACTTATGACAACTTTAATACCACTGGACTTTCATTCAAAAGTAAGCATTAAATTGTGTACCCGATATCAGATATAGTTTTCAGACAAGTTCCTCACAACAGCTCTCTCACTGCTTCAGTGCCATCGGTTGATGGAGTATACTCTGTGAACAATGCAAAGCGCGCCGAGTGTGCGGCTTTTGATGAGCAACAAGACGCGGCCGGTGCTTATTTTAAACCAAGTGACGACGACAAAGAACCAAAAGTTTTTACGCAAGCTGAATAATAATTCGGGCAAAGATTTGTATCTCTACAAGGAGAAAGCTAAATTTTTGACATCACGACTGAAGGAAAAACGTTTGCTCACAGTTGGCATTAAAGTATGCCACTATCGAAAGCGGATCAATAAGTTATCTGAAGGACCTTTTCAAAAATCTATTGCAAGTAAATTCATACCGTGATTGGCGTCTGTTTGTTGATTCATTTAATAGAAATTTGAAGGTCGTATTATTACGCAATGGCAGTAAGAAGCCATGTATTCTAGCTGCTCATTCCGTACACTTGAATGAAAGTCATAAAAACTTGAAAATATTACTTGACAATATTAATTAGAAAATCTTATTTGCGGAACATTTAAGGCAATTTGAATGTCATTGGAATGCTTACTAGAATGCAAACTGAATGCGTGTATGAAGTATTGAACACGTTTCGCTGGTTGAGCTTTTTGCATAAAGTTTCTTCACTAAACAAAAGCATAAATACAAATAATTAGTAATATTAAATAAAGTTTTCCTGCAGCTACAATACACAGCGGTCAGAAAATATTCAAACCACGAATAAATTAAATTTAACAACTATTTATACATTTTTTGTGCCAATATAACCTTTTACAAAAAGTACCTTAAAAATGTAAAAATCAAAAATTTAGTTATAGAATGACAAGTAAAATCACATCAATAACCATGCTACTGTTTCTTGAAAAATTGAAAATCACTTACATCCACTAATCTATGAAAAAGATCGTGCATACCAGCCAGGCAAAAAGTTTTTCTAGCGTAATTTATGCAAAAATTATGAATTATGCGAAAACCTGTCCAGTATAATTTGAGAAAGGTACTCCACTCGTTTTCATAATCTAGCAGAGTTCACCTTGAGTAATATTTTTCTGTCAAATTTAGAAAAAAAATTTGTGATCATTTTTAAAATATAACAATAATCTTGTAGCAGCAATATTTTTTCATTATTTTCAACAGCCAAGACATATATATTTCAAGCCATATAAATATCTTTTTGCCTTGTGGCTTCAACTTAACATGATATACAACTTTAAAAATGATATTTTGAATGGATACAAGTGGTTAAAAATTCATAAATATAATACAAAATTTTACCTTTTTGTTTCACACATATTTTTGATGAATGTTAAGTTCTTAACTTTTTAAGACTTAAGCAAAATAAATAAAGAATTGTTTTTGCATTCACCAATTCAAACCAATGCAAACCAATGCAAACCAATGGAAATTAATGCAAACCAATGCAAGGCAATGCAAACCAATGCAAACCAATGGAAATTAATGCAAACCAATGCAAACCAATGGAAATTAATGCAAACCAATGCAAGGCAATGCAAACAAACGCAAATAAATCCAAATTAAGAGAGAGAAAGAGAGAATAGTAAATATCTCACAAAATAAAAGCATGTAGCAATGAGAGAGAGAAAGAGAGAAAAGTCTATGAATTATGTCAAAAAATGCTGCATGGTCTCATTAATCAAAATGGATTAACTAGCTAATACGGTGGTATACTTTGGCGATTTTTGTACACCTGTTTCTTAGAAATAACACTTTTCACTATTTCAAGTTTTCAAAAGGAGCTAGTCAGAGCTTTTTAGATGTCAAAACTTTTGTTAAAAGAAATTGATGAAAAATGTGCTAATAAAAAAATCATTTTGTATATTAACCAACATTAAAAGTATTTGAATGAAAAACAATTTGAAAAATAAATACAAAACGCCTCTCATTCATTGAAAAATCAAGTGGTATGTTTTATTGTTTCTGGTTATTTTTTAATGACAAATCTACTTTATTTTAAACCAAGATCAACTTTAAAAAGCTCAGATCAAATTTTCCAGTCAAAGAAAGTCATCATTTATGTATTTAAAACACTAGTTAAATTAAAAAGATTTCACTAAATTAAAGAAAGATGCTTTATGAACTTTAGGAAAACTGTTTTTTAATAGTATGGGAGACCGGGGCTAGTTGGCTACAGTTTTTGAGCTCTGTGCATTTCTGGGTAAACTTTTTTGAAGATATCAAAATGCATTTCAAAAGAATATGAATTTGGCAAGCATGTTCAAGTGTCAAACATTATAAAAAAAAAAGTAATTGTTGGCCATAAAAGGACCTCCAAAACAAAAAAAATATGAGCCAACTTACACCGGGCCGGGGTAAGTTGCCTATACTCTCAGGGTAAGTTGGCTCACCATACGTAAAGAGACAAGTTTAATAACGTTAAACATCTATTTCAAGTGCATCTTTTTTTTTTATGAAAACTCTTGATAATATTTATCCAATAACTTTTCTTATCTTAACTTTTGTTGCCCTTAAGTCCATCGAATAGACTTTCCTTCTATAAAAATAGCATCAATAGTATTTTTTGTAACATTTTTAGAATTTAAAGGCCTGTCTACTTTTCTTTTAAAATTTCTCATGTCTGTAGATCTATAGTGTTATATAACTTAAGTGAATTTACGGCTAATGCAAAAAGTTATAAGTTGGCACATGTTGCTAACTAGCCCTGCGATCATTGTGCCAACTAACCCCAAAAGCTTTTTGCTCATAAAATGGCTTATAAATCCCCAAAAGCGCGAAATATTGAGACACACAAAATGTGGCTTGTTAGAGTGAACCATACAACACCTACATCTATAAGAGTTTAATCGTAGCTAAAATTGAAAAAGTAATATAGCTACAAAAGTTACAAAATTAGTAAAAAAAAACACAAAATTCGCTATAACTTCTATGCGCATGCGCTTTTAGCCCTGATACTACACTGAAAGATGAACTAATTAAGTGGGAAGGTTCCATAAGAATTTTGGAAATTTCTGTTGGAAAATTGCAAGTTAAACGCAGAACAAAAATTTCAAGTTAAGCTAACCCCTGTAGCCAATTAGCCCCGGTCTGCTCTACTTAACTTTTTTCTATTAATTCACCTGGTAACTTATTTTTGGTCTCTGTGCATCAGGCTTGAAAAACTTTGTGAGTTCAATCGATAAAACTGATTTGACAAGGTTTTAATGCTTGGTTAAAAAATTCCCTACGATTAATGCAGCAAAACCTAAAGCCAATATCTTCAATGGATCTTGATGAAACCGCTAAGATATGCGAGATCTGAAAGATAAAAAAGTAAAATTTACAACTAACGCTATAAGCATGCTATTTTGATTTCATCGAATGTGTTAAATTTATTTTTTGGCACCGGTTATAAATGGTTGCAAAGAATTTGTATTCACTGAATTTAGATTTTCTGAGACATGAAAGCAACCATTATATGATGAATAAAGAGTATAAAAAGATTGGAACAATATTTTAAGAAGACATTGTTCTAAATTATTGCAACAAAATATTTCTTAGCAACTCTAAATTAATCGAGACATGAAAGCAACAATGTTGAAATATTTATTTCATTGATCAAATAAGAACGTAACCCTGTGAAATATTTGAATTGAGAAATTCTTAAATGTAATTAAATAAATAAGGTATTGAAAGAAAGAAAAAATTTGTAAGGAGGACTGTCCACGACAACTGTTTGCATTCGATAACTTACTTGCTTCTTTAGAATTGACCTCTTATTTATTTAATAGAATGTAAAAGTTTAGAATATTCAGTAATTTGATCCGATATTAAGCACGTTCTACATTAAGCATGTTTTTAAAATTCGCATTACAACATTCTAACCTTTTCGATTATTCAGCCCCACTTCATACAAAATAAAACTTTAATTTTAGCAGTTATTTTGGCATTTGTTTTAAAAAGTGTTTTTCATGTAGAATTGAATGCAAATTAAAAACATATTTAGACTGTCAATAAAATTCTAGAAAATCCAATGCAATTCATAAGGGGAATCATTGATTTATCATTATCACATTGACTTATCTTATCTAACAAAAAGCAATAGTTTTTTTTATTATTATTTCCAATTTTATTTTCGCTTTTGGCTTGCATTTTTGTGCACTTGAGGTCTTAGCGAAGTTTCTTGAGAAGTGTTTTCTTATCTTTAATTAATGTTTGGGATTTAAATGTCCGAGGTAAAATAAAAGTTTTCGTGCATAATTAATGTTACTTGATTTCATTAAACTAATAACATAGTGAATGACTTAAATTTCATATACAAATATTTGTTACATACTGGCTTGTAATAAAGTGAATATAATATGTCTACATCTCGGCAAAAGCAGTTATAAGGTGATTATTATTGCTTTTAACAATTACAGGCTCTAATGTAAGTATTGTTAATTTGTTATTTATATATTTGTATATTTTCACACACTTTACTTATTAACAATTACAGACTTTAAGGTATTCACCTTAAGTACACACACAATAATATTCTCAGCAGCGACAATGAATCTTTCATAGCCAATTACAGACTTTAAGGTGAATAAATAGATTTTTGATTTACAATTTCAAAATATTTTAAGCAAAATGCTTCGATATGATGAATAATTGAATTCAACAAAAAAACTAATATGCATAGCTCTTTTAACAAACTATGACCTACTTTAGTTTTTTCTGATCAATAAGTTGCAAGTGAACAAGAAAATAATTTGCAGGGAAGCTAAAATCGCAAATAGTGGCTTGATGTGTTTTAAATTGTTACACACGAGTGTCAAAGAAAACATTGTGATTCAAAAAATTTGTCTTCAGCTATTCAATCTTTCTCTACCGCAGTAGACAGCAGAGAAGATTCTAATAACTAATGATTGCAGTGTAATAAACACTTGTTTATCCCACCATTTTCCTTTTTTTAGAAATATTTTCTTTTATTGCTTCTAAAAATATCGAAAAATAAAAAATGTTTTATATTTTTCGATATTTTTTATTCATTCCCCCTTAACTGGCAAAATATAAAAAGGCCAATCCAAGAAGAGAATTATTCTAATTTAAGAAAATCTTAACTTATAAACTCAAACAAATCCTCTGAATATTTTGCCGATTTTTTTTTCAATTTAACAAAAGTCCTATGCTTTAAGAAAGTCCTAATTTAAGAAAAGAAAAATTTAGTATATATAAAATAAACATTTAGAGAAAAAAATTTAGTTATTTTAACTACCTAGATATCTCATTGTTTACCCGTTTGATTAGGGCCCTACGAGTTCGAGAGTTAATAAATTTGAAAAACTCAAACTTGTATTTAACTCCCTTTGAAGCTAAAAGTAATAAAGCGGATGAGGGGTAGGGATGGAATGGTGAATAAGATTTCAGTGTACAATAGCTCTCGAGCTATTTTTACAATAGCTGTTTTTTTCGCTGTATCAGCAAAAAAAACCCGACCGCAAACATTAAAAATTTATTTATGTCAATTGTAAAAACTCCAGAGAGCTGAAACTACAAGTCTCAATTAGGTTTAGTTAAGATAAAATGGTCCTAGGTTACGATCTAAAATCAGAACTAAAATATCTGTACTTAAAGCTAATATAGAAGGTGCCCTATTGTAGACGACAAACACGATTGTAAGGCAGGTTGCTCTTTTGATTGCGTGTAGCAAATGGGATAACTTTATTCAAGAAGGTAGAAAAGTAGGCTTTTACTTCCACAAGGTCGGAACGTACGGTTCAAACTCTTATTCTAACTTGAATGCCAGCTGATCTCCAGTAATGTTCAGCTGAAACCACCGACGCCTATTGGTACTAAACAGGTCAAAAATGATTTAAATTTTATAAAAAAATCTTTGATAATTCACATCTTTTATTCTACGTAATGTGAGGAGGGAGAATTAATTTAAAAACCACGATCGGGAAAAGACGTACATACAAAGACTCATCAACCTGCCATGTAAATAATTGATTAAAGATAAAAGCGAAATGAAAAAAAAAAACTTTAAAAACAACGATCAGGAAAAGACGTATACACGAATACTCATCAACCTGTCATATGAATAAATGATAAGAAGATAAAAGCAAAATGAAGAAAAGTTAAAAACAACAATTGGGAAAAGACGTGCACACGAAAACTCATCAACCTGTCATATAAATAAATAACAAGATGTAAGCGGAATGAAGCAAAATTAAAAACAACGACTTGAAAAAGGCGTACACATGGAATCTTAATCAACCTGACATAAATAAATGATGAAAAGATATCGCAACCGAAAACAAGCAAAAACTTTAAAAGCTCAAAAAAAAAAAAAATGTTTTACGGGAAGACAGAGTTTTACGGAAGGGAGATGGAGTTTTTTTCAGAGAAGTAAAAAGAGAGTCTTAAAAATAAGTAAAAGAGAGTTTTTAAGTTCTTAAAAAGAATTTTTAGAGAGAAAATCTTTATAAAGGTTTTTTTGAATAATCAAGAAGTTTTATATTGTTTAAAATGAAAAAGAAGAATAACTTGATAAACAGAAGAAGTTAAGAAGTAAACAGAAAAATCCGAAGAAATGTTAGTGAAAGAAAAATAAACGGCCGTTTCAATTAAAGAAAAAGAAAATATATTCGTTAAAAAGAAGAAGAATAAAAAGAGGAGTACTTAATAAAAACAGAATTAAACACTTAAAGAAGAGTAAGAAAGTATCATTTGTAATTTTACGAACGTAACGAATAAAAGAGTGCTAACGATTACACACTAGAACTTATATTGAGATAAATTGTGTAATAGAATATAAGAGGACGGAAAACACAACCTTGGCCTTTCCTAACCAAATATTCACCAGACATTGGCCTTTCCTAACCAAAAAAATAGTCCCACAACCCTAACCTCCTTCATACCTCCCTAAGTTGAAATATAATTGGCGCAATATCTTTTGATGGGCATCAAACGCTATGACTTTTAAATTAACAATGAGCAGATGCCCTATCTTGTTGAAAGTGCATACCGCATTGTTTAACTTGAAGACGTAAAAACATTTCAGGCATTTTCTTCTTTCCTTTCTGCTCTAACTAATTTTCTACTTCACTTTTCTCTTCTTTTCTTTTCGTTTCTTTTCTTTTCTTTTCGTTTCTTTTCTTTTCTTTTCGTTTCTTTTCTTTTCTTTTCGTTTCTTTTCTTTTCTTTTCGTTTCTTTTCGTTTCTTTTCTTTTCTTTTCGTTTCTTTTCTTTTCTTTTCGTTTCTTTTCTTTTCTTTTCTTTTCGTTCCTTTTCTTTTCTTTTCGTTTCTTTTCTTTTCTTTTCGTTTCTTTTCTTTTCTTTTCGTTTCTTTTCTTTTCTTTTCGTTTCTTTTCTTTTCTTTTCGTTTCTTTTCTTTTCTTTTCGTTTCTTTTCTTTTCTTTTCGTTTCTTTTCTTTTCTTTTCGTTTCTTTTCTTTTCTTTTCGTTTCTTTTCTTCTCTCTCTCTTTCCCTCTCTGAGAGAGGGAAAGAAAGAAAGTGAGAGAGAGAGGCTCTCTCTCTCTCTCTCTCTCTCTCTCTCTCCCACTTTCTCTTTCTCCTTCCTTCTCTCCTTTTTATTTATTCTTTTTCAAGTTTAAATGTGAACCTAAAAGAACAATGTGATGCTTCAGTTTGCATCTTTTATTTGATTTAGCTGACAATCTGATCATTTACACAATTGAAAATAGACATGAACATGACAGAAACAATAGGTTCGAAGAAGGCATCTCAATTTTTTAAAGACTGAAATCAACAAAATGTGTTACATACTAATTAAACCAAAAAGAAATTTAAAAACCCTTGCACATACTGGCCACCAAATCCAAATAAAACAACTACAAAATTATATTTCGATCTTGAAAAAAATGGCAGTGCATAGACAATAATATTCTCAGCAGCGACAATGATACTCTCAGCAGCGACAATAATATTCTCAGCAGCGACAATAATATTCTCAGCAGCGACAATGAATCTTTCATATTCTCAGCAGCGACAATGATAATCTCAGCAGCGACAATCTTTCATAGTAAATTACAAAGTCTTTCATAGTAAATTACAAATCTTTCATAGTAAATTACAAAATTGTTTACTCTGATGTTTCAGATGAAGAGCAAGAAAATGATTATGTCCAAAACAATTCAAAATTTTTGTATCAACAAAAAGACTTTTATGTCAAACTTCAGTAAAAGAAAAATTTCATGTTGATGCTTCGTACAAATCAAATTGACAAGGTTCCTGTCTAACTAGTTGGCACCATTGATATGGATTGCCGTTTTCATGTGTTTCGAATGATCATGTGTTTCAATAAAAATAAACTGCTAATTTCGAACTTACATAAGAAATTATTTCTTATGGTCAGGCAAAAATCAATCAGGAAAGTATGAACCTGAAGTATTTAACCATTAAGATGAATTTATTGAGGATAAAGAAAGATTGCAAAAAAATGTCAGAATAAAGAGATCTTTAAAAAAGCTTCGAGTTTTTTTTTGAGAAATAGAAAAAAAGAACCAGAATTTTCATGGCATTTTGCTGCAGAATCCTCATAAAAATTGGTATGAAGGCTTTAAATATTTCACACCAAATACTAATAAAATAATGATAAAAATAATACTCTTGAATTATTTAACAGAGAAGTGATGAATAAAAATACATAATGGAAAAGCATCAGTTCTCAAGATTTAAAGAGGTTGCATTTGAGAAGGTTGCAGAATGGTCAAATGAACATATAACTAACATGAAAAAAATACAGCAACGAACCGAAAGTTACACTAACTTTTTGACAAAAGATTATCAGTGGGCCAAGACCAACAAATCAATCTCATCCAACCAAAAAGATGAACCAACTGAATGATAGTTACCTGCAAACGGTGAAATAAAAGATATTCAGACAAATATAGATTTAATCAAACAAATGAAATGAAATTTTTTTGATCAGTTCAAACAAAAAGCTTTGCAGTCTAGACCTTAGTTAAGTTCAACAACAAAGAAAATTGATCACATAATATATGTAGTTGTCAAGATTTCTTTCACAAAATTATGTGCAAACATAGTGTTAGTTTTGCAATTCGAATGAAGTATTGTAAACCCCCTCTGACAGCAAAGGATTCTTTGGTCTCCAACATCTTTTTTTTATTGATAAAAAAAAAGGATGTTGGAGACCAAAGAAATCTACTTTAGTGCAACTAAGAGACTGACAATAGATTTAATTTAATCATGGTAAGTATGACCATGTATGGTATGGTAAGTATGACCAAGTATGACGCATTACGCTTAGTTTGTTTTGAAAATCGATTTACGCATTCAAAGTTTTTATTCAAAAATATAAAAGTACTTAACATTTATGAAGTGAATGTATATAAAATATTATGCTTTATTTTTCAATGTAAAATCAATCCGTCCTTACACGTTTTTAAAGATTTTATTACCTTAAAAACAAAAAATAAGTATACACTACAAAATGATAACTCACTCTTTGAACCCTTTTGTCGAACAAAATTCAATCAGTTCTGTATAGCTTATCGTGCACCCAATCTCTGTAACAAAATTGTTTTACCTAATTTTGATTTATCAATTACCTGCCCAGTCTTTAAAAAGAAATTAAAAAAATTCATTCTCTTTAATGACAATATGTTGAAATACTTTTAAAATTAAGAAATTTGTGTAAACACGCTCTTTTGTTTTTTGTATTTTGTCATTTTTATTTGTCTATATCTATCAATGGCTTAAGTTATATTCTATTATAACTTTTTATGGTTCTGGCGACAAGATCATTAGATCTTCTATCAGATACCAAGTTTTTATTTAAATTAGTCTATATATCACGGATTTTATTGCATCACGAAAGCATATATCTCGGATTTTGATGTATTACGAGAACATTTGTCATGGATTTTGTTGTATTACGAGAGCATATATCACGGACTTTATTATATTACGACTAATTAAATGTAAAACTAAAAAAAAAAAAAAAAAAAAAAAAAATTGACAGTATACAAGAAGACATGTTTAAAAAACTTTAACAAAGTTTAAATGTTCAGAAGAATAAAGGGAAAGAAAGTGAAGAACATACTTTTCTTTGAGATTTGCAAAGAAAAACTCTTATTATTTAAAGATAAAAAAAGGATAAAAAGTGAAAATTACCCAACCAACTGTTGAAGCTATTTCCAAAATATTAAAATACTTATTTTTCCATTAATATACTTTAATAAAATGTTTAATTGTTGTAAATTATTACTAAATCAATCTCAAAACGATAATCTTGATTACAGTTGCAAGATAAGGGAGTTTTTTAGGGTTGTTTATCACCAGAAAATGATAAAAGTTGCTTTAAATATAACTAGTTAGCAAAATGATTCCAAAACCGTTTTCTGTTTTTTAGCTATAGTTTAAGATGCGCTTTCTGGTCTTCATTGCATCGATTATGGTTGTTTGCATTAATGGCAGCGAAACAAACTTAAACTTAACCACTGAGGATTTTTCTGCTACAACAATTTACACTTCAATTAAATCTATGATAGCTACTGAGATAGTTATGACCGATAGAGATAAGTCAGATAAAACCAATGAGGATTTTATTTCTACAACAGTTTATGCTTTATCCCAGTCTGTAATAACCAATCAGACAGTTGATATTACAAAGATAACTCTTAAAGAAGTTTGTCAATTACTTGGATTTTCGGCGGAGAGTTGCTCCTGCACAAACCCAAACATGACCACTATTTGTGCATTTGTAAAACAAGGAAAAGAAGATACCGTAACATTTCTTTGTGATAACTTGTCAAATAAAGCAATAGGTATCTCAAATCTTATATCCTCAGCACTTGCTTTGGTTGGCAATGGGTTTGTGATTGGCTTTGGATATATCGGTTGGGGAGAGCTCTCTAGATTTCGCCTACTAATTACATGCTTAGCTATTTCTGACTTTTTGTTCGCGGTTATCCAAACTATTATAAGTATACCTGAGACATGGACATGCCGATGGTTGTATGGTTTATTTCTTTGTAAAGTTCTTCGAGCTGTACAAGCTGCGAGCGCTAATATAGCTGTAGGTTTCATAGTCATTGTTGCAATAGATAGATATCTTGGTATTGTACACCTGTTCAGTGCAACTTTAAGTAAATCCAGATTGATAATAGCTGTGAGCATCAACGTAGTGGCAGGTTTACTTTTAGTTGTTCCGCCGTTGGTAGTTCTTCAGCTCGGGAACTTTACAACATGTGAAGAAAAATGGAGCAAAAGTAATTCTAGCGTTTACAGATGGGTATTGTTTTTAGTATATTACCTCATACCAATAGCTTTGCTAGCTGTTCTTTATACAATAATGATTGTTTGGCTGAAAAAAGCTTATATAAAGAGCAAAGTTTTACACGACGAGCAGCAAAGATTACGCGTGGTTAAAAATAAAAAAACGATGATTATGCTCATTTCGATTTTAGTGATGTTTGCAATATTAGTTCTTCCAAACCGAGTTGTTTGGATTATCAATGAAAATTATGATCTGAGCAACATCAAGAATCAAAACGTGATACGGTTTTTAAAAATGATATCTGAGATTCCGTACGGATTTCATGCTGCTGTAAATCCTATTATATATTTAGTGGTAGATGGTAAATTCAGATCTCAATTGAAAAACTTGCTCTGTTTTCTAAATACGCGTTCTTCATTAAAAATGTCGTCATCTCGTAGTAAGTCTTAATCACTCATTCAGTTGAATATTCTTAGCACAAAAAACGGAATTCTTTTAGAAGAAACTCCTTCAGTTTTCTTGATATACGGAAAGAACAGGAATAAAACACAAAGTAAAATAGACACTAAATACTAAAGCTATTTTTAAAAAAGTCTAAGAACGTGTTGATTGCGTTAAGTATTGAACGTGTGAACGTGTTGAATGTATTGAATATGTTAAGCGTGTTGGCACCCAGTTTTTAATACTTCACAAAGCGGTATTTTTCAAAAAAGAAAATTCTCCACGAAAAGATATTTTTTACAGTGCTTCATGAAGATTTTGATACGCATTAAGAAACACTTTCAATTTCCTTAATGCGCTAAAGACCCATATATAGAACAGGAATAAAACTTAAAGTGAAAAAGGCACTAAATGCTAAAACCATTTTTAAAAAAGAATGTTTTGACTACGTTACATGTGGAATCTGTGAACGTGTTGGATGAATTGATAATGTTGAACGTGTTTACATCCAGTTTTTAATACTTTTCAGATTAAAGCAATATTTTAACCAAATACGCTTCACAAAATGATGTTTTTCACAGTGCTTTATGAAGATTTCGATATAAATTGTTAATATGAGCTGCACTAACTCTTACAAAATTAGGAAAGCCTAAGACACAACGGACTGTAAAAGAAGCAATATTAAAGTGATTCAACGCTCTTAAATCTGAAGTTCTTTAAGGTCATTTGAAAGCTTGACAAAGGTGTTTGAAATTATGATAAAAGATAATATAATAAATTGTCTAAAATTAAACTGACTGTTTTTTAGAGAGAGAGTTACGGATAAAAATAAATTTCAATGAATTCATGTCTTCATAGAAAAGTACTGATTTTAAATATTAATAAAAACGTGTGTAAGGGTATGAAGGATACACTGTAACAGATTAAGTTATTACCGGGTATATATATAGCACAAACCAACCCCATGTAAATTAAATCCGTCCTAAATACTTCTATCGCCTCCTTGCCATCTTGGTATGAGAAAGCAATTACTATACTTTTCAGATTTAAATCTTTTAAAAAAAACTTGGGCTTTGATTCTGACAAGTTCTATTTTAGAAATCTTCAGTTTTAATCACCTCTGCACGGATACAAAAAATTTCATGATATTCAACTAGAATAAGAATCAAAACAGATACCAGAATAAAAACTAAACCAGCAAAATATCAGGAACAAGAACCAGATCAATGACTAGAGTTATCTAGAATTGATTCTAGCATTAAAATAGAAGTACTATAAATAAAATAATTATTTCAGATTTTTAATAGTTCATCCATGAGCTAGGACGATGATGGAAGTTTTTAGAAATTCTGAAAGAAAAAGTTATGTAGAAAAAAGATATCAAAATCATTACATATGAATTACAAAATCATAAGTTTGGCAATGGTAAGCTGTAATATTCATCATTAACAGGTCCAGTGTTGCTATAGATGTAGATTGTTCTCAAGAGTGCAGTCAAAATATTAGTGGTTGGAATTGTTCTAAGAAGCTTTAATAAGATTCAAAAAGCACTGGAAACTTTTACCAATGATTGCAGACAAAAGAAACTTAAAATGAATGCTCAATACCTCATCGAAAGATGGTCAAAAAAACTCAATTGAACTTTGAGTTTTTTAGACTATTGTTTGTTGTTTTAACAAAAAAATGAACAAAAAAGAGCCATAAATGAACAAAAAAGAGCCGTAGCATAGTGTTTTTTTTTAATGGCAAATAGAATAGGATGAAGAAATGGAATTTCAAGGAAGTCCGAAATTCAAGATTGACACATACCTTTCTGATATTAAATTTGAATTTCTAGTGAACATTTATATAATGACAAATTATTGAAAGTTTAAACTTAATTTTTACCGCATCGGGAAACATCGAACTTTAACCTGCATGCGCGATAAAGATTATTGTTTTCTAATGCGTTGAACATGAAGTTTAATTTGTGTGCGTGCGTATGAGGTAAGTAGTTAGTTTGGGGGATTAGCACTTACGCTAAAAATTACAAAAAACTGTAGGAATATTTGGGAAACGACGCACTATTGTTTTTCCGGGGATACTATGTAACCAGCTGACCAGAGAACACCTTCTGTACAGGATGATAGAAAACATGTTTTCACATCCTGTAGAGGCAGTTTAGAAATCCATTTAGTACGTCTGGAGAAATAAATTGGCTTTGAGGTTTTGATTCAGAGGTTTTTGGACGTGTTTATGTGAAAAAGAATTAATTCCATTGAATCTACTGAAAAATGGTGGAATTTTAACCCACGGGTATGTCTCTATGTATGCAAAATTTCAATTAAAAATATTTTGCGGTAGCTGAGTTACAGGGCTTTTGGTGTTCTTAACGGTCAAATCTTGACACTCGCTTTAAATCGTTTTTGTGACTGTACTATTATAGCTTGTTGACCAGACAACTTTAAACATAGACTCTTTACAAACTTACATTTTTAATCATATTTGTGCCCATTTTTTGGCTGCCTTTTGAGGGCATTATTTTTTGCTAAACTGGGCTTTTGATGTTCATAAAGTATTGTTAAGCGAGAGTGTCAAGATTTGACATCTTGACACTCTCGCTTAACAATACTATTTGACTATTTTAACTTTAATGTTTAAATCACGTCATTTTGCTACATGTTGTCTGTTATACTAAATTCTAAGTAACTTAAATTATAAGTAAAATATTTTTATTAGAACTTTAATTTTAGTTTGCTTGACTGTATAATACTTAATCACGCTCTTCCATGGAGGTTGCAGATTATTAACCTATTAAGCACAAAAACTAAAAACAGTCTAAAGAAAAGAAAGTTTTAAGGGTAAAAAAAAGCAGCAAAAAAAGTTTTTTTTTTCAAATTCAAAATTATTTTCATGTTTTAGATATTAACTCACGTTACAAAAAAAATCGCCATCTCACAATTTCCAAAAATCATCAAAACTGCTGTAAAAGCAGTGCTAAAAAGAGGCTATTAAGCTTCTAAGTGTTTAAAGTGTTTAAAATATCTTTTATTTTTATTTTGTTTTTGATGCCACAAAATCAAAAAACAATAGTAAAATATCAATTAAATGATATACAAAAAGCCATAAAAGAAAAGAAAACTTAATAATTTCAAGCATTTATTGTTCATTCTGTGTCCAAAAACACTTAGATTGAATGTCTCAAGAAAGAAGTTTTGATAAAATGGATTTGTGGAGCAAAATGCATATTCTCAGCTGCACAAGAAAAAGAGTTAAAAAATTATATTTTCAAATGTAGCCAGGTTTTATACGGATTAATAATTGAAATGGTACAAAAAATTGCTTTTTTTTTGTTTTTCAAAATAAACTAAAGCATAAATTTGATAAAACATACCAGTTGCCAGATAAAAACTGGTATTATTCTTTTGTAAAAAGGCATTCCAATATTTCATTGGGAAAATCTGAGCCCACTTTATTAAAAAGAAAAAATGCATTTAATGAAGCAGAAATAATTAAGCTAACACAAAACGTTCAAGAAACTTTCGTAAAGCGTTAGTAACGGTCGGAGACGTTCTAAGAACGTTCTAAGAACGTTTCCAAAGTTTTTCGAAAGTACTTGTACGTTTTGTGTTAGCTCGGAAGTAGGCATCTGCAGATTGCTCTCCTAATGTGAGGGTCGAGAAAAGTGGTTGCTTAAAATTGGTAAAGAAATTAGAATCTGGAAATTGTTTAAATGTATGGTACTATTCACAGGTAAAAAGTGGCAACTAAAATTGTTTTACTTATTCTAATCAAAGTAATGCACTTGATTATAAAGCGAATTAATACAAATAAGCTAATGCCAAATGAGATCAACTTTTTAAGCTATTAAAGCTATGCACGCTTTATTTGAAGAAAAAAAAGGCAGAACGTGTGAGACTTTTACTTCACATTGAAGTGAGATGATTCTCAAAAGTGAACTGTCTAAAAAAATTTTTAACCTACAACCCTGACATGAGTTATCTGTTTATGGTCGATGGTAAAGCATGAGTTATATGGCTAATATCTCTGAAAAATTTATTAAATTACAGAAACAGCTTCAAAGAAGAAATAATGCTTTTGTTGAAGATAATTTTTTTCATTACCTCTATTGAAATGTCAGAAATATATTTTCAAAAAATGTTTCCAAAAGCTTTATTGGCTCCAAAATGGAAGGTGACTGATAAAGTTTACTAGTTAATGTTAAACATCTGAAAGGTCTACTTAATCTTTGAATTTAAAACAAACTGATTTCCCAACCTGGATTTCCGGCTAAATACGGATTAAGTGCCTTAATATTACTGCTGAAAAATGAAAATGTAATATTTATAACACAATAAGGGGAGCTGAGAGTGAAGCTAAACTGGAACCCAACTAAACTGGAACCCAACATAAAACTTCAGAAGCTAGAATTAAGCGTAATGGTCTCATTAAATCTGAACTAGAAATATCAAGTATTTACTAAAAGTTTTACTAATATAGAAAAATCTTCCATTAAAATACTTTTACACTTAACATCTTCCATTAAAATACTTTTACACTTAACATAGAAAAATCTTCCATTAAAATACTTTTACACTTAACATATAAAAATCTTCCATTAAAATACTTTTACACTTAACTAACGCTTAGGTGGAGTGTTAGCAGAAAGAAAGTAAAAAACACTGGGATAATGCAAATCAAAAATCTCTCAACTAAATTAGGAAAATTAAGCATTTAATTGTTGCGTATTTGATTGAAATACAAACTTTAGATAACTAACGCAAAGGCTTTATGGAAATTTATCAGTCATATAATTATACCGTATTTTTTATGTATACAATATTTAAGTAAAAAAAAATAAAACATACAAAAGTTAATGGAAAAACAAGATCATATTTCAGAGGAGTCATTCCTTCACTACAAATTGTACGCTGCAAAAGTAATTAAATGTTCATTCTTGAAAACAAAACTTAGAGTGATATCAATTAATGTCAGTCTAAAAAGTTAGTCTATTTCTAGATAAAATGTATGTTCGAATAAATTTTTAACAACATCAATATATATATATATATGTATATATTCTGATGTTGTTAAAAATTTATACAAAAAATAATTTATCAGATTACCATTAAAATTAAAAAATCTTTTCTGAGTAAACTTTTCGTATCTAAGTTTTACAATTTGTTTGCTTTAAGAATGACAAAATAAATTTAAAATGACTGTTACTATTTGATTACTAGTTTCTTGCTGCTTCTTTTAACAACATATTTAACTTGTTTTTACTAACCAAGTGACCCATTTAAAAACCAAGTAGAGAATTTCTGTTGCTTATTCAATTAAGAGACTAACCCTGAATATTTTGCCATATGAGAAGAAATATATAGTGTTATGTTAGGAGTATTTTGGTTTGGTGAAAGCAAGCAGAATGATAAAGCTTTTTTTGAAATTCAATATATTACCAAAACGTTTACCAACATCTTAAATCAGTGCGAATGAAGAGAGCTTCTGCAACTTGTTCTATCTCAAAAACATTCCCATTGAAGTATCAAACATGGTAATGCTAAATAGGGAGTACAGTGCAGCTGATCTAGTAGCATTGAATTTTTTAAACAATCAATTAACTACTCAAAAAGACAAATATTGACAGGTAGCTTCAAAAACAATCTTGTCTTCAGAAAAATCGACCGAAGGTAAATGAGCATTTTTTAATTCTTTTAAGTTTTTAATACCTTCTCCAATACAGCTTAAACTGGTGTTTCCTAACTTTATAACAGCTTCTGGGACTTCCATAGTTGGGAAGATTAACAGATAGCCTTCTGTATTTGGATTGAGGTGATGTTTATGAAATATAATATTAGGAATGACCATTTACATATTATATTCACCTTTACAATAGCTAAATCATCAATGGTTCATATTTTATACCCAATCATTGATGATTTAGCAATTATGAAAATGGAAAAATCATAAAGGTTGTATCTAGAAACGAAATCTTCCAAGCATATAATATAAAAAATTTTCATTTCTCGTTTTAACCAAAATGTTAGTGAAATTACTCATATTATGATAACTTATTTGCTTTAGCCAAGACCTCAACCAAATGCAAATCATTTTTTTGAGCCGCTGTTATTTTCAGAAATCATTAAAGAATATTTTATTTGCCTTTAGACTGGAGAACTTTTTATATGTACATGTGAATGAATTGTATTTAGAATGTTTATTAAAACTTACTCAAAGCTGTAAAGTTTTGGCAGATGGTTCATTTTGATCCAACTACAAAGTTTGAAAACAATTTTGTTTATTTGCAACTCTCTGTTGCAACTCTCTCAAAAATTTTAAAAAATTTTTGGCTGATTTTCTTTAAACTGATTTTACAAGCAATGTACAAGATTATACAATTATTTCCAATAATTTTCTATTCATGTGACTTGGCCAAATAAAGAAATGGTAAGATATGCTTTAGGTTAAGGTTAGGTTTTAGACATTCCGCCTTTTTTTTTTTTTTTTTAAATTTTCAATTGATTTATTCCACAAGTTTCACCTGGAACTTTGGATTGCTCCACCATCATTTGTCTCAATATCCTAACGGTGTGAATGTTTTTTTCCGTTGTTTTCATTTTCAATCCAAAGTAAAGCTTTGGATTGAAAACGAAAAGCAAAATTTATGTTTGGTTCATGTCTTGGATTTTAAATTTTACAGTGACCTAAGTTCACTAGTTTATACGAATAGAATTTCTTACTTTAAGTTAATTATATAGTTAGTCTTTTGCTTTTTTGAGAGAATATTAGATATTGGCTTGGTAGGTTAGTCAAGCATGCTGGCTTTAAAGAATCTTTTAAGCACTTTTTTATCACCATTGTAGATCATGGAGATAATATTCTTGAATTTTAATTCTTCTTCTTTCTTTTGACGTCCAATATCTAAGAAATGCAAATTTTTTTACATCTTAGACCACAAAATCAATGATCGAAAGGAGTCTTCTATACCAAGATAATTTTTGTAATTCCTATATCGGCCTTTTTTGAAGTGCTGTCAATTATGTTTGGAGTCTGCTTTTCAGCAGTTAACGCTGGATTTTATGTCTTGAACTATAAGAATAACAGTTTTACTTGCACTAGTGTCACTTTAAACTGTTTTTTTTATTATTATTTTTATTAGATAAGTACATTATTTACTATTACTTTTAGTATTTGTACATTATTTACAACTTTGAGTACATTAATTACAAATAACTTCGGAAATAATTATGAAAATTTGTAATCTTTTCTTACCTTCTAAGCATCGTCAATGCAAAATTTGAGTTTCTTTCAATACTTTTAACATGACTTTCAGTTGACCTAAAAAGGTCTAGCAAACAGGTTTCAGCCATTTGTATTGCTGAGTAAAATAACCTTTTACTGTAATAAAATACAGCCATACAGTAATTGATAAGAATGCTCTAGAAAATGCAAGAACTTGCATGTTCAGGAGCATTTTAACAATTTTGAATTGTTAAAAATTACTTTAAAAAAGAAGCTTTGTGCTGGAAAAATTACTTACGGAGTTGTGCTGGAAAAATTACTTACGGAATTTTGTGCTGGAAACTGAACTAATTAAGAATTTGGACTGGGATGATTACAGCAAACATTTTAAAAAGCCAAAAAAAATTCTATTTTTAAGCACAATGTTTTGTTTTCTTTTTTCAGTGAAATACCTGTTTATTTAGAAATGTTGAAACAGTACAAATATGAGCGAAGTGTTAACTATACAATAAATGCAATATAAATTTAATTGGCAACTTTCTTTCAAAATGAGTACGGATTTTTTAAAAAAAGAACTTTGAGCCGTAGTAAAATTTTCAAAGTTTTTAAATGTTTTTACTTTCACTTTTAATGGTTTATCACTTACCTAATTAATCAAATACCTAATTTAACCAATCCTATGTTTTAGAAATTAGGTATATAAATCTAAAACAACAAAAAAACATTAAAAAGAAATAAAGATCACTTAAGTTCAAGCTCTCTCTCTTTCAAAAAAACAAACAAAAAAAAAAAAAAAGAAAAGTAAAATTGAAAACGAGTATTTGGCAAATACTTCAAAAAATTGGTTTTCAACATAACCAAAAAATGACAAGCCAATAAATCCTGGACCGTCGAATAATGGTATTACAGATAGAACAACTGAACCACTACACCAGGTTACCCAGATAATTCCAAGTTATTCTTGTTAACTGTGGTTCTTGATCAAGATAATTTTAACATAACGGAACAACCAAACAATATTACCATTGAAATGAACTTCAAAACCAAACGCTGCAATACCTTTAGAAAAAGCGTTTTATAAAAGAATCATGCTTGAAAATTACTTGAAGGGGCGAAAATTTAGAATAAGTTTGTTTAAACAGCTCTTTAGTAGTAACTAATATTTGCAAAAGTTCAAAAATGAAGAAAATGTTGGAACTGCATGAAGGTGAAGAAGATGGGCGAAATAATTCAGACATTAAAAAAAATTCGCATTGATGTTCTTATGATAAGTTATTGAAAGTTGCTGAAAATTTCAGATTTTTGTCTGGTTAATCCATTACAGCCTGACTGCCACAAAACTAAAATACTTTTGATTGACTTGGCTAAAAAATATGGAAAAGCCATTAAAGAGGCAGAGTATATGGATTGATTTCTGATTTTAGGCATGTCGCGTTTTTAATCATTCCTGAACGAACTAAATCTACGGTCACTATTGAATTATTTCAGCTTACTATTCAAGATTACAATTTAAAAGAATTGCATCAAAATGTATATATCATATTTAGAACTATTTTAAACATCCTTTTAACAAGAGCTATGTGTGAGCGCAGTTTAATCCAGCTGTAACTCATAAACAATTATTTGAAATCAACAATGGACTACGAGAGGCTTTCAAACACGGCTATTATAAGTGTTTTGTACGGTGCTCTCTTATTTTCTTCCCCCTCCCCCCCCCCCCTTTTTTTTTTTTTCTGCTTTTGTTTAGTGTGCCTCTAAACGTAAGTTTTTAAATAAAATACTAAATAGATAATAGTTAAACATTTAAAAAAATAGTTTCAAACTTTTTACTACCTTAAGATAAGGTTATAGCTAAGAATACAGTTCTAGGATAGGGAACTATATTATGATATTTATTAATTGAAAGGCCATCTTTGACGTGTTGTTCTATTATTTACGAAGATTTTATATTAAAAGAAAAAAAAAAGCATTAAATATGGCTTTTAAAGAAAAAAATGTTTTAAAATCGAAAAAACAGAACTTCAAGTCCAAAAAATAGAGAAGAATCGTTTTGAAAGCATTTATGAACCAAAAGTTGCTGCTTAAAAAAGATCTTTTAACTGAATATTGTCTAGAACAGCACGAAGCAGAACGTTGTATGATTGAAGTGCTAAAAATAGAACGAATGCATTACTTATATGCTATATCTTTAAATTTTGTATTTATTGTTAGTTCACAATATATACAAAATTTCTACTTTTATATTGGATTGCCACCGTAACCAGTTTTAAAAATTAAAGACATACCGCGCGGTGGGTAATAACATGAGAATACAAAAAGAAACAAAAACATTCTATTTATGCAACCGATTTGTAAAATGTCGACATCCTTGTAGAAGCTTACCACAATATTTAATGCATTAACTAAATGTATAGCTGCCAATAAAAAGTAAAGTAATGAAAAAAACTCTTTTGAAAACAGACTAAATCTATACATCGTCATTGATATTTATAACGGTGTAAAAATCAACACTACATTTCCATACTACTATATGCAACAAATAATAGCATGCCGTAAACATGTATCATTTTTAAAACTCAATTAAACTTAATCTTTTTGAAGGGTATGATATTTTTTTTCAGCAATGACATTT
Organism: Hydra viridissima; assembly: GCF_058129835.1. Lineage (NCBI taxonomy): Eukaryota > Metazoa > Cnidaria > Hydrozoa > Anthoathecata > Hydridae > Hydra > Hydra viridissima. The sequence continues at coordinate 13,114,999 of NW_028324306.1, read as the reverse complement.
TACAATTTCGTAATTTTGCTTTTGTCTTGTAATAAAACGGAAGATAACGCCCTTGTTTCTTAATTAATCATTTAATGTTAAACGATGAATCAATAAAATAGTTTCATCTCTAATACATGACAAGAGACCTGGTTTCCCAACCATTTATTTGGTTCAGAGGTTCACTAGATATTTGTGGATGGTATTTTAGAGTTAAAGTGCCTATAGTCAAAAAGTGCTTCGTAACACATTGGAATGCTTACAGTTTAATTCTAAATGAACCACGCATAAAACCTTCTACTTTCCACAGTTTAAATTTTTTTTTAGTTACTCTAAAAATATGAAAATGAAAATTTTTAAAATGTTGGAAGTTTTAGATGAGATTATATGTAAGAATACCAAATCGGTTGATGATATAGCATGTAAAGAAAGTATGCAAATAAAATTGTCTGTTAACAGGACTCAATCATAGTAGATTTAATCCTCCACTACAGTCAGGCAAGAAAAAAATATATAATTGTGTATAAGTTTACTAGGAAACATACAATTCATTTTCAAACGTTGACTCGAATATCGAATATACGAACATCTATGATCCGTCTTGCCATTCGCTCCCGGGCAGGCGTGTTAACACGTCACCAGACTGCTAACTAGAACCGCCTTTGACGCTTTAAACTGATTCAGAGTCTGAAACCACTTGGACTTCAATATTGATGTTCACCTCTGGTTGAGACATTTGAACAGGCAAGTTGAACTTTGAAAACTGCAGTGCAAGAAATCAACACCTTCATGGTTTAGGCTTATAACTAGGAAACAATGGTAATGGTATAACTATAAATATAACTCTTATCTCATCTGAAGCCACGTCTGTCAATGTAAAGATATTCATTGTGCTCGACACTATAGCGAAATTTGTAGAAAACCGCTTCATAGGAGTAGTTAAGTAGCTAGTTAAGAGTTGCCATCAACCTTGTCGCCCGCTGCTCGCTGGTTGCTATTCGCGCCGAGTGCAGTAGAATTTGTAAACGCCCAGTCACTGGTCTCTACCCCTAACCGCTGAGACTTGCTCGCTTACTGCTCGATAACCCGCTCCCTTGCGAGGGCACCGCTCATTCACTTGCTTGCAAGGGTGCTACTTCATAGACTATCTGTTTTACACTCGCTCACTAGCGAGGGCGCTTGCTTGTGAGGGCGCTGCTCGATGGCCAGCTCACCACTCTGAGTTACCTCATAGGCTCAGAGGTAACTCAGAGGCTATCTCAGAGGTAACTCAGAGGAGTTAGCGCTGAGAGGTACCATAGAGGTTTCCTTGCAGGGAATCGCGCTATGCCTCATCCATCTAATTCTGTCCTACGGGCTACCATTTAAATCTATTCATCGGAAGAGGAAAATCAAAATTGTTTTTCCTTTTGTTCAAAAAGTAGAATTTCAGAGAACGACTGTGATGTTTATACTCGTTTTTTGACTGAGTTTTGTTTTTGTTTTAGCGAATCAATTTTTTTAAAGTTAGAGTTAAAAAAGTATGTTAATGATGACTCAGAAGATTATGATTGTGCAATACTTGAAAGTCATAATCGTTGTACTAACCACGTCAATGAAGAATAAGCCACGTCAGGAAATTCTTTTCCTGACTTGGCTTTTTCCAGAATTCTTCGTAAAAATTCTTCATATGAGATGAGATTGAAAATGGAAAAGAAGAATAACGTACACTGCTGTTGAGCTGATGAAACTTGATATCTCACAATTTTCTTTCCTTCTTTTTCGGAAGGGTTTCCTTCGGGAAAAGTTAGATTTTGGTAACTGCTTATTTGTCTTGTTTGTATGTTCATTCTTGAAAATAAACGGAATCTTTTTGTATCGGGTTCGACCAAAACCAAAAGCTTTGTTTTAGGAAACTTCTTCATGCTACTTCTAACATTTTTTTATGCTTCAGCCGGTTTTGGCTAAGCACTAGATAATCGGAGCATAATATTTGGAGGATATTTTTTTGTGCTCTTGATCTCAGCTCTTCAAAAGTTTGGTCCCGATGCTGAATAGCTGTAATTACAAAGAACCTCGGTTCTCAGTAAATAAAACAGAGATTTTAACATAACAGCATTGGCTTTTTAAAGTTTTTTAAAATATAATACTGATAAATAATCGTATTGATAAGTAACCTGTATTATATAAATAAACAAAATATGTCAAAGAAGAACAAGAAAGGAATTCACTCAAGTTATAATAAATTTAAACAGCTTAACTCCTGTTCACTCGATCGGTTCCTCATATACTTTTCCGCCGTAGATAACACAGGGGTGCGTTTTTAAAAAAATTTTCTGTTCCTGAGGGTTTCTTAGGTAATTCCTAATAAAATTAGCCTCCTAAACCCGAATATGACATTCATTTTGCTCAATCAGGTCAGGTTATTGATATACAGCTCACCTATTTTTTCTGAGAAAAGCATAATTTTCAAGAAATCTCTCATTTTCATTCTAGTAATATAATTTATTGCAATAACTATTTGTAAACTGAAAAAATGCTCAATTTCACTTCTTTATTAACTTTAAACTTAAAAACAACTTTTGAATAATCGAATACTGCAAAGAAAAAATCTATTTCTCGATGAAAGAAGTTCTTAATGCCTTCCGTTTGTAAAAAGTTATAGATTCGTCGCGTTTAAGACACCAACAATAGTCAGCTAACATGTTTATGTCCCAACGTCCTTGATGTCTGGTCTCCATCGTTTTTAAATCCTAGTTGAATCTTTCACCCTGTTCCTCGTTGTAATCTCCACACTTTTCAGGAAAATAGTCAAGATGTGATTGGAGAAAATGCATTTTCATTGACATGCGAGTTCCCAGTTTTTCGAAGCTTTTCCTAAGCTAATTGACATGTGAAACACATTCAGAGCTTATTTATTTCCCAGAAATCCTTCAATTACTGTGCTTAATGTTCGCCATGCATCTCGTTCAACGTCTACCATTTTGATATCAAAATCATTGTCCTTTAACAGAGTTCTAATTTTGGGACCGTCAAGTATACCTGCACGTAGCTTGGCATCATTGATCTGTGGGAACTTTTGCAATAAGTGCTTAAAAGCTCGGCCTTCTTTATTCAGTGCTTTTACAAATTTTTTTTTCAGACCAAGTTTGAAATGGAGAGGAGAAAGTAAAACATTTTCTGGAGGTACTAGTGGTTCAGCTATCATGTTGTAGCTACCAATTATGAATGCCTCCCGAGATGGCCAGTCTTTCTGCTTATGGTGAAGACTATGCAAGACTATGGCTGAATGTCCAATAGGTACAGATGCCATTTTATTGCCAATGTGTAGGAGTACTGCCTTTAGGTTTCTGCTAGAGGAATCAATAAAGAGCCTCCATTTTCTTCGTTGGTAAAGAAGGCCAAGTGCCTCTATTAAGCCTTTTACATCATTTTAATATACCGACGAGCTAGAAGAATCAATTTCAAAGAAACTTCGAACTTTTCTTCTCTGTTTCTATACCAATAGAAGGTAGTTTCTTTTGAGAGGAGATTGTTCTCACTAAGACGGTAACCAAGAAGTTTTGCATTCTCTTTAGAAAGACCAAGATCTCTGGTCAAGTCATTTAATTGATTTTCAGTGAGTGGTCTTGGCAAAGCCCTACTAGAGGTTGGCTCATAAGTCACAGATATATCAGTGTCTTCCACTTTTACATCTTCCATATCCTCTTCTAGCTCGCCTTTCTCAGGTGGAGAAGGAACTAAAACTCCTGGACCATGTGGTACTGACTTAATGGCAGAAGGAATATCAGGATAGACCACCACGTGTTTGATTTTCTTATTGACACCTGAAAAAGTTCACATACTTATTTTCAGATTTTTATCCACTTTTCCATACAATCTAAAGAATTTTTTTTGTTGAATTTCAGCAAAACTTTTTTAAACAATTCAAACTTCATTAGACTACAATAAAAATAAATATGTTTGGATTGTTAAATATTGTTCTTTTAAGAAATTATCTTACCTTGAAAATTGGTTATACAAAAATAGCAGTCTTTAGTATGGTCCTTCCCATCTCTCCATACCATTGGTACACCAAATGACATAGAGTTTGCTGTGCCCTCATTCCGGCACCTTAAGGCTACGACACAGACTTTGCAGCATATATATTTGGGGAAAAGCTTTTGTCTTGATCGTCAAGCCTTAGGGACTTTACTAACGTTGTTATGGTGCATTGCTGATTACTAAAAGTTACCTTTCCACTCACATAACAGAATCTGACGGAACTGTTTTTACATTTTCTATTCATTTTTATGAAATAAATTTGATTTATCTCATATATTAGCCTGTAAAAAATTGACAATGATTTATAAAACTTTATAAATATAATTTAGATACTGTTTATAGATATATTAATACACAACTGTCAACTGGGAATCGCAATAAAATGGACACTCAGCTGTTATATGCGGTATAGAGCTCCAAGTCTGTATCTTAAAAACTGATTGACAAATTTGAATCCTAGATTTTGATTTAGAAGATAAATTTCATTGAGAATCACCTAAGAAAACCCTAGGAACATTTTTGACGCAGACCAGTGTAATATGATTTTGATTAATTGCGAGTTTTAAAAGTAACTAAATGCACTTCAAACTATAATTACAAAAAAATTAAAATAACCAAAGTCATATTCACGAAAATCGATTGAAAATCTTCAAATGTTATAACAAATTGAGTAGAAATCTATCTATTGCATATGGTTTAAAACTTTTTTAAATGGCTTTTTTGCTGTCTTAATTTTGCATCAAGTAGCTTTTGGGGGCTTAGCAACATAAAGGCTCAGTAAAATTTGGTTTCCCATTCAGGTCAGATGTCCACTACACGTAAGAATCTAATTTTATGTGCTATTTAAAAACATTGATAAAAAAGGTTTTACATTAAAAAAGTTATAAAAAATCGTTAGTAATTAATTGTGCATTAGTAATAAATACTTCACGGACCTTAGTTACGATATTACATAAGCTCATTGTGAGCATCAAAAACATTATCATAGCTATTGTTTATCGCACCAAGCTGAGTATAAGTGAGTATATTTTAGTTTTCATGATCAATTCCACATTTTTTATTTTGCGTTTAAATATCAGCTTAAAAACTTAGAGCTCAGATGCTGGTTTATAACAGCTTTTACGGGAGTTTATTCCTTTGTATCGTTACAATTTCAAACCACTTGAAAAAAGCTATCTTTGACAAAGTTACTTAACTACATTTATTATGTAAAAATACTTGTAACTACGATCGTTTCGCTCACTACTTTTTTATTAAGCGTTAGACATCATTAACAACAGTGGACGTTTTATTTTTGAAAATTTGCTTGAATATTTCTACTGATCAGATCAAAATATGTTTTCTAAATTTACTTAAAACCCCGTCAAAATCTAAAAACATATGAACCATCAAATATAAACCTCATTACTGCATTGAATATTTAAGATTATGAAAAGTTTATAAAAATAGATAAATGATAGGAAGTAACTCATTATTTCGTGCATGTATAAAAGATTCGGAATCGAACTGAAGTAATTCTAGAATAAGCTGAAATTATCTTAGTATGTTATTAGTATGCTTTTACACTATACTGAAGATAGTAAACTAATATGTGCTATTTCTAACTAAAACTGTGTTCCATGCAAAAAAAAAAATGAAAAATTATCTATAAATGTTTTTCGTGTGTCCAGGATGTCACTAAACATACAAGATAATATAAATGCAAGAACAACAAAGCGCTTTAAGAATATGCTTTTTAAAAATAAATGAGTTTGCAAATCAACTAGCTACAGCTCAAGGGTAAATTGATGATGATCATTGAATCATTGTATCATAGAGTCATTGGGATAAGTAGTAACAAAAGTATTAACATTTTTTAATTGTTCTATTCATCAAATTTTACTTCAATTGATGATTTGGCCTTAAATGTATATACAAGTTAGTTTAATGAAATAAAATTTGAATAAGTGTTGATTAATATTTCTTATAATGATTATTTTCTTCTTTTTGATATGTTTATATTTGCTTGAGTTTGCTAAATAGATATTATGTTGTGTAATAGATAGTTAATTTTCTCTCTAATCTAGGTTAGTTTTTTATTTCAGATATTGTTTTTACCAGGGGGGATAAACAAAAACATTTTAGCTTTGTTTAGTTTGAAGATGTTTTGAAATCCAGGGCAGGGAAAAAAACTATACCATTTGTTTTGATTCGAGGAATATTGCAAAGTGATAGTAATTATCTAGGTTAGTTTAGCAGATTGTTTAGTATCATTAAAGTATCAAACTTTACTAAGATATATGATAAGTAATTGCTTTATACAGCATGGTTGATTAATTACCCTATTTATCTAATGATGCGTTAAATGAGCTCCCAGAACCTATTTTTACTTGATTTAAAAAAAAAAACTTATTGATTTTCATAAGTTTTACTATTACATAAAAACAACATTAAATACTTTTTTAATTAAATTACAGTAAAAACAACTTTTAAATAAATACAACTTTTTTTTAATTAAATACAACTTTTTGCAGCTTCAACAAAGTTGTTTCAGTATTTTTTCATTTTTGGCATTTCTTTTCAGTTTTTATTCTTTTTCTTTAACTTTATATTATTCATTTAAATACTTATTTATTTAACTACTTCTTTTAAATATAAATACTTGATATTTTTGATGCCTGTGCTTGCTATCTTGACGCTTTGAATTTAGTCTGATTAGAAAAATTTGCGACAAGATTAATAAACCTTTATATTTAAAATTAAAATACTTTTAACTTATGTAAATTTTAAAAGATTCTTGTTAATTCATGAACGCAACCTTGAGATTGATTCACCTCATAAAACCAACCTCTGAATTTTTAAAAATACATAACACAATTTATACGGAATTATTCTTGGGTATTTTAAAAATGCAGCTAATCAACAACATACAGTTCTATTTAACCTCACGTTTCCAAAAAGTCAACGAACTGCCCGACACTTTTTGGGCTTCATTGAGATTCTTGCAGATATTTAGATTTCTGTTTAAAAAAAAGAAAATATGAGACAGGAAGTCTATCTTTATGTTGAAGGGTGATTTCCAACAAATATAGAGATTAACACGCAAATATAAATGGACCAGTCTGTTTAGTAAAAACCGTGCTGCTCTATTCAGTACAGTGATCGAATTCAGTATGTTTGCAAGATTATACAGTAATCTGCACAAGAGACTTAGCTTATAATTGGTTTTTCCGAGTTGATAAATTCAAAGATTAAGAATTTTTATTACTTGAAAAAAATTATAGACTGAAAACTTGTGATGAAAAAAACATTTGGCTGTTGCGTTGAAAAAAACAGACGAATTCGATTTTAATTGTGGCTCTTTAAACTGTGATAAAGCTGGAACAATTGTGTATAAAAGTGAATTATTTACAGCGTAGTTTACAACTATTTTCTGAATGTTTATTTTCAATAAGGTCCACTCAATCCAAAATCTATTCGGTACACTTCTCAGAAGCATCCAACAAAGTTTTTATGAAGATGACTTTTAAGAAGATAAGGAATGCTTAATGCAGATGTTAAAAGTTCCCAGACCCTTTTGATTTATGACCTGATTATCTTCTTTAAAGCTAGTAACTGATACTAGTAATGCTAGTTATCGTTTGTGTTCTACAAGGGGATTATAACCCTAAAGATTTCTTTTTTAATTTAAAAAAGCAACATTACACTGTTATCAATACAATGTTTACCACGCGTATTTTTATGACGCCTCATATCATTTCAGGAGTCGATTTCATTAAAAAAAGATTTAGGATATTAAAAAGAACTTTTATTACAAAAACAATTATTTGGTTATCAAAAAAAAACTTTCTTTGTATCAAAACAAACAAACCATTAGCATTGAACATAATCATGGAGAAACCTCTTTTTTAGTGGAATAATCCTCTCTCTTATCCAGAGTAGAAGGAATAAGCCAGAAGACGTAAGCAAAATTTAATAAACAGCAGAAGGATAATATGAAAAATACAAAGTATTGATTGAATGGAAATCCAAGTCCATGGCGTTCAATGTTCGATAATGACCATGAGTAAGCAAATCCCAAGATTGAAGGTCCAATCGCCCTTAAAAAATAGTAAAAATATGCTAAGAGGAATAAAAAACTTAACAACCGTTAGCTTTTGTATCGTTAGCATATCTTGTATAAAATGGATGGCATACCTTCTTTTATTACAAAAAAATTTATAAAATTCTCAAACCAGTCGAATTATGTTATTCATATATTATATTTGTCATAATGGTTAAGTCTGACAGTGATGATTTGACTATTTTAACAAAATATTTTTTACATATATACTTTTGCAAGTTTTACACACAACATACTGGTTTTTATCTAATTCATGTGTAATTTGTGGGCACTTAACATTAAATATATATATATATATATATATATATATATATATATATATATATATATATATATATATACATACACAGTGCCGGCTCTAGGCACAGGCAAGAGAGGCACCTGCCTCAAGGGGGACTTTCCTAGGGCGGCATTTTGAGTTTTGATAATATAAAAAATTTTATATTATTTTTTAAAATGTTCAACTTGCTTAACCATTTTTTTGGGGGTCAGTCTTCAATGTTTACATATTTGTTGATTTTTTCAGCATTTGTATTTTTTTTTATGTTCTTAACCAGTTTTAAAATAAGAAGGCTGTTAGAGTGTAAGGTTCAGTGAATAAAAAAATTGTGCCAGAAGAAGTACAGAGTTTTCAAACTTTACCAACTACAGACCTGACAGATCCTGCCAATTGGCCTGATCGAATTCTAGATGATCTTCGTGTGACTCTTGTTAAAAATGGTCCATCAGCACATGATCCACCTTTTCTATTTCCTGTCAATGCCAACAACAGAAGATTTAATCCTTCATGCACGCAAAAAGTACTCAAGAATGGTGAAGTTGTTAAAAGATCCTGGTTTATATACTCTAAAAGAAAAGATGTTGTGTTTTGTTTCTCATGTAAGTTATTTGATGACATGGACATACATTTGAAGACAATCGGTTTTGGAGACTGGAAAAATTTGCACAGACAGCTGAAGGAACATGAAACTTTTAAAAATCACATCTGTTCATTAAGCAAATGGATGGAATTAGTAAACCAACTAGATACCATTAAAACAACTGATGCATCACAAGAACGACTTCTCTGTGCAGAGATACAGGGTTGGGAGTTAGTTCTGAAAAGATTACTTGAAATAGTGAGATTTTTAGGAGAACAATATCTTACCTTTCGTGGAAATTCTGATGTTCTCATTCATTAAATTTGGTCGTTAATGATACTGCAAAATCATCTAGAGAGGCTGTGACTTATTTTGGAATGGTGCTGGCCATTTATAACTTTCTTAGTGAATCATCTCGTAGATGGACAGTTTTGAAAAATCATCTTGGAAAAAAAATCTTTCCAAAACCTTTGAGTGCAATAAGATGGGAAAGCAGAATTGAAACTGTGCGACCTTTTCGATACTGTGCTGGAGAAATCTTTGATGCTCTTTTTGAAATCAGCCAGGACATTTTTTATGATCCATCTTCACGTCATGAAGCAGAGGTGTTAGATCAAAAGATGAAAAACTTTAAATTTTGTTACTGTACTGTGATATGGTTCAATATTTTGAACCAAGTAAACTTAGCAAGAAAAGTTATTCAGAATATTGAAACTGACATTTCTGAAGCCAAACAAACTTTGAACAAAACTGTTAACTTTTTAAAGTTATATCGCTCAGATGAAGCTTTTGAAAAAGTTATTTCTGATGCAAAATTAATTGGAGCTGAATTAGATTTGGAGCCACCATTTTCATTTGAAGTTTCTATTAGACCAAGGTTTAAAAAACAAATGCTTTCTTAAAGAAATTCGAGATGATCCCATTATAAATCCAAAAGATAGATTTAAAATAGAATGTTTTAATTGTATTTTGGATAGTACTATAAATTCGATTGAAAAAAGATTTAACCAGTTAAATGAACACTGTGATGCTTTTTAATTCCTTTACGATATTGCAAATATTAAAAAAGATTTTTCAAAGGAAAGTTTTAGATAAAAATGTTTAAATCTTCAAAAACTATTAAGCACAGATACTTGATAACAGATATTGATGGCATGGAATTATTAGATGAATTGCTCGCATTGTCTGAATTAACTGAACCAAAAACGTCACCATTAAAAGTACTAAAGTTTATTTTAAGAAACAATAATTTCACTCTAAATGTTTCTATTGCTTTACGAATTCAGTTAACCCAGCCAGTATAAGTTGCACCTGGAGAGTTTTTAAAACTAAAATTAATTAAAGATTACTTAAGATCTACTGTCACAAAATCGTTTGACAGGTCTTTCTGTAATTTCCATAGAAAGTGATATGGCTAAAAAATTAGGCTTTACTGAACTCTTGAAGGCTTTTGCATCTGAAAAGAGTAGGAAAATAAACTTCTTTCACTAACTAATGTTAAAATATGCCCATAGCCCATTTTGTGCGTATTTTGCTTGCTTTTTGTGTTTGTACTGTTCGGATTTAATGTTTTGCAAATATACGATTTTATACGTCACTCATAGTTTTACTTTAAGTTTATTTAATATATTGGTGCTTTTTAGTTAGGGCGGCAAACTGGAATCTTGCCTCGGGCGGCAAAATACCCTATATATATATATATATATATATATATATATATATATATATATATATATATATATATATATATATATATATATATATATATATATAATTTCTTATTTGAGGGTCCATAAATTGGTTTTTTTGTATATATTCTACTGCCAAACCGAACTTTTATCAGTTGCTTCAGATTGATCTCTAATAGCTTTTTTCCCTTACAATTATTCTATTCGATTAAAGAAAATTGAAATCTTTAAGCAATTTTCCCAATCACTTCAATATAAATCACAGAAATATAAATCCGACGAGAGCTGTTGATCTCCGCAAGGTTGAGAATGGAGAAAAGAATTATTTGAGACCTTCGATAGAGATATTGCAATATTTATAGAGGAGTATACGAGCTCACCCTACTGCTCCTAGGAATAGCTCCGCCGCGTGGTGTAATATTACGAGCTCCAGGGGCTTTCCGTCAGCCCTCTGTTCAAACGAATTTACATTCTCGAGGTTTTTTTTTTATTCCAAAGCCAATTTAATTAATTAAAACATCAGGCTGTTAGATGCTTTAAATTTGGAAGGCTTATTACACTTGCATTAGTGAAAACCTAGTCAAAACTCGGGCAAGAATTTAGTTGTTTAATGGAGCATCACAGTCAAAATACATGTGATGCTCCATTAAACAACTAACTTCTTGCCCGAGATTAAAAAAACTTTTTAAAAGCATCAAAAGGTATAACTAAAACACCACTCAAAGCGTTAAACACTTAGCGAGATCGCGTCTCGACACAAAATATTTCATGGCATCTCAATATTATGAATAATCTACGAAGTCTAATGCATCTTATAGAAAACGATCAAATTGATCTGATAAAGTGACGTTCCCTTGAGGTTTACAATCTGGACAACTTATTTTTGGCAAAAAATGGAGAGTTGCAACATAATCTTTAAACATATCAGGATGGCAAAAGACCGTGAGTGTACATAAGGTAGTTAATAACAGTGTAGAAAGAGAAATTGCCCTTCCATCAGGTTTCAACTAAACCTTCATTATGCAAGAAAAGCAGAATCAATTTTTATTTTAGATAGTGGAAGATTATTTGAAGTGATTTCAAAACTGAATGAAAAAATCCCTTACGAAACTCTGCTTTCAGGATAACCCGATATCAAGAAGATACATTATTTTAAATGATCATCTATAACTCATCTGTGTATAATATTAGTTTACCTTGAATATTTTAGCTTGAGCTTTTTTTGTGCTTTTTATTCGAAATATCTATTAAAATTATAAAATATCTTGATCCAATGCATTTATTGATTTTTGCAAAACATTAAAGTCATTTCGACATTCCAAACACTGACTTTTTGAACATTTATTTAGTTCATTTTGCTATTAAAACTCATATATTTATCCACTACCTTCCGATAGAAGATACAGACATTCCCAGCCCATTGATTGTTCCGATAAGTTCAGGTTCAACACTGTTTCCCAAAAATATATTGATAGATACGAAGCATATGTTACAAACAGTGAAAAGAGAAACTTGAACAATCACAAGAAGAATCCATTGTAGAACGCTAAAAATTTTAAAAGTAACAGGTTAATAACTTACGTTGTGGAATATCTTTAAAAATCTTATCAAACTTAAAATAGTAAAATTAATGCTATAGACATTTGGATGGTGTTATGCAACAATGAGGTGAATTTATTTTTTTTAATGGGATAAGCATGTTCTTTTTTGGGTAAACTGCTATTTTATTACAAACAATAATCTTATTTATCATTCTCCGATTGCACTGCCTTCAATCGCATAAAATATTAACCAACGTTTGGTCTATTGCTGAACTGGGCATTTAGCTAGAATAGTTGAAACATTGAAAAGACTCTCTTCTGTTACGTCTAATAGCCTCCTTTGATTATATTTTTGTGGAAAAGCGCATGACGTGTTAAACATTAGTTCCCAATTCTTCTCTCGATGGTTAACTTTTATTTAATTCTAACCAAGAGATCAGCGAAACTGATTTGCTTTTACGTGAATTACTTTATCAACTTCAACTCTAGCTTTGGTGCAAGCTGATGGAAGTTTTCATAGCACATACATTTTTCAAGAAATCTTGAGATTAAATGGCTATTACAAAACGGTTATTTCAGAATGGAATGCAGACATTTTTGAGAGAAGTCGCATGTCGAACTGATAAGAACAGTTTGACCTGCAAATTCTCTTGAAAATGTCTGTATTAGAATATTCTGATTTGTCTGATGAAGAAAATAGATGTAACACTGTACCAGTAGAGCATCACTCTAAAGAAGAAGGAAAATGAAAACTTTCTAAACAAGTCCGTGAGCAGTGAAAAAAGTTAATTAAAAAAAAGACATGTAACAACTGGAGGAAAATTAAAAAAGTTAAATAAAAAAAAAACGTAAAAACTGGAGGAATAAGAATCTTAATAAAGTATTTTAACGAAGTGACGAAAAAAACTATAGCTTTTAAAAATAAACTTGTATAGCGTGTAATGTTTTTAAAAATGAATTCACTTCTGCTAGAGAAAAACCATAGTCATAAAATACATAGTCTTGCCAGTTGAGCGCTTTTGTTTATCTTATTGTTGGAGGTTTTTTAGAACCCAGTCTACTAAGACTGGGTTCTAAAAAAACTAAGACGCGATATATATGGAATACTGATTATCACATTTTTTTGAATCACATATCTGAATTATTTAATGAAGATCTAAACTATGGCCTTCACACTTGCTGAAATCTCTCCTTAGAAAACATCAGGTTACCTATTATAGGAACTAATAGTCTTAACAATAATCCAGAACCAAAGACCTTTACCAGAGAAATTGCCACGCCGAAATTGTAACAAAAAATGAACTCATCAAAATAAGGAAATCAAAAACGGCTATATTCATAGCCAAAAACCTTATAAAGGCATTATTTGAATAAAATAATTGTGTGTGTGTGTGTGTCTCTCTCTCTCTCTCTCTCTCTCTCTCTCTCTCTCTCTCTCTCTCTCTCTCTCTCTCTCTCTCTCTCTCTCTCTCTCTCTCTCTCTCTCTCTATATATATATATATATATATATATATATATATATATATATATATATATATATATATATATATATATATAGAGAGAGAGAGAGAGAGAGAGAGAGAGAGGACAAATGTGTATATAATATATATATATATATATATATATATATATATATATATATAGAGAGAGAGAGAGAGAGAGAGAGAGAGAGAGAGAGAGGACAAATGTGTATATAATATATATATATATATATATATATATATATATATATATATATATATATATATATATATATATATATATATGTATATACATAAATATACAAAAACACATTTGTCCTTAGTATTTGCAAAAAGGGTTCCCAAGTCTTGAATACTATTTTTTATTAAGAAATATAATAGTGAGATAAAATGATTTTTTGACTTAATTTTTTGTTGCCACCATGTCTTACACTGTGCATTATGTGACGATTAGAATAATTTGCTTGTGGAAACTAAAGGTAATTGGGGCACCAAAAGGTACATTGTTAACCTTTAAAATTCTCTAGGAGACTGAAAAGTGATCTCTTAAGTTGAAGTTGTGTTACAAAGAAAGGAGAGGCTAAAATAAAATTCTTAACATTATTTATTTCAAAATTATTTTAATAAAATGATGAAAATAACTATTAAACTACTTTTAACTATATAGCATTTGATACTTAAAATAAGGACTTACTTAACTTCATTTGGTTTTCACTTTATTAATCATTGCATCTCTCCATCATGCTGCAATATAGTTCCTATGCAAGAATATGTTTTTAATGACATTTATGGCTATGAAAATAGCCTTTTCTAATGTCTATTTTTTATTTAAACTATTCAGTGGAGTTCAGTGGAATTCAAAGTTCCTTTCTTGATTTCTTTTTTTAACGAATTAGTTCCTTTGTTCTTAGATTTGGTTTTATGCAAATTTACAAGGTCCTTTGAATAGGAAAATGAGCAAACACAAATATAAAGAGTTAAAAGATGGTCTAAAAGATTGAGAGACAATTCTTCAGATACTTTGGTAGAAAAAACATTGCAAATTTTTGTGAGTGAGATAAAACTCCAACATCTTGAAGCAACTCTGCAGTCAACATTTTTACTTAAAATTTTTGTTAATTTTCTAAATGCTATTCCTGGTATTTTAAATAGTGACAAAGCATCAGATGATATAAACCAAAGACCACCTCAATTTTTTAAAATAGTAAATTTTTTATTAGTATCATGATTATACTTGTCAAATTAATTTGAATCATTTTCTACAATTTTTTCCAACAAAATTGAGAGTGTTTCTTGTCAAATCTGGTTTGTCAACTTTTTGAATAACGTATCCTTCAATAAAAAGTACTAAATCATACCCACCCAAATATTCAATTAAATTTTTTTCTTTATCTGTAAAATTAATTTCATCACCAATAACTAAAACTGAGGTGGTATGTTTAGACTTAGTCAAGTGAGCCAAAATGTGATTTGCAAGGTCATTGAAAGCTCATCTCTGATATAAAGGGTAGCAAAAATCGTTTTCCACAAATTTAATGCTTTTTTTAATGAGAGTTGTGAACTCTTTTGCAGTACACACACGCTTAGTATCAGTTGCTGCTTTTCTTTGCAGTGTTGAAGAGTCAATCTTAAAATGATGCGTTGTTATGTGGTGTTTGAGTCCTTTCTCTGATTTGGATTTTTTCAGACTGCTGGCAGTTAAAGTTGTTTGAAACGCTTCCATTCTCAATTTCTGTAAGAAAAGCATCGACATCATTTAGGAACTTACTTTTTTCAAAAAAACGTCTGATTCTAGATCTAATATAAGAGAATCAATGGACTGTTCCTCTCCAGAGTTTGCCATTTTTTAGATTTTTGTGCACTATTTAGTAGACTGGGCACGATAAATTAACTATTTTCAACATAAATTTTAACTTCTATTGTTTGAAAACAATAGAATCTTGCGAAAACGGCTTAACTGGCCAGACCATCTGTTTTTGTGACTATGGAAAAACTTGAAAAAATGAAAGAAAATCATGCTGCACACTTAATGAATGCAGAAGCGCTCTAAAGTATGATGAAAAAAGGAAGAAGCTGAAGTCAATGAGTATCTTGAAACACCGGTCTTTGATTTACAAAAACACATCCTCTACCTACAAGCGAAAACATAATTTTTACAAACTTGGGACGCATGCTGGCAGTTTTAAAATACAGACTATGTAGCAGTCAGGGGCAAATAGAAAGTTAGATCTTTTATAAAAACGTTTCAGAACATATCAAAGCCTAATTATTTGAACTTTAGATTTGGTTAGATTTGTATAGAGGACAAAGTTGCAGCATTAAACTTGTTCTTCTTCCGCTGAATATTTTCGGTTTCTGTTGTCAAGACTTAGTTTACTTTTTACTGACTCTATATTCATAGAAGAATCAGCATTAAGAGTAACAAAACGCATTTATACCGAAAAAGACTATGTCCGTGTAATGGAGAATTGTAGAACACAAAATAAACTAAAGTTGGCGTATCAAAATGAAGATTTCACTTCTGTCAAAAAGTTTGTCAACTGGATTATAAATGGCCAAGTGACCTAGATTAAGAAGTGTCTCAGCTGTGAAATATATCTATATAAATCAGAACACAGTGCATTATTAATGAAGGGTAAAAAATATGATTTTAAAACGTTAGAAGTCAATATTGAAAAGCTGTTATACAACGAAAAGCAATACTTCAAGTCGCGGTACCGTTCTAATAACCAAATGGAAAAGTCTCATCTATAGAAAAGAGTAAATATCTTAAAGACGTTATAAATCTGATCCCTAAAGATGCTGGAGATTGTTTTAAGTTTTTATGATCGGTAAATAAGTTAGATTTTGATGATAATAATGAGACATTTGGTTTAGCTATTGATTTTTAACATTAACAAAATGAAGAATAAGAATATGAAAATATGGAAAAAATATCTTAAAGTATTTTTGAAACTATTACATAGATACTGTGATAGCTTATGGATTTTTATGATACTAATCAAAAATGTATTTTGTTTGTATTTTTTCATTAGATTCGTTTGATTTCTTCTTTACCATAACTTTATGCCATTTTGAAGTTAAATTTAGCTGAAAAAACAATACTTATTTAGTGCTAAACAACATTGCGAATCATTTGGAAACAATTCTTATTTGGGTGAACCACATTGATGCATAACACCAATCATTTATAAATTTAACGATGAAAGGAACAACAAAAGCAATACAAAAATAAGCCAGGTTAATACATTATTAAACATTTCAGACATTTTTTTTATACTTCAATTTTTAAGTTCTACTTAGTTGAACTTTTAAAAATAAGTCATGGTTAAAACTTTAATTAAAAAACGACTTACCTGTTCATAACTAATGCCGATGTTGGTATTATAGGAAGTGCGCAACCAAATAAAATGATGCATCCCAAGAACGTCTTTATTTTAGTAAAAAGAAAATAAAACAAAAAAATTTATGTGAACATTTAATTATGTTTGTTATCTTCTTTTTTTTATAAAAATACAGAGATAACAAAGCGTGTTTATAAATGAAACTCTTTCATAACTATAATTTTAGAAAAATAACAACTGACTTTAGCAGTTCGAACTTTTTTAAGAATAGTTTTAAAGATATAAAATTACATAATATTGATGGTTTGTATGATTTCTGAAAGTAACGCATCTTAAAAACACATCTGTTCCAAAGACAAGTGAATGAAGTGCAATAACTTTAAATGTTTCTTAGAAGCATTTAAACGAAAGTCAATGTTGCAATCTATTTTTAACGAGGTTAATTGTCCCATGAAATTCCATTCGTGATAAAAATTGTTTTGCCTTTAAACGTTTAAATGACATAAGTATATTAGCTGTTCTTTGATATATAATAGGTAATTCTTAACTTTTACAGTTCTTACATTTTAAGTGATCATGAAAAAGATATTTTTATCCATTAAAATGTTAAAACTGAATGTATCCATAAAAGCAAAAAATTTCACCCAGTTTGTTTTAAATTACTATACATTTTGCAAAGCTTTCTGAAAAATTTTCGCGATAATGTTTTTTTTAAATGCCATTTCAAAGTCGATTCAAAAATGCCAATAAAGAATATGTTAACTTTTTTGTTAAGCTAAAGTTCATTAAATGGAAATAGAAGATAAAAAAAAAAAATTGTAAGAAGTTAATGGAAGATAAATGTTCCAAAGAACATAACAAGAGTAAGATGATATTTTGATATTAACAACTATTAACTGCAAAGCAATCCAAGTGATAAAACATGTCAAACCTTTTTTGCTCCAAACCAGAACAACAACTAAAAATAATTAAAATCAAATAAAATAATAGATATAATATGAGTAAAGTGAAGAAACCTAAAATATAAAATAAGTAAATCACTGAGAAAGTTCTTATCAACTGGAGTGGTATAAAAAGGAGGGCTGGCTCACCCTATTTTTTGATTAAGTGTTTACCATAAAAAACCCATCCACAGAAATATATTTTTGAGTGGTTAACAATCCGAAATTCTAGTTTTTACACGCAGGTAAAAGAAAAGCGGCAAAAAAATCGAACATCCGACCAATCAATTTAACCAAGTATTGTGGTTGCAACAGAGTTATTAAATTTTTATATTTCAGCTAAATAATTATTAAACAAGAATGCTACAGCCGAATAATCACTAAACGTGTTTATGCAAGAAGCATTTCAGATACTTTTCCTTAAAATGAGGCCACTTTCTTATACTAAACAAGTATTGTGATTGCGATAGAATTATCAAATTTTTACATTTCAACCATTTTAGCAACTATAAACAAGTAGATACAATTTAACCTTTTATTAGCACTGAAAGTATCTGAAATTGCAATAGATGTATTAAGCTTTTGTTATTAGTGCATTTTTTAATGATGGTCGTTAACCAACCATCAACAAGTGATAATTTCTTATGAATTCTAATTTGAAAAAAAATCTTTAAAATGATTTTTATTCTAGTTTTAAATCTGAAATATATTTTTGATATGTTATTTCCATTTAATAATATATCATTACTATTTTCATGTTTAGTACTGCACCGTCGGGTTTTTAAGCTTAAATAATGTTCTCATTTATTCTGAAAATCTATTAGATAATACCATAAGTGAATAAATATTTCACAAGAATGCTACAGTTGAATAATCACTAAACGTGTTTATGCAAGAAGCATTTCAGATACTTTTCTTTAAAATGATACCACTTTCTTATACTAATGCATCTGTTTCTTCGACAAGTAAATACATTGCAAATATAATCTTTGTATTCAAATATAAAGTTTGTATTTAACCTCTTTATATTTAAGATACTTCAGATTAATGGAGAGAGCTTCTAATTCATATGGATTGATAGGATTTTCCCATTAAAGAAATAAAAAATCAATACATTCATTCAAATGTGATAAATTATTGCTTTTGAATAAACTTTTCATTTTTATTATTAGAGATATAATTTTATTTTATAGTGCTCTGCGCCATGACGCAGAGTGCGAGAGCAAAAGGATCTACGGAACGAAGCTCTAAATAATAATTTGATAATAATCAACCAAATATCTAGCACAAATTGTTTTTTTATATGAATTTAAAATATTCATCGGAATAAAGGAAGTACAAATAGTTGCACATCACCGTCTAACGGTACAAAACCTGTCGGATCTAAGTCTCCAAATGTTGAATGTTACTAGTAGATGATCGTGCAGTAAAACTGCGTAATTATTTTCCATTACACCATAGCTAGTTCCACCATGACTTTTTCTTCACCATGAGCATTTCAATAAATAAATAGACATATCAATTGATTTAGAACACTAACATTCACTTTTGTTTTGAAACCAGTTACTGGTGTTCCATTACATCCAGAGCCACTTCCCAATTAGATAAAGAATTGCTAGTAGTTCCTGAAAAAACATCCACTTTGAACTAATACAAATATATTTATCCCATCCTCCTTCTTCATGACCAAATAACCCCTTATCGGCGTCATATGTATTCTCAGTGAACCTTTTTAATCAATAAAATTTTATAACCATTTATCTCCGTTTGTTTTTGTATTGCATCAAAAATAGATTTTAACTCATAATTACCTTCTGGTATAAAAATGACTATTCTATAAAAATTATATAGTTAACGTTTGGAAAGGAGTAGCATTTTTCCATGCTAAACCAATTCACAATAATATTTTTTACTCTTGTCTAACTATAATGGAAGTTTAAATTTAGTTCAGAATTGTGTCTTGTTATCAGACCATACAATATGCATTACTTTCCTTTTATGCTGTATTTTTAACTGTAGTTATGTTTATATAACTGTTGTATGATTAGCATGTCTTAACTAACACGATCATAATAAGTATGGTTAATACATTTTGTATCTTGTGGAAATAGACAAATAAAATTTGCATTCTCTTGAACTTTTTGTTTTGGAAGGTTAAAAAAATTTTGAGCAAGGTAGATACAACCCACATTACTAGGTCTTCAACGAGTGAAATAAGCTTCACACTTGTTCTGCTTCTCTTATATTACAGGATTAAAAATGACGAGGCTTTTTTTTTTGATGATATTTCTCTAATATTCGGAACAAAAGGCATTGTATCAAGATTACTACATTCAATAATCTTAAGCTGCTTATTTTCTTTTGCTGTTGCCTATATTAGTGAATAAACGTAGACAGCTCGTTGAATTATTGCATCATCATTGTTGAAAATCGTGAAATCGTTTCTTTTGGTAATTTTTCTTCAAACAATTTCTTTGCAATACGATATTTTGGCTGAAAATAACTTTTTCCTAAACTATTACATTCCAACCATTCTGGATTAATGAGTAGATTAATAGGTATGTTGGTAAATCAGGATGTTTTACCACACCCAGATTTTAGACCACTAATACTTCTAGGCAATAATGGATTACTTTGACGTTTGTTTAGATCCTAAATATTGTCCTGAATATTGAATAATATCCATGAATATGATTTAACTTTTACTTTTTTATACAAAATATTATAACATTTAGAGAAATAAGAATAAAAGTTGGTGAAGTTTTGTTAGATAACAAACCATTATCTAACTTTTATCTTAAAGAAGCAGCAAGTGATCCAATGATAAAATACTTTAGAGATGTATATCTACGAGATCCAATATCTAAAAAGCCAAGAAAAAAGGAATGTGATATTTTTCACTCGGACTCTAGTGAATGTAGTGAAGCACCATGGGCAGCTTGTACTAAAAGCAAAAAGAAAAGTGTTACTTTGATTAGTTATGGTCTACCATCTTCTGAATAGATACAAAAATACTTAAAGTATTCAATATTTTACTACACAGATCAAATACATAGTAATGTATGTTATTTTATTGACATTAGTGCTTACAGTTTAGTGTTTTATTTAGTGTTTTATTAGTGTTTATTTTAAAAAAGATGGTAGAGGGAATGGATATGTTAAGTATTAATGGAAGAATATTTTGAAACAGAATTAGATTTATAGAACAATCGTATCTAAAAATACTTCTCGTAATAGTGTTTTTCATGCAACAAAAATGTCTAAAGATCTTATATATCTAATATAGAAACTGATTTTGATAAAATTAAAAATGGAGTAGAGAGATATTGAATGTTATAAATATATTCTTTGCATTTTTTTGCATCTATCTATCTATCTATCTATCTATATGTCTGTCTGTCTGTCTGTCTGTCTGTCTGTCTGTCTGTCTGTCTATGCGTTTAAAAAGAAATAACCCATCCGGCACATCTAGTTTCACTTTCGGAATTAAAACCCTTATAGACACGTTTTCGTCACGATCCAGCCGTAAGCTAAAAACTCGTTGATTTCACTGGAAGCTTAAACGGAGTTTAACACGTTTTTTATAAAGTTTCAAACACGTGTTTATTAGGTTTTAAATACGAGTCTTATAAGATTTAAAGAACATATTAAGTGAGGATTAAGTATAGAACTTATATCTTGAACAAACACGTAGAACCAAAAATACATTGATTTTACGAAAGTTTTATTAAATTCTGACACGTGTTTAAAATAAAGTTTCAATGACACATTTAAGTCTGAAATAAAAAAAACTATATATATATATATATATATATATATATATATATATATATATATATATATATATATATATATATATATATATGTATACACAGTATTGGACAAAACATTTGCAACCAAATAATGCTAATTTAGTTTCTTTATATTAAAGTGCTGCATTTTTTCAATTTAGAGAAATAACTATGTAACTGTTTAGAGACAAAGTTCTTCAAGTTTTATTCATCACAAAGTTCATTATTTGTACACGAAAATTAATAAATTAATCAAAAGTATTAAAAAAAGTTGATTTCCTTCTGGACAAAACAAGTGCAACTCGACAAAATGTTGACCAAGCTGTATTTCGCTATCAATATTTCGTGGCGAATCCTTTGTTGTCGATCACAGCCTTGCATCTTCGAGGCATAGATTCAATCAGGTGATCAATGAAACGTTGTGGAATCGCTGCCCAGGCCTTTGGGATTTGTTCAAACATTTCATCCTTACTACGAACACCTTCACGATTAATTCTGCAGTTGACGATCTCCCACAGGTTCTTGATAGGGTTGAGATCCGGAGATTGAGGCGGCCAATCCATCACCGATAGGTGGTTGTCTTGAAACCACTGCTTGACTACTTTTGCAGTGTGTTTCGGATCGTTGTCTTGCTGAAAAACCCATTTTATTGGCATATTCCATTCAGCATGAGGTAACATAACATCTTTCAGGATATTTTTATACATGAAACGGTCCATTATTCCATCGTTTCGATGTATTGGACCTACACCGTTAGCAGAAAAACAACCCCAGACCATTACATTGCCTCCACCATGGAACGGGACAGTTCGCCATTTCTGCACATTCCAGTCAATATGAGATGTAGCAAACAGGAGTCTTTTCTTCTGGTTTTTTAGTGAAATCAGCGGTTTCTTTGCAGGGCGTTGAGAAAACAATCCGGCTTCAACAGCACGTCGTCTGATTGTTCGGTCCGATACAGGCAGCTCTAATTGCTTTTGTATCTCGACTGATGATATCCAGGGATCCTTCTTGACGGATCTGACGATCATAGAATCCTCTCTAGAAGTGGTGGAACGCGGTCTTCCACCTTTGATACGGTCTTGATACGGTCCATTTTTTCACGCGATATTTATCACAAATACTTTTTTGTGGCATTCCACTTACGTAATCGCCAATAATTTTCTTTCTTAGTTCCAATCCAAGACTGTCGGGAACCATTTTTGCACTTGAAGTCATAAAAATAATAAAAATAAATAATCACGCTTCTCAAGGCTTACCGTGTTAAATTTACCTTGTGATGATACAATAATGCTCTGTGGAACACAACGTCTTGGTTGGATGTGGACTGTATCGATGTAATGAAACACTTATTGTATTTCACTTCTTGTATTGATGTTCTTCGATAAAACACTTTGATGAAACTCACTTCGATAAACTGTCTTGATAATACTGACTGATTGACTTCCATATAATGACTGAATTACATGTCGATTTACATGTCTCTTATATAGTAAAATGAACCTGTGTGAACCTGTTCTGGAAGATTCTAGATGCTTCTTTTCGATGCTTCTGGAAGCTTCTGGATGCGTCTGGATGCTTCTGAATGTTTCTGGATATTTCTGGATGCTTTTGGATGCTTCCAGATGCTTCTTCTGGAAACATCTGGAAGCTTCTGCATGCTTCTGGAAACTTCTGGATACTTCCTTTAATTATTAAAAAACTTCCGTGACGTTGACACGGACCAGACTTAAGAAAATGAAACAAACCAAAAAAGTTGCACTTGTTTTGTCCGCTGCAAAATGGCACTTGTCAACGAAATTCTGCCTGTGTGCTGTCACCTGTCAGCTGATTGCTCATGTCATGGCATGCTATGACTCCAGACTCCTGAACTGTTTGCTGTGGTAGTATAGTTCGTTTCGTTTTTAAGACATGTAAAATTAGGAACACTTTTTAGCATTGTTCGATGTTGGTTGCAAATGTTTTGTCCAATACTGTATATATATATATATATATATATATATATATATATATATATATATATATATATATATATATATATATATATATACATACATATATAAATGAGGGTGACTCTTAAAACAACATTTTTAAAAAAACCTGCTCCTACCCCTTTAATTTGTTCTATATAATACTAAAACACTAGGTTTAAAATATTTTTGAACAAAAAATATATTTAGGGGTAGCTCAAGACCCTTAAGAATATGACATGTCCCTAATGTATTGAAAAAAAAAGTTTTTCTAAAGTATGTCAACCTGGTACTCAAAAGAAACGAAATTATATAAAAACCTTCAAAAATAACAATCAATTTACCTAAAAAAACATGTTTAAAAAAATTATTCTCAAAAAACTTTAAACTATTGACTTTTTTTTCCAGCTAAAAAAACAATAGTTTTAATGCATTTATATCTGTAAAAATTATTTTTATGAAATATGATTTTAATTTTTGAATTTTTTATATAATTTTGAAAATTTAAAGTAAAGCAGCTGTAATTTTTAACAGCAACTAATCAACTTTTAAACATCGCGTATTTTTGTAATTGGTTTCAGAGTTGTTATCTGTCATATATATCTGAGACCAGAGACCGCCGATTCCATTACTATTGATCGGATTGTCGGATTGCGCACCGAACTATCCTTACAGATCGGTTCAAATTATTTACGGACTGATTTGATCCGAAAATAATATATCGAAAAATAAGTTGTTAAAATTTTTCGGATTTTAATTTCGTCCGATACCTCCGGATCTGATTGCAGTCTAAAAATTTTTTTTTTCGAATTGTAATCCGATCCGATATTATTTTTGCGTATTTATGCGGATTCATAACAAGGAATGCTTTTGAAATAAGATTCAGTTTTATTTATTTCTAATATTTAAATGTACAATCAAAGGAAAAGATTTCCATGTTAAGAAGTAAAAAAAGATGTCAAAATCAGATTAAAAGTGTTTCCAAGATCATTTCCTAGCCACACAACGTCTTGAATTTTATTGAGTTGCTTAGTGTTTTCTTTCATAAATACCAACATCTCAACCTTTGAGATTGAAGGTCGATTCTTCTAGAACTATATATGCTTCTTGCTGTTAAGAAAATTCTCTCAGATTTTGATGATGCAACAGGTATACAGAGGTTTTTTATAGCCAGCCTTGAGATTTTTAGGTAAATGTACTAGTTTTGCTTCCAGAATTCCAGTACATTTGTATTTGCTGGAACTGGCTTTGCATTAAAACACACAGCAATTTTAGCTGAAATGGCTTTCTAGGTGCTTGTTTCGCCTCCAGGATCAATTTAATCTGCACCAAACACTTTCTTCCTCAGTTGTTCATTGAAATCAAAGTTGTCATCATCCTTATCATTCAAAATTGAAGGCAAAAGTGCTTTGGCTAGCCAAAATTTCTTTTTCTGACAGTTCTTCCATAGCTTTCTTTACTGCAGTTTTGACTTCTTCAAATTTTGCCCCTTCATCCACAAAGATATGCCCTTGCTGTTAGGGTATATGCTTTGTGGATGAGGAGGCAAAAAAATGAGCAATGAAAAATTCATTATTCATCAGTTCCTCTTTGAATCTATTGTTTAGATCTTCTTTGAAGTAGTGAGCAACTCTGATGACACCTTAGTTTTTAGCTTGATCATCTCCCTTGCTAATCTTCCTCCAATATTGAATACACAATTGATAACAAAACAGATGCTAACATTCTTTTCGTTGCTGCATTTCTCGGAGAATTCTGATAGGCCATTCAGAAGCCGGATGACAGATTGAATAGATTCCACTTTATCTTCTGTTGGCAAAAGATCTGTCAATTTACAATCTCCAGAAACAGTAGGGTTCGGATTCTTTAAAGAGTGCATCGCCGGAGGAAGATCCACCAGACTCCATTGGAAGGAGGTCAGAGTTCCATCTTGTGGGACATCTATGCACTAGCTTCATTCTGGAGTTATTTAAGACTTTGGTAGAATTAACTAAAGTCATAGTAATTTGAGAGAACTGGTTGAAGTGACCTACTAATTTTATTATTTTGTGGCTGAGAATTGACCACTTCGGATATCTTTTATCATCGACAGCACCACTGACAACTAGATTTAGACAACACACCAAATTGCACTTTGAACCCCAATTGATTTCCTAACACCTGCTTGGACATTAGCTGCACCGTCGACTGTTATCCAGGTTTTGACTCCAAAATCAAGTTCAAGTTTGTTGATAGATTCATTAAGCTTCTTGGCAATATTGTCGCCAGTACGCTGTTCAGAGAAGTAGGATATTTTCACCAAGAAGAACTTTAATTGGAAGTTTGAATCTACGTAGTGGAGTGTAAGGTTCATGAAAAACAAATTGGTGTGATCACCACACGTCGGATGCGAAGGCCTCTCCATCAAGATTTTACTAGTCTGTATTGAGAATGTTTTTTACTTGTTTCTGGATAGATTTCAAAAGAAGAGGAATGTATTTTGTGGACATATTCTTTGCTGTAATGGCAAAGAAAAAAAAAAGGCCCGGATATATTGATTTTTCTTTGTTTTTACTTTCTTCTTGTTTATATAAATTCAAGTGGACTATTTTCAAATGGTTCCATAAAGGATTTGTGGTGCTTTCATTGATCAAGTATGTTTTGTTACAGCCCTTACATTTTGTTTCGTTTCCTTCCACCTTGTAGAAGAATTCCTAAATATAAAATAGCTAAGGTATCGGGGTGTGTTTCGGATGAAGTTTGCAACATTGAACAGTGGGCCAGGGGTGACCAAAACCCTTCAAAACCATCTTCTATATTTGGGTAATTTCTTTTTTAAAATGAAATCTAGGGACCCCCAGCACTCTAAAACTGAATTTTTCCCTACTATTTTAAAGCTCAGTATATGAATTTTACCACGGAAATGTCAATGTTAATTTTCAAATATTGGTCATAAAGAAAAAATCATATAATAAAGAAAAGTCAGAAAAACGATTTTAGAATACTTTAATACTGTAAAGGGATATATTAGTCCATAGACACTACATATTGAAATAAGAAGAAGAAAGATGAAAACTTATTTTTTCTACTTGCATTTTTTCAAGGTGTTTTTCAATAGAATCCTTTAAAATGCTCGATCTTTTTTTTAACACTTAACTTTACACAGGCAGAAAAACACTAGGCCGCACTAGGCAACACATGAGATCAACTTTAAATAATACTCCCATATATATATATATATATATGTGTGTGTGTATATAAAACTTTAATACTAAATTTTCTGAGCTCACCTGAGCACAGTAGGTGCTAGGCCTTTTACTATAAATGATACCAATCATAAATATTGGCTAAAAAAATTGAAGAAGACGCATAAACAACGGTTTTAGAGTTATTTATCTCGTAAATGTGGGGAATTATTAAAGCTCTCCCAAAGACAATAATGAATTCAAAAATTATTTACAATATCAACTCCTTTAATATATTATTTAGAGCCGCGACATATTATTAGCGCCTTTAAATAGATCCAACTAGTAAATTCTCATAACCGTTAGAAGACCACATAAAGCTATGGCTATTTTAAACGCACCCGCTAATTGCTTTCTAGTATCTTGGAAGACGCCATTCACAGCATAAAAACTAATTTAAGTAGCACCTAGCAGGCAACTTAAATTTAATGTAGGTCGTCTAAGTAACTTTTTCATCTAAAATGTCATTTTCTCTTAAAAAATTGTGCTTTTCTATTAGAAAATTGTACTTTAACCGTCTGGTCAATAACCAAACTTTCACCATTTATTCAATAACCGGATAATCGGGTACCCACCTACTGTGTAGTGAAAAAACAAAATTATAATGTACAAAACTTATTGTGAAAGTGAAAAACTATTTTTCTTTTCTTATAACAAATTCTAATAAATTAAAAAGTTCTACCTTAGAAACTGAAATGGATACCCAGGTAACTGGTTACTGACCAGAAGATTAAATGAGTCAAACGTGTTTTGTTCATTTAACTAGAAAATAATCACTTCATAGACCTTAATAAATATTTAATGTTTTACAAGAAAATGCGGTAAATTTGGGTCAAATATGCGTTAAGTTTAATCTACATTTTCACTTTTCTCTAGTATTTTGTACCATAATGAACAATATTATTACGGATTGCATTTTCGAAGCTAAAGATACAGGTCAGGTTGACCAGCTTACCAAGGGTATTTAGTTAAATACCTTGTTGCTGGAGGACATCGGACTGGCGCAAGAGGTTGCCAAGGCTTGGCTGAAGAGGTTCAATCGTCGCTGGACCAACTCTGGTAGGAAGAGGGAAAAGTTTTTTATGGAAAATTGATACTGGTTGTTGGAAGACCTGGAGACAGAGGAGAAAATTGAAGTTAATGAAGGAGGTAAATCAAATATAATATAATTATAATTTGTTATTTAAAGTGACTAATACTCATATACATGTGTGTGTGTGTGTGTGTGTGTGTGTGTGTGTGTGTGTGTGTGTGTGTGTGTGTGTGTGTGTGTGTGTGTGTGTGTGTGTGTGTGTGTGTGTGTGTGTGTGTGTGTGTGGCAAGTATTGTAAAAATAGCACAGGGGAGGAGGAATTAAGAGAAATTTCCGTAACAAATTAACTAAACTATCAATTAATATTTGGCAAATCATTTAAATTGATATAAGGGAGGAAGGCCGAAAAGATCATTGAGGAGGCAACATCCTGGACCTAAAAGAAGAGGGCAAAGGAGGACAATGCAAAAAAAATCTGTGGAGCAGGTCCTCATGGCCTGCTACTACAAATTAAAGGAGGGGGGGGAGGTAGCAGGATGCTTAAGTTCTGAAGATGAGAATCTTCCAGATAGATGGCTCAACAACTGAGCATTAGTGCAACACTGACATTGAAGCTTTGGCCCATCTTCTGGACAGTGGGTAAGTAGATAGTTGGGCACAGTAATTTATTTGTGCTAAAGTAATAATACACAAATAGAAAGAACATTACACAATTAACTAAGCCCTGCGATTATTAGAACAATTAAATATATTACACAATTAAATTAAATATATATTAAATCTCATGCTATTATCTTAAATTCAAGTTTTGTTGTGGGCATGCCTCAGTTAACTTGCAAAAGCTTCTCAATCATATTCCTAAGCATGATGGAGTCTGTTGGCTTAGAGATCAGGGCTGAAAATCTCATTATGAATCAGGTTTCAATACATAAAGGAGAGCAAACATGTTGTGGTGGAGGAGAGTAACTTTTTCAAGGAATTCCAGGCTGTCCCTACAAGCTTGGATGGATTCATGATCTACCACGAGCTAGAGGAGACCATGGTTGATGGAAAAGTTGCCATCATTCTTAATGTGACTGACGCTACTACAAGTTGCAGCATTTGCAGGCCTGAGCAGCTCCAACCTAAATGACCTGAAAATTTATAGAGTTGCAGCGGATCTTCCAGATATTAGATTTAAACATGGGCTGCCCACCCTTCATTTGTGGATAAGGAGCATGAAGTGCCTCCTTCACATAGCCATCCGGTTGGATTTTAAGAAGTGCCAGGCTAGGAGGGGGGGGGGGGGGGGAGAGAATAAAAAACTACTAAAGCTCAAAAAAAAAAACAAACAGATTCAGGTTGCGCTGAGGGGTGGTCTTAGTATCAATGTTGATGTTCCAAAGTCAGGAGGATCTGGAAACTCCAATAATGGCAATACTGCTAGGAGGTTTTTTAGGGGTTATCAAGAGTCAGCAGAGATTCTAGGTGTTGATGAAGAGCTGATGTACAAATGGTACCATATGCCCCAGATTGTACACAAGATGTTGGCACACAGTCATCAGGTTGTAATCATAAAGGTCACTCCAGTTGGATCTCTGTCAGAGGAGCAACTGGAGTCCTCTTTGCAGCTCCAATCCTAAGGTCTCCAGAATGAGGAGGAGTCAGAGAAAAGGACAAAGACTCCATTCTACCTGAGTAGGCCAAGATGGAGTAGTTTATGTATAACATCAACTAGTTTCTTATTTATATAGTAATATGTATTTTTTTATGTTAATAAAGTTAAATGTTATTGTACATTTTTCACAATATCACAATATTCACTATTCATATATATATATATATATATATATATATATATATATATATATATATATATATATATATATATATATATATATATATATATATATATATATATATATATATATATATATTAGGGTGATCCAAAAAAACTTTTTTTTACTTTTTGTTATTCCTAAGGTCTAAATGTGTTCATTTATGAAAGAAAACATTGTACCAAAAAAATCAGCCAAATCGGTTAATATTTAGAGGTCGCGCTGGGGCGATCTTTATACCCCTTTAAAATTGGAATTTTCAAAAGTTCAGTAAAATATTGACCTTCATTTTCTGTGCACATTTCAGTTATTTACTGTTCGATTTTAATAAAATAAAAACGAAAATAAAGCTCTTATTGCGCATAATAATTTTTCTTAAACAACATTAAACAACAATAGCTGCTCATTGTCGCCTGGTTTGTTTAGCACTCAATGTTGATTTTTTTGCATCTGGTAAGACAGCCCTGTTTTCTGCAACTAAATTTAGCACATACTTTTGCTGCTCTTTATCTTTTGTTAAGACAGCATTAAAGTCTTGTACTAACTTCTTTCGGCGCAATCATTAACAACTTTAAGAGACTTCACTACTTCTTTAGAGTCGGCATACGACTCATTGTTTTTCCATTTTGAAGGATCTTCTTCAAGAAAGGAAATGTCAATATTTAAGAAATTAAAAAATGAAAATGATTTACACGTTACAAAGTCCTCAAGGGATTTACTCATTACATTTGTAATATCTGCTAATTTCTTTGATGGCCTATTATTGTTTACGCATTGACGCTGAAGGGCAGTTATCATTTTTCTTTTAACTTCAATCTCTACATCATCACTAAAAAAGGCCAAAGATATAAGTTCTTCACTTAAATACCATAGATGCCGCTTCATTGCCTTGGTTGCAGCGGTCGCTATATTTTCATTCATTTCACAATATTCCTCAATATTTTTTAGAAAATCTAAATCATTAAATGGGGCCGAGGCACTGAGTGGTGCAGTAAACCACTGTCGAACATATATTAACGCAGCAAACATGCTAATATCTCTTACTGCGTTTAATTCATGTTGCACCATTTTAAACTGATATCTAAATAACCATATTTTAATTGAATAAATAAGTTTGCCATCCACCGAGCATGATGGAAGGCTCGAGGTGCTTTAAATCTTATTCCACTAGGAGGTTGCTCTCCTAAATATATTAGACATAATTCAAGAAGTTCTTTATAATCATCTCGTGGTTGCAAACATTTTTTTAAGAAATTAATTATAGACGATTTTTTTTCAATCGAGACGTTTGAAAGATATCTTTCAGCTTCTTCATCTTGCACTGTTGGGCTAAAATCATCTTTCTTGATATTCTTCCAGGCTTGTTTAAATCGTTTGAAAATAGCAACATCTGGTCCGGACGTTGTTGGAAAATAAATTTTAAACATAGATCCTGCAACAATTTCAGTAATGTGATGACGACAAGCTAAATTCAATAATTCTTTTCCTAATTTTTCTTCAAGTAAATTACAAGCACCTTTCTCAGATCCTGTATTGCTAGCTGTGGTATCAAACGACATGCCACAGAGATTATTAATAAGATTCGAAGCGTCCCATTCATGGAGGGAGGCTACAACTGCAGTAGCAATGGCTTCTCCTTTTGAATCAGAAAGTTTTGGCACTCCCAGAAGTTTTTCAACACCACGCCCTGTTACTAAAACTGACAAACGCTCAACATTTCCACTTCTATCGATGTCTGCCATAATTTTCCCATCCCAATGAACTACGAGAGGTACATCCGGTTTGAAATTTTCTTTCGTTTCATTGTAATGAGTTTCACGATAATCAGTTCTTGCCCTATGAAAAGTAGTAACAGATATAGAGAACTCTTCAATGGGAGCTCCTAAACTTTGCATTGTAGCTGCTATAGTTCGCATTGCCACACGATTGCTTACTTTTCCTCTATCTAAGGAAGCGACAACTTCAGGGGTAATAATTTTTTTTATAGAACGCTTCCTTTTCAGACCGGAGCTTTCTGCAACATCATCTTTTCCTTTCAAAACTACGATATCATCATGATCGCTACTTGAAGCAGAACTTGAAGGCGAAGTTGAATTCTCAAGAACAACTACTTCTTCAGAGTGTTGTTTCCTTAACGCTTCTTTTTGCAAACGTTTATCCAAACTTATCTCTCTGCAAACTTTATTTTCTTCTTTCTCTGCATCATCTTTATCAATGGAACCCAAGACCATGTTTCTATCATCTCGTTGATCTATGAGGAAATCGTGATCTTCAGCAATTTTTATTAAATCAAAAACATTAGTTGGCGCAATATCAAAAAGTTTCATAATTCTCTTTTCAAAGTCTGTTACTTTGCTTCTAGCAACAGCTGATTTCTTATTTCTGTCTTTTAATAGATCCGTATATTCTTTATGAAATTTTTCAAGCCTTGTAACTGCATTATCCTTTCGAATTGTAGGAATTTAAGCTTTTTCCCAAATTTCACAAGTTGATTTGATAACTGTTACCGAACTTTCATGTATACTCAATCCTTTCACCTCATGGTGGAAGAAAAAACATTTTAATACTTCCAAAATCGTTGGAAGCTTAAGATGGGAAAGCATTGATATTGGTTGACCAATTAACCATTTTGCTGTAGAACTGCGTGTTGACTTTGCGACTGCAGCCATTTTAAATTTTCTTTAATACAGTGTATGAATGAAAATATATTTTGTTGTCACCTATATTTCCAAACAAAATTAGTTTCGTTGAAACACGTAATTATATCACTTTCTTAAAATACTGTAATTAATATTATTAGTCAAGCAAAATAGATAAACTATTGTAATTTTATTTCAGGAATCACAACACTCTCGATAAAGTCTCGAACTGAACTAAACCATATAATAAACCAATATAATAAAATATAATGAAATTTGGCTTAGTTTGCAATTTATTTTGCCGCTTTAATATGCATTTAAAAAGGAAATGTTGTTTAACAAAAATTATTATGCGTAATAAGAGCTTTGTTTTCGTTTTTATTTTATTAAAATCGAACGGTAAATAACCGAAATGTGCACAGAAAACGAAGGTCAATATTTTACTGAACTTTTGAAAATTCCAATTTTAGAGGGGTATAAAGATCGCCCCAGCGCGACCTCTAAATATTAACCGATTTGGCTGATTTTTTTGGTACAATGTTTTCTTTCATAAATGAACACATTTAGACCTTAGGAATAACAAAAAGTAAAAAAAAGTTTTTTTGGATCACCCTAATATATATATATATATATATATATATATATATATATATATATATATATATATATATATATATATATATATATATATATATATATATATATATATATATATATATATATATATATATATATATATATATATATATAAATACACAAACACACACACACACATATATATACATATATATACATATATATGTATATATATATATATATATATATATATATATATATATATATATATATATATATATATATATATATATATATATATATATCATATATCACGATATTTACAATATCAAAGAAATTAAATTCATAAAATAGATAAAAATAAAGAATATACCGTCTTGACAACCCCTGACCACCTGGACTTGACCACTCCTAGCGACAAAATAAGCTCAGATTTCAAAATCCCGACCTCATTTACCAAGATTAACAAAATATCCCTTTTTATTGTAAAACTGCCAAGACATCCCATGACCACCCTTGAAATAACTACCTGTGTGGTGACAGATCTGCCAGACAAATTATGATCAAAATATGTCGACAGATCTGCCAGACAAATTATGCCGTAACAACTCTTACTGGTTTTACTACAGTTACGAATATCTATTTTAATAGTATTCTACGATTCTGCAATGGTGAAAGCATCCATAAAAATAGAACATTCTATAAAATATATAACAATTATAATTTGTGTTTCGCTAAATAATTCTATTTTATATCTTAGGTTGAATACCAATTCTTGAAACGTATTATTGTTTAGCGGGTATTAAACATGCAACAGAAACAACACGTAATATATCGCGTTGCTGTGACGGCTGGGATGATGATTTTGCCGATGTTTTTGAAAGGTTAGTTATTGATGAAGATAAAATTACATGTTTAAATGAGTAAAATGATATTTTTACAATCTAATAATGAGCTAAATGAGTCTATAAAAAAAGATTTTGGAGATGAACTGTGTACGGAATTTTTATATAAAAGTAACAAACAAAATAATGTTATTGAGAAAGTTCTACGTTCAATTTTTTGTTTTAGACATGATTCGTAATCTGCAGTATTTAAATTGTTAAAGCATATATATTATACGAAATATTTTTGCGAAAGAAATTGATTTAAAGAATGAGATTTTTATATAAAAAATAGGAAATGGAAAAAACAAAAATATTGAAGATTATATTTCTAAACTGAAAAATATCAGAGATAAATATATTGAAAAAACTATATTTTGTGTTATAGATGTACTAAAGAATCAGATATTGAATCAATGAGTCAGGTGAATTAGATGATGAATCGCTGAATATCATCAAACTTTACGTGGTGAAAATGATTTTGGAATGCTTCACTCAGACTTAATGGTTTATGTAAGGCCTAATAAAGAATGTCATGCAGCTATGAATGAACT
Source organism: Hydra viridissima (assembly GCF_058129835.1). NCBI lineage: Eukaryota > Metazoa > Cnidaria > Hydrozoa > Anthoathecata > Hydridae > Hydra > Hydra viridissima. The sequence goes on along the minus strand of NW_028324306.1, from coordinate 13,080,551 downwards.
TATGAATATATTAAACTATCATTTATAAATTTAAACAACTCTTTTGTGTTGTATTGCAGATCTTTACAGTCTGATTTAGGTATACAACGCATATATGATACAACTATTAAAAATTCTTAAATGAAAAAATGATAGAAAAAAATTAGTGTAAATTATTTGTAATAAAGATGATTTCTCTTTATTTGAAAGATGGAATAGAGATTTATACCACTTTTTTACGAAATCGAAAGCCTACTTGTGAGTAGTATAAAATGTGATACATGTGATTATGATTTTTATAGAGATTTTCCTAGAATAAGCGAAGTATTTGAAAGTGATAAGATTGAGATATCATGTGATTGCATATTCTTTAGTTCAAAAGATTTTAGCTAGATGATCCAATATTGTTTGAAAACAATACATTATATAAATATAGTAATAAAATACTTAAACTGGTGTGTGGGAGATATAAAAAGGTCTCTATTGTTTCATCAAAATGTTCTGCCATATTTAAACGATGTTCTACCATATTTAAACGATGAGGATGTTTTATGAGCATGTGCGATAAATTTTTTTTATAATATGTTTGTATTATAGTAAGGTGAGATAGAAAAATGTAAATGCTCTTAAGACATCTTTAAGAAGTCCTTAACATCCTTAAGACATCCTTAAGAAGTAAGAGCTTCCTTTGCACAGATTTTTCTAATTTAGCTAAAAAATCTTACCGTAGAGAGTCTATTGATATATTACTGTTATCGAATAATGGATCTTTTAATTACAGGAAAAAATGGAAGACCAAAAAGAATGAAAGAAAATATTAGGAGAAAATAACTTCAAATTTAGGTCACATATAGTTAAAAAGGAAATGAAAGATTTATTCAAAGTATAAAATTTACATCCTTCGAACTCTATAATGTAAACTCTATGGGTAAATACTTTTTGAAAACCGTTTCTTCTTGGCTTTATGATGCAGAAAAAAATCAAAAATCGTGATTATTAAAGTCTGCAGAAATTGGACAACTTACTTTTCTTAGCTTGTACGGAGCTTCTAAACTTGTAGGTAAAGGAACTAGAACAATATCTTTCTGGGATGGTCGTGTATGGAACAATAAATATTTTATTAAAACTAGATCCAAAGGATTCGTGGAGCAAAGCATTTATTGCATGAAAATGAAAATGACATAAGAATTTCTGTTGCTAACAAAAATAATGCCTAGACTTTTAAAAATGACGAAGTTAAAAGAGTTGCGAATTAAAATAAAATGTTTAGGTCTAAGTGGTTATTCAAAACTTAAAAAGTTTGAGGTGATTAATTTATTGAATCCACTAGCTCCTTGTGGTGCGTGTAAATCATCAACGGTAAAAAAATTAAAAAAGAGAGCTAAAGCCTAAGGTCTAACTGGTTCTTCAAAACCTAGAAAGCCTGAACTCATTAACTTATTGGTATTTTTGGACCCTGTCGAGAGTTTGAATAATGAATTAAATCAATAAGTTGGTGATTTGATTGTTTATGAAATGGTGAAATGTCTTGTTAAATTAAAGGTGTTGTGAAATGTATATATAAGAATGAGGAAAAGTATACCGGTTTTTCAAAGGATTTTATAGTAGAAGAGAGCTCCAAAAAGAGATTCGGTTTATTGATAGTTTTAGATTCAAGGTAGCTAGCTTTGATAATTTTGTAAAAGAACTTGATGAAAACATTGGATAAATCAATTGTTTAAAAGATTATTAAAAACAAAGATGTAATTTGGAATGGAGGTGCTTAAATATGATTCTTCAGAAAAAGAAAAAAAAAAAAAAAAATGTAGATCTCTTGATTGCTGATGCAAAGATTTAAATGTAAAGCACCATGATTCAATTAAATGATTTATTATGCCATTTCATTTTTATACGCGTGTAAAAATTCAAGTGACAAATTTCTAACCACTCAAAAAAATATGTTTCTGCGGGTGGGTTTTTTATGATTGACACATTTTACTTTACTAACTTATTAGACTCTAACCGGTTCATAAATATATTCTTTTAGTGTAAACTTTATATTACACACTGTGTATTGGTTGAATTTAAATATTTTCAAAGTTATTGAATCAGTATGGCAGTTCAGAATGTTTTCTTGATTAACTGAGCAGTTTCTCTAACTTAATACTAAATCTAATAAAAATTTAACAGTGAATAACAGTTTCTAATTTATCAATCTTAAAATGGTAAGCTTTATTATTTCAACTATCAATCTGATTATTAAAAATACATTTTTTATTTTTATTTGAGATTTTATTCTGAACAAAAATATCAGTCTTAAACTTAACAAAAAAAAAATGTAACCTTAAACTTAACAAACCTTTGAAGCTCCAAGTTGAGTAAACAGTAAGATAATGCTATATATCAACATCAACATTCCAATATCAAACACTGTCATTGCAGTTCCACCTGTAAAAGAAAGGAAGCAGGATATAAAAGTCTAATACTTACAATATTTTACAAAAAATGATTTTTTATCACTTAGTAATTGCCCTTTAAATGCATGTAAAAAAAAAAAAAAAAAAAAAACATTTACTAAAAAATAATGATATAACAAAAACAACTCAAAAGAAGCTAATGTGTTTAACAAGACTTTTCATTAGCGTTATAAGCATATCTAAATTAATTGGACAGTTTTTAACTTTTTAGAATAGATGTTTTATGTACTAGATTTATTTTTAAGCACTAGATTCATTTTTACAGGTTTTATTTGAGAATTACCTAATCCACTTTATTATATCAGTCTTTTGTAAACTTTCTTCTGACCTGTCATACTGTTGAAAAGCTTTGGATAAACTACTTTTTAACTGTTATTAGTCTTGTAAATAGTTTTTCTAGCATTTTAACTTTTTGTATTAAGTTTAGATTGCTATTGCAGTTGCAAGTTATACAGGAACGTTGATCGCTCTTTAATTTCCTAAACTACTAATTTCATTATACCACATTTACATATTAATCATAAACAGTATCTGTATTTTTTTATGTAAAATGATGTCAAATTTGATATGGAATTAGGATTTGATTCTTAATTCTACCATGATCTATGTTGTTTAATGATATTAAGTACATAAACTTTCGATATAATATATCATAAAATAAAATTAAAAAAGGTCAGGACAATCTATTTCACTTTGAATTAGATACTGAGTTAGAAAAAAGAAATATGTTTTAAACAACTTGGTCTAATAAAACCAATTAAATTTTCACCCTAAAGTCATGGTTTAAAATAAGGAAGAAAAACATCGAGCTATCTACTACCTTAAACAATACTTATGGGAGAGATTCATGATATGATTCTACCAAAAAACATTTTATTTACCATACTCTTTAGCAGTGGCCAAAAAAATAGGCACAATTTCCATAAATCCAATACCAACTAATCCATAAAAACCATAAAGAATGACACAAGTTAAACCCTGCTTTGATCTGAATAATAAAGGAAAATGAAATTAGTGAATGAAGTATCCAATAATGCATAAAATATTATTCTCTAATTTATAGATAAATTTATTCACTTAAATACAATATTTCTAAGCATGATGGGTAAGTTGGAAAAGTTACCAACCTCAAAATCCTACCCAGCGATGAATACTTGAGAGCATGAATTGTTCTGTGAAAAAGAGAATCAATATTTTTACTGCTTTTATGTATGGCAGCATTTTCTGACATCACATGATGCTGTTCTTCAATATTTTGAGAGATCTTCGAGTAGCTGTCCAGTTTATCTGTGAAATCACTGTGCACCAGTGTTTCTTTTTTAATTAAACAAACCGTCTCAGGTTTTAAAACACTAAAAGAACATGTAAAAATTAAAGCTTTTTCACTCTTTTTTTTTGTAGCTTAAAGTTTTAAAAATGTTATTTACCTGTTATCTCCAGGAACAACCCAAAATATCCATAGAATTGCAAGAACGAAAATGGCTGTTATTACCAGGTTTGGTAAAAATATTGGATATTTCCCAAAGAAAGAGTCTAAACCAAAGAAGCAATATATTTAAAAAAGTACTAGCACATATGCAAATATGCAAATACACACAATAAATAATTGTAGAAAAACAGAATACAAATATAAAAATAATGATTTTATACCTTTAGTGAAAGTATGTGGGTAACGCTCAACAGGAAAAACCAATAAAGCTAAAGTTCAAGATTTGTGCAATGAATGAGATTTAGGTTATGAAGTAAAACACAATAAAAAAGTAAATTTCTTTTAACATAAGTGTTTGTGAAAGCAATGCTTTATTTAAGAATTACTAATTCATAGTGCATTTTACACAAGTTAGTTAGGCAAGTTAGAAAAAATATTCTCTGAGTAATATTTTGAAAACTGAAAAATAAGATTGAGTTTTATCTAAACATTCAATTGATTCTTGAATTTTTTAAATGACAACCTCTAACTGTGGATGGAAAAACTGGCAAGGCTGAGGAGTTCTCCTTTGATATTGAGTTCCAGCCCCTTGTAATGGTTTGCTTGAAAAGCCTGAGACTTAATTGGGCCTATTTGCATATACTGCTCTCTTCAATTGTCCCGATTGAATAATTAAGTGAATTCAAAAAAAGGCTAGAGAAAGATCCATAAGGCTTTGATTAAATATGGGTTATATTTTATTTTAAAGCAATGAGATTTCTTAGGTCTCATGGCTCAGAACTCTTTTCTGTTGGAATGTATAGCTTTCACCAGTGAAAGTCTTCTTAGATATGGTACCATATGCTTTTTTTAAAAATCTGATAAGAACATCTGTATTCACTTGTTCTTTCCCTTTAACATGGGTGAAAATTGTTAAGATGGGTGAAAATTGTTTACCAAATGAAGCAACTGCTAGCTTCATTGTTGACTAAGGATAATGACCTAAGTTAACTAAGTTAATGGGCAAGTTTTTCTCTATTAAGAAAATTTTCAACAAATTTTGGCCAAAACTCTTTAATCAGTTCAGAGGTTTTTTTTTATTCGCTCTCTAACTAGAAGCTAAGCTATTTTGTAAAAAGTTGAATTATAGGCCTGCTAACACAAATCTTCTTGATAGTCTTTAGATTCTTCTCATGGTCTTTTCTACTTCAAGCATTGTATTGATTTTCTTATGGCGATAGGAGAATCTTCTGAGCATATTTCTTAACTTGGTTTGTGAAAATTATTACCAACAAATTTGTTCACAGAAATTAGCTGAGTACTTTTAGACCCTCTAAAATTTGATTCTGGTTACTAATCTTGTAGATAAAAAGCATAAATCAAGTTTCACATTACAGTTACTTTTGCTTCAATTTTTAGGCTATTTTATATCAAAATTATTTCTGATTTCAGTTTTGCCAACTAAAAAACACAATAAATACAAAAATTCGATTTTGTTAAGCCATTTAAACTTCTGAAAATTTTTTCTGCAAATCATTACCCCACCCTGTAATAAAAAAGATAATTGTGTCAATACACTGCTGTAAAAGCTATATGCAAAGTGAATGTAACAACAAAGGGAAAAAATATCATTTTTACTACTAAATATTTTACCTGCTAAACTAGGTCCGATGATAAGTCCAACTTGATATCCAGTAAAAAGGATTGTTAAAGCCAATCCAACATTTGTATCATCGCAAACGTCAATTATAATGCATTTAGTAATGACAACCACACCTTAAAAAGTAATACTTTAGAACTAGAAAATTAATCATAAAAGCAACATTATTTTAAACAACATTGCGAAAATGTAACACAAAGCATTATAACAGCAGTTACATAACAACTAGATAACCTTAACAGAAAGACAACATTTGAATATATATATAAAGGAACTTAATAACATAAATTCAAAGCTAAAATTATTTGTTTAAAGTGCAAGTTGATTTATTAAATATTTCAATCTTTATAAACCTAAAAAATAAAAAGAAGTGTGAAAAATCTAGACTCACACTCAGCTATTGTTTGATGCTATATATACAAAAAAAACTTTCATTTTGCATTCAATATCTGCAACAATTCAAAATATGGTTGGCTTGATGGTCTGGTACTGCTTTAGTTTTTTTTTTTTGAGAACACTCCCAATATTGAGAATGTTCTGATGTTTTTAAAAGCAATGGCGCATTTTGACAAGGTTAATATCAAAATTATCATGTTATTATTACAAAAGTTATTATAATGTTTGTTTGTTAGTTGTTCTATTAATTTACAGAAATTCTTAATATGAAAAATTGAAACTTCAAATCAACATTTAAACCGTTTGAATTTTTTTTTGCTATTCACTAATAATATGTAATCAAATTTGTCTATAGAACAATCCAAATGAAAAACATGAGAAGTGAGAGGTTAAAAAAATGCAAGAGCAATATTAAAACATACTCTTACATACTCTAAATAATATAACTGAAGCTAATTTTGAAGTTAAATTTACTAACCCATTGATGCGCCTTGTAGCAATCTTGTAACTAAAGCCCAGCTATATGAGTGGCTGAATCCAAATGCAAATGTTGATATAGCAATTCCAGCAGACGAGATAAGCAACACTTTCTTTGTGCCCAGTATATCACCAAAGTAACCCCACAAAAGGCTTTAGTGAGTGTTAATAAAATTATACTTAATATATTAATAAGTAGTTAATAACAGCAACAATAACAAAATATTCAGAATCAACTGCTCTATGGATGCTTTTATTTAAAAATATCCAAGACAATCAACCCTCTACCCTCTCTGCCTCCAACAAATGAAGGTAATTTGGTTCCAAGTATGAGGCATGTATGCATTCCATTTGCCACTAACTGTTATTCTAATAGTTTTTTTTTTTAACTAAACCAATTTAAGATAAAAAGTCAATGATAAGAAAGTCTCAATTTTTAACAGCCTCACCACAACCACCTCGATTGATACCATATTGAAATTTAATTATGTCATTATTGATCAAATGAATGAAAACCCAAAAGTGTATTTCAAGGTTCACAAAACTGTGATGCAAAGGGTTACTGGAAAATAACTTGTAAAAAAAAAAGTTACACACTTTCTGCCTAACATTTGTTTAATTTTTTAGGGTGAAAGTTAAATTTGTGAAGAGAAGTGTTTTAAATTTTTGACAGTAACCAGTGCTTTACGGTTTATGAGATGGAAACTCTTAGTTTCAGGATTTTTTCATTATTTCTTTCATTGCCTCCAAATTTTGTCAGCATGTTGTTGATTGTTTTGCAAAAACAAAAATCAAAATGAAAATCAAAATAAGATTAAAACAAAAACTATAGAAAATATTCATGTTGAGATGAGCGCAGATGCTCATAGCAATAGCCAAAACAAATCTAAGATAAAATTGCTTTGAATTTATTTCATCATTTTCAACAACTTAAAAAAGTTGATGAAAATGAGAACATAAACCATGCGCAAAAAAGGAAACTCTTCTGAACTAAGAGATAATTGATATGATAACAGAGTTTTATTGTGATAACTGTTATTGCTGCTTTACACCAGGGAATAAAGATTTTGTTAGTGTTAAAATAATATTTGTAAGCAAAAAAGATTTAATGCAATCTTTCCACATACGCATTCATACATGACGTTTATATTAATTCGGTCTTCATGGGGATTTTTTTTATGGATTAGATTTTTTAAGGATTTATCAAAACAATGTACGATAATTTTTTCAATTACCTGTAGCTAAATAGGTGGTTTAAAAACATGCTTTTTTACAAATGGTTTTTAACTTTTAGTTATCTATTGTAATGACTGAAATCATATTTTTATTTCTCACATTTAAAACTACTGAGGTACAAAATTTCAGGCTGGCAGCATGCATATTAATGTTAGTGACATGTATAACCAGGTTATTAACAATATTATTAATAAAAAATTGAAAACTCTAAACCCACATATTTTGTGGCACTGATAAAATAGATATTGATATTTTTTTAAACTTGTGCTGGGCCAGCAGTTCAAAATACTCTGCCTTATGTATTTTTTTGCATTTCAAAACTCTGGTTTTAAGTTAAAAACAATTTAAGTATTTCAGTCAGTTTCAAATTTTCTCTTTCTTATTACTAGAAAAAACCACTAAAAACTAAAAAAATTTTGTTTCAATTCCCAAGATTGATAAAACTTTGTCTGGTATATTTTCTTGAATAATTCAATAATGAATTTGTCAACTTTCATTAAAAAGTTAGAAATTGGTACTATAAATTAGCGTATATCTAAACTTTGTTAAAACTGCAAAAATAAAAGAAATAGGATTAAGGCAAAAGATGGATGAAGACGAGTTTTAATTTTAAAATACTCATAATATGGTTTCATTCAAAAACAGGTCTTAAAAGAAATTTCAAAACTGAAAGATGTTTTATAGTCAAATTAGGGATACATCTACTTCAGTCTGTTAAACTTTGAACATTCTATTATTGAACATTATAAATGAAAAAATCCTTAAGTTAAACAAGTTCCAGTTGTTAGCTTTCTAAGAACAATGAGAAGTGAAATAAAAACCAAAAGAAAACAGGTGTTTATTGTGAAAAGCAGGTTTTAAAAAAATTCATTTAATCGAACTCTGAAAACATTAATTTCTGAATTAGTAATTTTTTGAAGATGTTGGAATAATAACAAATTACCAAGTAGGAAAACAAAGCTTGTAGACTGTAGACAAATAGGCTGCTATTTGAAAAATAAAATCAGGTGCTCTGCAATTGATGTAACTTTTTTTCTAACTGAAAAGTTTTTTTAATATTTTTAATCATATAGCAAAATTTTAAAGATAAAAATATCAGGCAATCGCAAAACAAAATATTGCATATGGAAACTAAAAATTACATTTTTACTTAAATTTTATTATTGTTTTAATTTGAAACATACAATAAAGGTTTATTTTCAGACTGCTTTTCACAGATGTAAGATAAAAGTCAATAACTTTTTAAATTTAATGTATCTTGCTCTTTGTCTCTTTGAATAAGCATATTTCTTAAAAAAGCAATAGTGGCTCCTTTTTTTGTTCTAAGAAAAAATTCAAAGCTAAATTATCGTAAAGAGCAAAGCTAAAGACTTTAAACCATTAATTTTCAAAGTGAATGTTAAAAAGTAATTCTAATTTCATATCAATTCATAATAGTCACTTTATATAAAAATAACTGAAATCTTTATATTTCAAGCAAACCTGCTAAAAATTCTTGATATAAATAATGATGCAGCAATTAACCCAGCATCTTTCCCTAAACAACAAAAAATGGGTATAGAAAAATATAAAATTTCTCTGACAACTATTTTATTATTGTGCAATAACCTTTAGCCTTTTTAAAAGTCATACCATAATTAAAAATACATATGAAAAAAGTAACTAATGCACTAATGCACAAAATTAATTAGCACAAGTTTCTCTATGTTTTATTAATTTACTATCATTTATTTGCATAAATTGATGTGAAAATTCAGGAAGTGCACAATTTATTTCCTGGTTAAAAACAACTGTTTTTCTTAAAAAATTGTGTATTGTAGCTTAAAAAAAAAAACAGATGTTTGAATAACAAACAGACTTTTTAGGACACTGTAAGTATTTTCAGACTACTTTGTTAACAGTGTAGGATTGAGTCACAGTTTTATGTATTATATCATCATTTTTTCAAAAACATTTTTCTACTCTGAGCCATGAAACAAAATTTCCGAGTTTTTCCAACCAAGATATTTCATCATGACCATTCCTTTTTTAGAAACTACAATCATTTGTAAAAATGACGATAAGCGATTTTAAAAACAGTTTGTAGAAATGGTGATTGGCAATTTTAAAAAAGTTTGTAAAAATGATGCTGAATGATTTGAAAATTTCTTAACATTTGCAACATAAAGTAAAGCTTTATGCGCCTTTTTAACCAAAAAAACCAAAATTAGCAAAAAAAAATAAAAAAAAAGATATAAAAGAAGTGTTTCAGACATTGATTTTGAAAACCTTTCACTCATTAAATGAGAGTTAATTGATTTTAGCTAACTTGTTTACACGATATCATTGCAAAGGCACATTCATATGATTTGCTTAAAAAGAGGTTTTGAAAAGACCTTATATATTTCAAACTTTGATAATCTTAAATAAATGATTTTTTTTTTTTTTTTCCAAATTTTTGCACCTTTTCTAACTTAATTTAATAATACCATAGACATTTACCTGTTTGAACTTCTGAAGCTCCAAATGTCTAAAAGAAATACATTTAACTCTAAGCATTGTGAAAAATAAGAACTTGGAATTCAACACTTAATCTTTATAATTAAAACTTAGCAGTAATTTATTTATTTTTTGATTATTTATTTTGATAAAAATATATATTGATAGGAAAAATATATATAAAGAAAATTATTTTGATTATTTTTTTCATATGTATTTTATATTAGATTATGTATAAAAAAAGGCATAAGATACATATTAAAAGTCCAATACTCATCAAAGTATTCATTTAGATTTAAAAATATAAAACCCTGAACCATCTATTCTTCTTAATGAATTTAAAAATTTGCTTGATAAAAGCACTGCTACCTTAATTATTGACAAATCCTATCCTGATTTGTATAGAGATGAGTTAAGAACTAATCATGCAATACTTTTAGATACTTCACAATAAACTCTATCTCTATTAGAGACATTAATAGCTGGTTTTATGCTGAAGGTGATGCAGTTTTTATCCTTAGTTTTACAAAAATGTTAATCAGGTAACTTTCTTTAGCAATCTGACTAAAAAATCAACTAGACTCCTTGGCTATGAACTATCTAATCATGTTTTAGTATTTCTAACAAACTCATTTTAAAATAACTCTTTTTTAAATTTAAATGGTTTATCATCTGTTGAACTTTTTGATAGAGATAAAGAAATTATGTTTTTTCAAAGTGGCTATGTATTCAGCAAATTTTATTGCAGAATTAGCAGTTTTTGGTTATGGAAGCAAAAGTTAAGCAAAGACTGCCTTTCACTTCTTAATACTAATAAAGCAGAACAACCTTATAATAAATTTGTGAATGCTAAAAAATGTGGTGGTTTGTGAAGTGTCTTCTCCAAATTTAGAAAGTAAAAGTTTTGTAAAAAAAATTGATTCAAAGTTAATTGTAACTGAAATTTTAAAAAGCAGTGGAGTTTTAGCTAACATTGAGTTTCCAAAGAACTTTCTTTAAACTTATTTTATTATCTCATTACACTTTATGCCAGAATAAAATCTTTTTCATATGCAAAAGAAAAACTAAGTATCCACAAAATCAAAGAGAATCAAACCAAGTTAAAATCCCTCTGCTCAAATATGAAAAAAAATCACTTGGATTATAATAGTTTAGTAGAATATCACACTAAAAAAGGGTTATTTTCATAGTCACAAGTCTCATAAAAGCATGCTTGGCATAGTAACTTTTTATCATAAAAATGATTAATTTTTAAAAATGTTATTTGTTCCTGTGAATAAGAGCTAGGTAAAAGACCCTCCCTTATCTCTACAAAAACAAAGAATATTTTAAAATGAAGTCTGAAATTAACTATACACACATGTTTTATATTTATGATATAAAACAAATAACTCATAGATTTAAAAGTTAAGATTAGTTGATATATGTTTGCATACATACATACATACATACATACATACATACATACATACATACATACATACATACATACATACATACATACATACATACATACATACATACATACATACATACATACATACATATATATTTACATATATTTATATATATGCATATATATCAACTAATCTCAACTTAGATTTGCCTGTGAAATCACTAGTTTTTTTTTGGGGGGGAAGTGGATACCTGTAGAGGTTTTATAAAATAATAGACGCCTGTTTAAATTGAACAAAAGTAAATGTAAAAAGGGTCTGCAAAATTAAGCAAAACTTAATTTATTATCAATAATTTATGTCATTTAAAATTTTTAATAAGATTTGTGACTATGAAAATAGCCATTTTTATGCATGTTGTTTTATTTGTTTTCAGCAGTACAAGGAGACATAAGGAAAATTTTTATTGAATCACTTGAAAAATCAACTTTTCATATGAAAATATTTTTCAGAGAAGGTCTATTTTCTGCGTGGTATACATATTGTACTCTCCCTTAATACTTTTTTTGCTTCATTGACATTCTGACAGTTACCAGCAATTGGGTGAAATATAAGTTGATTTCAAATGGTATTATTATTGAAACCAAATCATACAAGGAAGGGTTATCTTTTCTTCTATTAATTGACCATTGCTGTCTGAAGTAATTTTCTAAAGAATCCTGGCAAAACCTCTCAGTTAATGCATAACTTACATTGTTATTAATTAAAAATTTGACAAGTTCATTAACAGAATTAAATGTGATTTTTAAACCTTCATGAGTTTGTCTTGTAATAAACATATTACACTCACTTTTTAAAAAATTTCCAGATCTTGATTCAATAGAAAAAAAGCCAATCAGAAAGTACTTTTAAAATGTTTCTATTTGCCAAGTAAATCAAACATCGTTTGTGTCAGAAAATGGTTTCAAAAAAGAGTTGTATTTTGATAAAGAGTTGTATTTTGATATACAATTATTTGTATTCCAAACATTTAAGCAATCAAAAAAATCACTAAAATATTTTCAAAGTTGTGCTGTCTCAGCTGTATCTGATGGTGTAAAGATTTTTAATGCAGTACCACATGAATCACTTAACACTTGTGCAGCTAAATGAATATTCTTAGCTGAGATATTTTGATGTGCTCAACAGTTAGCTTTGGACATGCATGTAACTGACATTTTAAATCCTCATAAAACAAATCAGAAATATGGGACCATAGAATATGTTAACCCTGATTCCACATATAGTGATTGCTTTTACCAGTTCCAGAATGGAAAAGGTTGTTCCTTGCTGTTTTACTTAAATGAGGAATATTAAAAGTAAAATATGTAAATCTTTTATCATTATCATCAGCAAATAGATTATCAGTGCAGTAATTCACATCAACATTACCATTAAGATCTTCTTCAGTCAGATTAAATTGTCTTTTAAAAAATTTTCTATTCGATGATGCTCCATCACAAGTAACAGCCATTACTTTTAAACCAACAGAGATTTCTAATACTCCTACAGCTTTCCAAAATAGGAAAAACAATTGTACTGATGTAATAATTGTAGTAGCGAAATTTGCAAAACTGTATTTAAAAAGATTTGCAATACTTCTAATTAAAAAAACTAAAACATGAAAAACAAATTTATTGGCTTGTTGATTATAAGTTTATAGAGATTGGTATACTTACACTACATGTTACTTGATCTGTTACTGTAATTTCAGTAGTTTATGCATATTACATTAAAAATAAATTGATTGTAAAGTACTGACAGAACGGTCACCCTGTATTAGCTTGTTGTAATTTTGCAAAATTAACTCTAGGATCACCCAAATCAACATAACCAATTACTTCTTCAGAATGCTTGTCCCAAACAAGATTTTCTTTAATTTTCATCAAGAACTAGGTTTATAAATTTCTAATGAACCGAAAAATTTATGACTTTGTCTTTCAATTCTTCAATTATGTTTTTATTGAATCCTAACTTATATAATTAGCTTTACATAATTTTTATAGTGATGCAATCACCTACGACTTGGTAAAAGCAGCTGGTCATTTTGCAGCTAATCCCAAACAGTAACAATTTAAACAGGCGCCTACCAACAAATCCCTTGCCTCAAGCTTTTTAAATAATTTTGCTGCTCCAAAAACAGGTTTGTAAATGGAGAAATCTGACTTTTATCAGCTCCTGCCATTATTTGAACAAAATCACTTTCAATATTTTTACTAATAACTAGTGGTAAATTTCCAATCTCTTACTTCATCAAAGCTAATTATTTTTTTAATTCTTTATTTTCCAGACAAACACTCTGTTATGTAAGTGTCAGACAATCTGGAGATGTAAATGTAATTGGTGCATAGAATTTAGCAGGGATACTACAATTGGCTAATTTTTTTTTAAACATTTGATTTCACTTTTTTCAATGCTTTTGCGTTGAGAACAGCATAATGTCCACTCAATCAGCATAATACATGACTGAGATCAAAAATACTCTGTCTAATTTAAGGGAAACTTACTCCTAGAAGAAAATAAATCAAATTTTTTTCAAATACAATGTCTAATATAAAGAATTGACTTAAATACAATTCCAGACATCAGTTATTCCACTCATGGTTCAGTCACAAATTTTAACTTGCTGATGCAATTTAAGAACTCTTCAAATGATTTATATGTAGGCTTAAAGGTATTAACATTATTTGAAGTCGTTAAAGCATCTTTTTTAGCAAGGGCAGATGCTGATTTTTTTGTATAGGAATTGATGGTGTGAAACTTTTTTGGTAAGCATAGAGTTGGCAATGATCCAGGTTTTAGTGTCTTTTTTTATTGTCATTAAGTATCATTTCTGGAAGACAATGCTTTTTGCAAATAAACAGACACTTATTTTCTATTTGAGTCAGAATGTATAATAAAAATAAACGCGGACCCAAAAAAAAAGGCAATTTTTGTCTTAAATTTAAGATGGCATTTTTTTATAATGATTCAAATTAGAGTGTATAATAAAAATTCCTTCTAACTGTCATTAGAAGCAGGAGCTTTAAATATTGAGACTCCCTTATGCCTCCTAGAAGTACTGCATCCATAAATAGAACAATTGATGAAAACAAATTTTGTACACTCTGAACCAGACTGGACACTAAAAAAATGCAAACAAAGGATTACTGCAAGTGGCCAGACTATTTCTCATGAATATGCCATAATGTAACACCATAACTTGATATTTTATAACACTTTCTCCCTCTAATCAAAATGATAATTGATAAAAATATAAAAATGGCTAAATCATCAAATAACATAATGCAAACTTACTAACTTCCCAGCTAAATTTTCACTAAGTTTAATTTAATAATTTTTTTTTTTTCTTTATTTACATTACATCTATTTTTGGCAGCCTAACTCTGAGGAGTATGTTACAAAACAGATGTTACTTGTAAAAAAGGAATTAAAAAAATAACCTGAATATCAACCATTCATCATAATGTGTTAAACAAAAAATACAACAAAAACAGAAAAGCATTACTAAGAAATTGTGAAGATAAAAGTTTGTTATAATATCTATTAGTTACATGTCATTTTTTGTTTATAATAAACTATATTGTGAGAAGGCTAATTAAAAGATTAACAGAAGTTTATTTAAAAAAAAAAATTACCTTAACAAGTTTGGGCAAGTAGGAGAAGACAGTTGTCATGGTCATGGCATCAGCAGTCTGTAATTTGTAGATTTAAAAGAGATTAATCAATGCATTGCAAATTGTAAAACTAAAAAGTATTTAAGAAGGTAAAACTTACATATCCTGACTTAATATGTTATGTTAGCAGATGAATTTATTGTAAATAGCTTTTGTTATAAGTAAGCATTGTTTAGTTAAAAAAAATCTTTTTCTCTATATTTTTTCATATCTCCAATCATATTCTTTCAAAGTGAATAATGGCTACAGAAAAAGTTCAAACCCAATGAAACAAGTTTTGAAGACAAACTTAAATATGTGTAGTCTATCACTAGCTATGATTTTTTATGAATTTATTTACATCCTTTATGGTTATACCATGTCAAAGTATCCAGGGCAGATTTTACAACTAGGGATGGCAATCCCAGGATCCCTTACAAATTGGTAATCCCATAATCCTGGGATTTTTCATAAAAAATTTCCAGGGATTTCAGGAATGTAATAAATAAAAGTAAAGATATATAGGGATTAAGCCATTAACTTATTTGTACATCATAAAGTGACTAGTTCTTATAGAAAAATATTTGTTTTATTGCTGCTTTTTCTCTTTGAAATGTTTTAATATAATTTCAAAATTTCGGCTTCATATTAATTCCAAACCATTGCTTAAGAATTAAAGGGTTCCATCTGCTTTTTATAATTTTATATGAATTTGTTAACAAAACTTTAAATTAACAATTTATAATAAATGCAAAAAATTTAAAAGTTATAAACAATATTTTCAGTTTAATTATGAAACATAATACTAAAGGCGTGTAGTTTTAATAATAAAAAATGACAGGAATAAAACATTTTAATCAAGAAAAACTGGAAGTTAAATTCTTACAACAACAACAAAAATTGGATAGAACCCTATAATTTTTATGCAAAGAAATGTATGCGTGATTAAATTAATGATGTTTTCAAAATACAGAAAGTTTATTTAATAAAATATTTTTACAGTTATTCAAAATGGTAACCGATTTTACAGTAACAAATTCAGTTAGAATTATAGATGCGATTAAGAAATGTCAAAATAATTTAAGAACTTTAGAACTTTAAAAAAAACTTAGAACTGAAATTAATATCATGAATAATTAAGCTGAATTCATTAGCACAAATCTTATATGGAGACATTTTTAAGAGGTGCAGATGAAACAGCCAGGTGCAAAGTTACTACATGCAAGAAGTACTGAAAACTGGTGGTGGTTCAACAAAAGGTCTATATTCCCATTTACTGTCTAAACATAAACTTAAAGCAACATTGCAATTGCAAAACCAAGTTTACCCATTAGAGCTTCAAATTTGAAAGAATTAAAAGAAGATCTTCAAAACAAAAAACCAAAAATCACAAACTATTTTTCAACAACATCAAAAAAAGAGGAAAATCTATCTGAAGTATTGGCACATATGGCACTGAAATATGGTATATCATTTAGTAGAATTTGAAAATCCATTTACATACAAGCTGGGTTAACTGAATGAGAATATAAAAATGTCCGAAAACCATGTAATACTATCAGAAAAATGGTGCTTTGCTACTAGGAACAGCTTAAAAAGCAAGTTATAAAAGGAATAATTTATCAAATATCAAGAGGCTCTAAATTTTCCTTAACACTTGATGAGTGGACTTCTTTTAAAAACTGCAAATAATAGAATGCAAATGTACATGAGTTGAAAAGCTAATGGAATTTAAGTTTGATCTGTACGTTGGGAAATATGCCAGCAGGAAAGTGTATTTCACTTCTAAAAGAAAGACTCCACAACTTTAAAATAAATCTTGAGGATGATATCATTGGTATTATGACTGATGGTTCAAGAGTTATGAAAAAACTTGGAAAAATTCTAGAAATGGATCAACAATTATCCTTTGCCCACGCTCTACAGCTGGTAGTTATATCAGCTCTTTACAAAAAAGACGCTGGTCACTTTGAAGTTAATGAAAGTTTAAATGATGAGAAAACTATTTTTGCAAATTTAGATAACAACAATGATGAAGACAAAGATGATGATTATAATAGTGAATATGTTTATGAAGAGGAATTCATTGTTAACTAATGAAACATCTGAGGTTAAAATTAAGCATCAAACTATTGGACCTATTATAAAAAAAATCAGGAAAAAACAAAAAATGAAAATTATTTACAAAAGTATATAACAATTGAGTTTGGAGAGGTCATCCATTTAATCATGGATTGCAAACATTTGTAATAACAATTATTTATACTTAACTAACATTCATATAGGGTCTATGTACAATGAAAGTTAGGAAAAACTAGGATAATGCAAACCAAAAATCTCTTAAATATGGAAAACTAAGCTTTTAACAGTTGCATATTTAGTTTGAATAGCAACTTTAGATAACTAACGCAAAGGCTTCATACAAAGGTATCTGACATATATTTATACGAAATATTTTCTGTATATAATAACTGAATAAAAAAGTTCAAACTTACAAATACAAAAGTTAAAGGAAAAACAACATGATATTTCAGAGGAGTCATTCCTTCACTGTAGATTGCACGCTGCAAAAGTAACTTTATGTTCATTCTTGAAACAAAGAACTTTGAGTGATATCAACTGGTGTCAGTCTAAAATGTTACAACCCATCTCTAGATAAAATATATGCTTGTATAAATTTTTAACAATATAAGAATATATATATATATATATATATATATATATATATATATATATATATATATATATATATATATATATATATATATACATATAATATATATACACACACACACACACACACACACACACACACACACACACACACACACACACACACAAATGATTACAGATTGAAGGTTTTGGCTATTGTAATAAAATCCTAAAAAATAAAAGCTATTTTATCTCAGTCTTGGTTTTTATAACTTCTTTGGCTGTTAGATTTATTTCTTTTGCCTTTTGAGAAGCTAAAACTTGTATTTTGCAAAAAATAAGTATTATGCACAATCTATTTTGCACAATCCTTTCTGAATAAACTTTGCATATCAAAGCTTTACAATCTCTTTGCATTAAGAATGATGAAATGACTTTGTGTTACTATTTGATTACAACTTTCTTGCTGCTGCTTAGAACACCATATTAAAATACTTTTGACTAACTTAGTGAACATCATAAAATTAAAATAGAGAACTTCTGTTACTTGTTAAATTAAGTGGTGAACCCCGAAATTTTTACCAGATAAATACATATACCTGTCAGAGTAGGCAATATATATATATATATATATATATATATATATATATATATATATATATATATATATATATATATATATATATATATATATATATATATATATATATATATATATATATATATATATATATATATATATATATAGCCTACTCTGACAGGTAGCTTCAAAATAAAGCTTGTCTTTAGAAAAATTAACCGAAGGTGAATGAATGTTTTCCATCTCTTTTAATCTTTTGTTCGAAACAGATTAAACCAATTTTTTCAAATTTTGGGAAGTTTAGTGGATAGCCTTTTGTATTTCATTTGAGGTGGTGTTAATTAAACATGATTTTAGGAATAATCATAAATTTAGGAATAATTTAAGGAATAGTATAAGATTTCCACTTTTACAATACCTGAATCATCAATGGTTCATATTTTATACACCAGTGCCTCATACTTTATGCTCAATCATCAATGATTTATTTACAGACAAAAATCATTTTTATGTTTTTAAAGGTTTCTCTTTGCATTTTGACAAAAAATTGCCATACACACAAGCTCCAAATTATAGTGGATATTTCAAAAGAAAAATAGATTTGGTTGTTTATTGATGCTGATGCCGCAAATCTTTATGTTTTCTGTGACCAAGTATGTTACATCTTAGAGGCCGATTCTTAGAAAACTATTTATTTAAAAAAATGCTGCGCAATTGCAGACAAAAAACCTTTTATCTCATCCGAACTAATTACAATATAAAGAGTACAAATAAAAAATTTTAAATAGAAAACAGGAATTTCGTATTTTCATACCACGGTTTATGTTCTTTATAAACAAATATCTATGTTTATTATATATATTTGTATCTAACATATATTTTTATATTTGTATATTAAACATTTAAATTGACAACAACAATAGGGATTTATAAAGAAATCAGATTTACGTTGTTTCTAAGTTTTTACACCAAAAGACGATGACAAATAGCCAAAAGTTATTACGTGAACTGAATGATTCGATCAAAGATTTGAATCTCTGCAAGGAGAAAGCTAAATTTTTTACATCACGACCAATACCTGCCAACTCCCATGCACGTTTAAGAGATGGACGTGCAGCGATATTGTTTTTTTTTTTTGCGAACCATGCTCGTTGCGTATTGTTATAAATCTTTTCTAAACAATAGAAACTAAATTATATTTAAGTCAGTCGAAATGTCGGAAATTTTTGGTCTCGTCTAACCAGTTACATCAACTTTCTTTTTCTTATTAAAGATAACAGCAATAGAAACAAGTTTTAAGCTGAATTTTATATAGCTAGACATTCTTAATACTTTAAGAAATAACGCTGAGATCATCTACTTAACTACTTTAGTACATTAATTGCTTTAGTACATAAATATACTAGAGATATAATAAATAATACAAAATATCAACTAGTTTTGTAGCTACCTAAAGAACAATGGTTTCATGTCCAGGGAGTCTATGAATATTATAGAATTTTCTATTTTTATGTTTAACAACAGATATATATACAGTTAAGGATAAATATACATAAAATAAATGTAAGTTCAATAAAGAAAAAAATTTGTCACAGTTTTAAAGAATTTAGCGAAGCCAGTTTTCCATAATATATTATTGGTAAACCGCAATAATATATTATGGAGGCTATAGAGTAGTTGAGGCAAAAAAAGGCGACATATCGGAAAAATACTATAAAAGCTTAAACTAATACATGTGATCAGAGTTTCTGTTTTAAAACTGTGGGCAGCCATTTTAATAGATTTTTTTGTTGACGGGTAAAAATTTAGAGTTTGTCGGAAACTCTCATGGCTCGCTGATTTCTGCGGCCTCTTTGATCTAAAACAATGAGTTGCACGTCCATCTTCTTATACGTCCATGCCAACTCCCGATAAACTAGTGTAATTTTGGGCACAAAGCATTAGGGATGTCTTTCAGGTCTAAATAATCTTAATAAATCGCAACTTAAAGAAATATTTGAAATTTGTAATGATATAAAAAGATACATTTGTAACACAGCTTTGCATTAAACTTTAAATCATATATCACTTTATTCGCTTTTTATTACTTTAAATATATGTTATTCCCTATTTAGATACGAAATAAGTAGCTGATGATAATGAGAAAAAAAAACAACTTTTTTAAAAAATGTTTTTTTTTTAAAAAATAACTCAAAAATAAAATTAAGCATAGATACGAGCCAACTTTTTTTTTATATGCCTTCTTTCGTGGTGCTTTATCTCGATTACAAAACCTTAAAAAGTAAGATATTCTCATATAAACAGAGTTTCTAATTAGGTATGATCAACATGTTCATTATAAAGATATGTAAAATTGCAATCACTTTTTGTTATTTCAATAATTTGTTGTATAATATTCCTTTTAGTTAATAAAGTTTCCATTTGCATTAGAAAAATAGTTTCCATTTTGTGAAGCAAGTTTTGTGAAAAAGAATCAGTATTAAATAAATTACTTTCACTTGGTGTCAAATTTGAAAGAACTTGAATAAATTTTTGACAAATTTGAACTTTCTTTATCAAATAATCAGCAACTGATTTCAAAACCTCTTCACTTGAAATATTTTGTAATACACAAGGTTCTAATTTTTTTTTTTTTTTTTCAATAATGCAGATAGCTGTTTAAAAATCAGTTTTTCATTTGTAGAGATTTGATTCTCAAATACTACTTTGTTAAATGAGTCAATAGTAACTGCGACAGAGAAACCTGACTCTGGGAGACAATTACTATCAGAATTAGGTTGCTCTATTGAAAGTAGTACTAACCCATTGTGATAAGCTGATTTGAATTGCATTGCTGTGGTTCTGTCATTCTAATTTCCTTTACCTCGTATTAATGCAAAAAATTTTTTACTTGTTCCTGATTAAAGTGAATTGTGCAAGCATAAAAAAAATCCTCATAAAACTATTCTTTAAATATTAAACCCCAATGGCTGGATATACCTATTTGACTGTGAGCACCACAAAAATCCCACCCCTTGATCCAAGCTCTTAAATCTTTTAGCTGTTTTATAAACTTATTATATAGAGTTAAATCAAAACGTGTTTCATTCGATATTTCTCTACCTAAATAGACGGTAGAGGAAGATTCAATAATACAAAGGTTGAAAAAATCCCACCAGTTCCGACTTTTTAAAAATATAATGTTTGATTGTTTAAATGTGTATCACCAGTATATTTTGCTTACCGTTTACTATTGACGTCAGTAAAGCCATTGAACGATTCATTCCTTAATATTAAAGAAAAAAGATCTTTTGATATTTTGTATTCATTCTGCCTTAACTAGCAAAGTATAAAATAGCTAAACGAAGAAGAGAGGTTTTTCTAGTTTAAGAAAACCTTAACTAATAAATTCAATCAAATCCACTGAATATTTTACCGAACTGTGTTTCAAGTCATGTCGTTTGATTTTTATTTTTTGTTTTCGAGCGCTGATATCAGCGAAATAAACTCTCAACTGTAAACAAAGCTCTCGAGCTTTTAAAAAAGCATAATGAAAAAAAGAAAATGTGTGAACTGTTTTTATTTCTACAGATTTATTATACTTTAATTTTTGATCTTATTTTTAAATGCAACTGAATTTTTTCGCCAATGATGTCTGATTAAATAACATTATTGTGAATAAGAGGCAGTTTCAACATTTTTTCTGATTCGCTGAAAACAATTTGCCCACGGTAGTTTAAGATTGATCCTCGGCGGACATTTATAGTGCGCATGAGTAACTTTAGAAGTTTTTTTATTTCAAAGCTTGTTTTAAATATTTTTAAATTCGCTACAATAGGTACATATTCTAAAACTAAGATCTCTTCTTCCTAGTTTTGTATTACCTCATTTAAAGTTTTTAAGGAGAGTCATATGATCATAGATAATAACAAAATAAAAGAAAGTCCGGTTTTGTTGCTTCTTGATAAAGATTTAAGCAGCTGTAAAAAAAATGTATATTTTTTTTAATTTCCTATTTTTCAAACCTCTGTAACTTTTTCTTTTCAATTTTTCATAGCAAAAACTAAACTTTCTAAAACTACAATGTAAACACTTTTAGAAAACATTAACTTTATTCACCATGCATTTTTTAAAGTTAACAAAATATTGAATTAAAAAAGTACTATATCGCACCTAAAAACGTGAAATGGCGACTGCTACTGATCACATGTTATGTCTTGTCAAACTATGGAGACTATGCGGAGATTACATCGACAATGACTCATTTATTGTAAGTTCTCTAACGATCAGAATTGACAAGACATTTTTCACTGAATTAGGAGAAGACAGGTCAGACACCCATCCACCAAAAACATGTATGAAATGCTATACAGTTATGAGACATATTGAACAACGAGGAACGATCTCTATTTTTAGTTTAAGTCACTGGCCACAACTATGCTTACTCGAAAGATGCATGTGTTTATTAAAGAAGTCTGATAGGAAGAAAAGAAGCAATGTGGAAGACCACCATCAGGCAAAAAGAACATTTGGACAAGGGAGTCTATTGACATAGCTGATAACCCACATAGAGATTTATGTGTCTGTAAGGTTTGAAAAAGAATATCACACAGACTTGTCCTACTTAATAACTGTCAACATTTATTTTGTGCTACATGTACTTTTCCATATATAATTGGAAAGTTGGAAACAGAAACATAATGCACAACTTGCTGTTGTAATATCTCCATGGGTGGTATTTCAAAAGCAATGCAAAATATCCTTGAGAATATAGTCCTAAAGTGTTCTAACAATACTTGCAATAAAAAATTTACTGCAAAAACTATAAACAATCAAATATATCACACAATAGTTCCGAATCATCCAACTCATCAATGACAGTTAAAGAGATTTATAAAATTCGTGAGAATAGTGACATTCCTAAAGAATTAGATAGTACATTTGTTCACTTGGCAAAACAAAAAAAGGCAAAAAACAAACCACATTCGTTTGAACTCTCTTCTGGTAACCTCGGGTACGATATGTTTGTTTTTAAAATTAAAATAATTGTTTCCAAAAAAAAGTTAATTAAATATTTGCATATAGTTAAAAGATAAATTTGTCACCACAGGCAATACAGTTTACTATAATTCTGAAGAGCTACAAAACATCAACTGAGATTAGCCAGAGAACTATTCGAAGATGTAAAACTCAACTTTACCAATCACTAAATGAAACTGCAGGACCAACAAAAAAGGCAAAAATAACACCTGATGACTAAAAAATGAGACAAAGTTTAAATCAATTTATGCTATTCATAATCATGCAATTGAAATAAATTAGTATATTTATAGGGAACTTAATACTCTATTAAAATTATATTATAGTTTTAAAGTATTATTTAAAATGGCTCCGTATAAAACAAGTTTGCAAAAAGACCTAAGAAAACGCATTTGCTAATTTAGAAATTCGCATCTGGAAAAGCCAAATATCTTCACAGTGAAACACTTTCTAGATGAAGGAGCGACCATATATCGTGCTGTAGAACGTGTAGACAAGAATTTAGGCTATCAACGAAAAAATTAAAGCGGTCCAAATGCGAAAAAAATGGACAAAAAACACATTGACCAATTGAAAAAGGCATTTGATCATCATCACGGTGTTTCACAACGTCAAGTAGCTCAAAGATTCGATTGTGACTAATCGTATATATCTAAAATTCTTGAAAACAAGACGAATATTAGATATTACAAGAGGAAAAAGATATATATATCTCAAATTTAGGAATTATGAATTTGTCTTGGATGACGAATCATATTTCACATATGCGAATACATTGGCTGGCAACGATGACTTTCTAGCGACGTGTCATCTACAACTAGCGACGTCAAATTCAAAAGAAAGAAGAAGTACGAGGAAAAGGTGCTAGTCTTTTTGATTATATCGCCCAAAGGGACTTCAAAACCAATGTTTTTTGAAAGTGGTCAGGCAATCAACAAACAAGCATACATCGGATAACTACGCAAGCGGTTAATACCCTTCATTGATGAGCATTATAAAAATGAAGAGTACTTGTTCTGGCCAGATTTAGCTAGCTCGCACTATGCAAATGAAGTGGTTTCTTTTCTCGATGACAATATCATCAAATACCTGCCAAAGGTAAAAAATCCACCCAATGTACCAGAAGCTCGACCAATTGAGGACTTTTAGGGTCAGTTGAAACGCTTAGTCTGAGAAGATAATTGGCAAGCAACAAGCATTCCTCAACTCAAACGGCGTATCGTGAATTGTCTTAACAAAGTGGATCCGGATGTGGCAAAACATTTTGCCTCAATGACTTCAGTTCGTCTAGTTCGAATTGCTTTTAAAGATGTTGTTGAAAACCAATGAATATATTTTTTTAAGTATCATATAATTGTTTATAAATTTATTTTAAATTAAATTTGATAGCTATGTAAGTATGGCTATAATAACAATTTTAAAGTTGTCTCATTTTTTAGTCATCAGGTGTTATCTACAACAGCGGTTATGCTTGATTCTTTTAACAAAAATGATAAAATCAATATACTGAAAAAATTACATATCCCCAAGTTGAGTTTGAGTCAGAAGAAATTGTTTCACTGAAGGCAGATTGTGGTTTACCTAGGGAAAAAATAAAAAAAATGATTAAGTATAACATGTAACTACTAGTGAAATACATATAAAGATTGGAGGTGACCATATAAAATGATTTATCAAGTAGCTAATGTTGCAAATCCAAATTCAAAAAATAACATGACAGTTTTCAATATATTCGAGGCCAAAAATTATCAAACAAACCTTAAAATTGGGCTCTCAAGGCACACAGATGAAGTTAGGCAACTTCAGTCAGTAAAATGAGTGTAAATAAAACAAATTTTTCAGAAATTTTTTGGGGTAATAGTGATACAAAATTTTTAAAGAAAAACAAACATTGCTTTTTTAATTATGATTTATTTTTAATGATTGTCGTTTTAGGGAAAAGAATTTGCGTGTATTTATATTTGGCGATTATACGTTTCTGTGTGCTGTCTATGGCATCTCAGAAGCTAATGGTGAGACCATAATTTTAGTATTTGTTTAGCATATCTACTGAAAATACCTAATATCTTTAAGAACATTGTAAATAATAAAACAAATATGTAATTTAACAGGTCGTCATTATTGCTTATTGTCCAAAATCACAACAAGTGAAATGCAATTGAAAACAGAAGATCGAAAAGAATGAAATCACAATGAAATGAATTCTTTTAAGTTATTCGACGAAGAAAAGGTATAAAGTTTCGGTAAGTCTATAGGCTATATATAAGTCTTTGTGGAACCTAATCAATCTTATTCCATTTTCCTGATTAAACGCCCTTCAACACCAGCTGTGAGTTAATGTGAGTACCAAGCCTTTTATTTTACAATAACTGCTAAAATTCTTCCTTCAGGTCCAGTGGATCGATTGATTATTTTTAAATTTACTTTTACATTTATTTGTTAATTTTGTTTTATTTTAGAAACAACAGTACGTGAACTAATGGATTTTTTTCGAACTACTTGGCCAAACGAATCAATAACTCCAAAAATGCATATGTTGGAGAATCACATTGGAGTGTTTTTGAATACATGGGAAGTGGGCCTTGGATTATATGGGGAACAAGGTGGTGAGAATATACATGCAGAATTTTATAACATAGAAAGAATATATTCAAGCATGTCTGGAACCCGAAAACTAGAAAGTATATCAAGAGATTATTATACAAGAAATAACTTGATCGCAAAGTCTTGAAAATCACTCCTCATACGAAAAAGAGCTACAGAATAAAAATATAAAGTTGATGTTATGTATAAATATATATACATAACGTGTTAGTATAAAGTTACTAACAATATTGTTGAAATAAGTTGGCCATATTGTCTTTATAATAGTAAAAAAATAGCGAAATACTACCCAACTTTTTAGCATCACATCTTTGTTTAAAAAAATGGCTGGTGAAATATTATGCTAAATATTATAACACAGCTTTTATTCTTTTTAATGATATATAACACTACCTTAAAAGATATTGATTTTCCTAACTTTTTTTAAGAATAAGAATAGC
Source organism: Hydra viridissima (assembly GCF_058129835.1). Classification (NCBI taxonomy): domain Eukaryota; kingdom Metazoa; phylum Cnidaria; class Hydrozoa; order Anthoathecata; family Hydridae; genus Hydra; species Hydra viridissima. Next base: position 13,054,077 of record NW_028324306.1, on the reverse strand, counting down.
AGTAAAATCCGTGGGGACAATATCGGGCAATTTCACAGTCGGATTATAGCATTTAAGCGTGAAATATCTGCGTTTGTTTTAATGCAGTCACACTTAATAGGATGTAAGCTTACAATGAGAATGTTGATTGTTCAGTTTTAAATTATTTGTTTCGTATATAACAAAGATTTAAAGAGCCCACTTAATGTCGGATTTCAAGGCTAGTAAAATAACACCCTTAGTAGCGGATATAAGTTTATGTGCAATGCGCATGCGCACAATAAATATCTGTTGCTAAACGACCGTGTGCCGTCTCAAGTTGCCAATACACTATATGACGTCATCAACTGTTAGTTAAAAAGTTTCTAGTAAGATCGCTTCAACAAGAATGAAATGACTGATCCATCCTATGAATCTTCAATTTCTTCAAAAAATCTGTTTAGCGCCTCACTTTTACATCCTTTATTTAGTTTCATACTTATAAGTGGTCATTGAGTCTGGAGCATTTTGATTTTCTGAACCTTTGTTTTAAGGTCACAATAGTGCATTTCATAAATATATTTGGTCAACATGCGAGTCAAACATGCATGTTGTCTACATTCCTCATACATTTGTCATACTTTTTATTTACACGTGTCAGAAATGTGTTTTGTATAAGTAGAAAGTTATGCCATACATTTATCATTTTCTCTAATTTCACAATAGTATTTTTCTTTTCGCTAGTTTTTTGTAATTTTTCCTTTTTTTAAAACTAAATATTGTGCAGGAAAACCTAAGCTAAACTTTCTAAGAAATTTTTTTGCTTGCATTTTCTTTTTTTTTTTTTTTTTACAAAATGCATCACGTCTTTGCTAAAATTTACTAAAAGCCTCTTAATTCATTTACTATCCTTTTAAAATTACTTATAAAATAATGCTTTTTTATTTGGCTTTTTTTTTGAAAGAACTGTTCACACTGGAAAGACGCCATCCCCGCAAATCAAAACAGGAACAAAAGCTGTGAATTAGAACAGTTACCAATGACAGACAATATATTGGTCATTGACTGACTGATTAAAAAAAGTTGAATTATTACTTTCTGCAAGCGCTCAAAAATTGCCCAAATTAAACGGTAATTGCCAATATCCTTTCCCCAACAAAAAACGGAATAAAAATGTAGAACCATTTGCGTATGGTTGTTACTATTGCTTCTGCTGCTGCTATTAACTGCTAATAATCTTATCATTAAGATATTCATATTTAAAAAAAAAATGAATATAAAAATGTCGAAACAGCTAAGTTTGTTGAAAAGTATTAAAATGTTTGTTGCCTCGTTTAGGCATTGTAAGTTAACACCTCCACAAATGTCATTTAATACTATCATAACATAACAGTTATGACAAACATTTCTATGTTAAGTTTGTGATTACAAAATCATATGTAAACTAAGTAATTTCACCACGGCAAAAACTATCTGATACCTGTTAATTCCAAAAGCTATTATTACATGTCTGAAAGAAATAAGGAATGGACTGATTGTAAGTAAATATTCAGTTTATTGTGCTTTTATTGAGTGTAATTCGTTTTTTGAAAAGATTTAAAAAGTTTCGTGTTGTTAAAGTTCACTAAAAGTTTGTGAATTTTGAGCAGCAAATTGTTTTATGATTTATTTTATATCGAGAATATAAAACATTGATAAAAAATTTAGCACACTCAAGATATAAATAGAAAACATTTTTTCGAAATAATAATAATAGTGAAAATACGAATTTTTAGCTAGTTTAAAAACAAAACTTTTTAATCTCCTGGGATTATAATAACGGAGAAAATAAATACATACTATACATGTTTTTACTAAATTTTTTAAGTTAAAAAAAGAAAAGAGTGCTTATAAGTTCAGCAGACTAAATTAGTTAATAAGAAATGTAGTCACCTTTGTTCTTGTTACAAAGTTCAGCCGTTCTTCTTATAGAATTGAAAAGCTTCTGACATTGACAAGTTGTTGAATTACTCTACCAAACCTTCCTCATTCAGAATCAAACAGTTCTCGAGCCTCATGATATAGCTATTTTGATCCATTCGGGACCCCTTTAATAACCCGACAGCCCGAGAACCCGAAACAATAACCGAAAGGGTTAACGAGCAAAGACAGTTAAGGAACCGAAACCGATAAATTATCGGGTACCCGTTCGAATATTGAATTTTTTATTACCATAAACCCGTACTCGTTTGGTTTTTTTGCTTAATCACCGTTCGGGTCCCGAAAATTAGCAAAAGTTGCCAAAATCGTAGTCATTAACATTCGCTACGAGTTGCTATGGAAATAGGGTACACTTAGTATTTTTGAATGAGTCAGTAGCATGTATTAACTAAAACTTAAATAAGAAACTAAATTAAACTTATTTAAACTAGAAGTACATTAAAGAAGGATATAACTTGAACTGCCGCAGTTACATAAAAACATCAGTAAATGAAGCAGGTTAAAAGTTGTGAAAATAAATGGAGATTTGGTACCAAAAGTTATCTTTCTAAACACACTAGTTGCCTTAGTCATCATAGAAATAAAACTCTAGCAAATATGGCATTTTTACCTTTGAAATTTTACCACTGATTACAAAACAACCATTTAAAATTTAAGGATGTGCTGCTTGTTTAATAAACTGAAAGAAATCAGGGTTTTTAAAAAACATTTTTGACAAACTCTGTCTCCTTCAATGTCATATATGTCCATAGGGGAGATCGGGGCTATTTGGCTGCAGTTTTAGTTTTTAAGCTCTGTGCATTTCTAGGTGAACTTTTTTGAGGATATCAAACTGCACTTCAAAAGAATTGGCAAGCGTGTTCAAGTGTCAATTAAAAAAGAAATATTTGGTAGCTCAAAAAGGGTCTCCAAAAAAGAAAAAAAATATCTGCCAACTTACTCCCGCCATGGCTAAATTGCCTATACTCTCAGGGTAAGTTGGTACACCATATGAAAAGAGACAAGTTTATCAACATTAAGCATCCATTTCAAGCGCATCTTTTTTATGAAAACTCTTGATAATTTTTATCCAAAAATACTTTTTGACATTAACTTTTATTGCCCCAAATTCGATCGAATAGACTTTTCTTCTATAAAAGTGGCATCAACGGTATTTTTTGTAACACTTTTAGAATTGACAGGCCTGTCTACTATCAATTGCAACTACTCTCAATTTTTTTCTCAAATGGAGAGAAGTTGCAATTGATGAAGAGCATTTTTTTCAGTTTTCAGAGGATCCATACGATTTCTTCCCTTCGTGATTGTCAGGCTGGAAGTGCTAAACAAACGCTCTGAGGATGCTAAACATGCAGGAATGCTCAAAATAGCAAAGAAAACCCTGGAATGAATTGGACAGACGTTTAGTTTTATTACCCTTCTGACTTTTATGGGCAAAAAGACTAGCCTTAAGGGCAGAGAGTTTTTACTAAGCTTGTGCCCTAACATTTACAATCATTTGAATTTTTAGAATAATTCGCAACTATTCCCAATTACTAGCATTTCTTTTAACTATTCGCGACTTTGCCAACCGGAGTGCATGAATAGCATGAAGAAAATATGAACATATATATTAAATTTGTTTAACTGTCAAATAGGTCAAGTGAAAATGTAATTTCTGCGATTTTTACGGTTATATTTTTTGTTGTTAACTTTTTTAAAAAATATAAATTATCTTTGAACAAAATAGACCTTTTTCACTGAATAAGCGAAAGATTCGTTCAGAAGTTATTTTTAACGGGTAATCGAAGTTGGGTACCGATTGGATCAATTACATTCGGGTACTGAAAATTTGAATTACCCGAAAGATTGAGTCGCGTCGGGTAAGGAAAATTTCAACTATCCGATCTTATCAGCGTTATCGGGTAAAAACCGTTCGGGTAATTGGAGTCCGATAAAGTTTTTTTGCTTTGATTGATGTCCGATACCCGTTAGGGTCAAGTCTCGTTCGGTTCCTATTGGGACTCGGACAATCCCCAACCCAAACTAATACAATTGAATTGTAGATTTTACAGCTCCGAGACATTTAGATTGGTCTTTTCGGTAGTTAATACATGGAAAAACAATTATCGCTTTATAATTGAAGCCGCTGTTATTAAAATTTGGTACACTTATCAAAGGTTTGAATGTTTCATCTGCACATTTTTTAGTAAATGCGAATAAGATCTACAAACAGTTGCATCCAAACGCTGGAAAAACTCTTAAAAACGCAACTAACAGATTCATTCGACTTTACAAAGTCAAGTTAAGACGCATGCAACAAAAGAAGCAGCTCGATAAAAGTAGATACTGGTTGGTATTGATAAAATCTTATACCCAACTTTGCGAAGGGGTTACAAAACCAGGTAGCGTAAAATCATCATATGATGCCAAAAGCAGAAGATTTGGACGTAACCGTCGGTTTAACGTTGATCAAGTTCTCCGATGAGAAAAAACCTTACCACAAAGACGTTGATGTCTATCGGTAACCAAACGCATTGGCAGGTACAAAGTGTGGTATCGAATTGGTAAAGGAAAGGTTTGAAACCAGCTATCAAAACTGATGACGATGAAGAGTTTGTATTTTTTGTGATAGCCTAACTACACAGACTTGAGAATTATTTCGTGCAGAGGTAAAGTCAATAAATGGAATAGTTTGGTATGGTGTATCACGGGCTACAGATTTATGGCCAACTGTGGATAATGGCATGTATAGATTTTACAAATCTCATATCTTGTTTTACTAATTTACAGATTTAAAAGAAATAATTATTAATCTAAATTAAAAAGTTTTTAAATTACATCTATAGAAAATAAAGTATACTATGTAAGTATACTATTGTATAAATATATTTAAATATGGTGATGAAATTTTGTTCTGTACGTGTTTTAAAAAAACAAGCATAGTAGAAGGTGTAATTATCATTTGGTTGTTTCGCCATTTATCATGTTGTTAAAAAAATTCAGTTAAATACAAAAGTATTATTTTTCGAGGTTCAAAATATTTTTTTAAGGCGTTCCTTTTTTAAACAAATTATGATTATCACCTTAAAAAGAAGCTGCAGTTTCGTGTTTATTTTGAGTAGAAGAAGAATTTCTGGCATTCTAACTTTCATGAATACCTTGTTGATGTTATCAATTACATTTCTTATTTTTTCAAACATTTATCGTAATGAAGAACTATTTAATCACATATCTAATTACATATGAGGAAATGTTGCATTTAAAACATTTAAAATTTAAAAAATATATGATTGTCTACTCTAAAGTTTTCAACCATAATATTTTTAATATATATTTAATAGTATATCATACATATTTTTAATAATTTCAACCATAATATTTTTAATAATTTCGACCATAATATTCAATAAGTACAACGTGGCTATTACGTTTATCCTTTACGTCATACCCAAAACTGTGGTGCAATGCAGTTAATAACCTCCTCGTAACTGATGTTTTTATATGATTATCGCGACCAGATTAAACAGTTACTATTTGTAAGTTGTTTAAAATAGAGATGCATTTTTCTAAGAAGATATAAAGATTTACTATCGACAACTTCTCGAAACGCTTTTATCATGTAAGTTTGAAAATTCATTTCTTGTTGTAAAACCCATTGCTTTATGATTATTTATTTAGGACTTTTACACCAGACAATATCAAAAAAGCTGTTGTTCTTTATTGATATATTTTTCTTAAACATTCAAATAGAAAAAAAATGTGCAAATATATATCAGCAGATTAGCAGAACGACGGTTATCTTGGTTCTTTCAACCGGATTTAGTTTAGTCGCGGCGAAAAATCTTTTGTTATATGATTGCATATTGTCTGTGATTTAAATTAGATGTGGTAGATCAATTAAGTTACGGGAAACATCTTAATCGATGTTGTTATCTAAATTGAAGCCATCTTCAGAGTGATCTGTTTTCTGCGGACAGAAAAATATTCAGATGGGAGCACGGGGATATTGTATATTTATTGTAAAATTTCGCAAACTAAAAAATTTTTCTTCTGCGCATGCTGGCCTTAAAATATTTTTCTTGTCTTGAAAAATATCTTGATTTCACACACAAACAACATTCTTCTCCACTTATCAACAAAAGACAGTTCACTTCTTGATGTCTTGATGCGTTTTGAAAACTTTTGAAATCTCTTTCCAGCCAAGTGTCAAAACTATTTGCAGAAAATTAAGATATTTATTTTGGGTCATTATAAATCTCTGTCAATAAAAATATTTTGTTGTTGCAAATAAACTATTACTTTTAAAATCAAACTCAAAAAGTTAATCATAATACAGATGAAAGATAAGGGAGCTTTTTTAGGGTTGTTTATCACCAGAAGATGATAAAAATGATTTAGAAAATAACTAGTTTACAAAATGATTTCAAAATTGTATTCTGCTTTTTAGCTATAGCTGAAGATGCGCTTTCTGCTCTTCATTGCATTGATTATGGCTGTTTACGTTAATGGCAGCGAAACAAACTTAACCTTAACCACTGACCATTTTTTTGCCACCACAGTTTACACTTCAACCGAATCTATGACAACTACTGAGATTGTTGATAGTAATGGAGGAATTGATATTTCAAAGATGACTCTTGAAGAAGTTTGTAAACTATTAGGATTTTTGGCGGAGAGTTGCTCCTGCACAAACCCAAACATGACCGCTATTTGTGCTTTTATAAAACAAGGAAAAGAAGTAACCGTAACATTTTCTTGTGATAACGTGACAAATAAAGTAATAGGTATCGGAAATCTTATATCCTCAGCTCTTGCATTGGTTGGTAACGGGTTTGTAATTGGCTTTGGACTTATCGGTTGGGGAGAGCTCTCTAGATTTCGCCGATTAATTACAGGCTTAGCTATTTCTGACTTTATGTTCGCGGTTGTCCAAACTATTGTAAGTATTCCTGAGACATGGACATGCCGATGGTTGTACGGTTTAGTTCTGTGTAAGGTTCTTCGAGCTATACTAGCTGCGAGCGCTAATATAGCTGTGGGTTTCATAGTCATTATTGCAGTAGATAGATATCTTGGTATTGTACACCTGTTCAGTGCAGCTTTTAGTAAATCTAGATTGAGAATAGCTATGAGCATCAACGTAGTGGCAGGCTTACTTTCAGTTGTTCCGCCGTTGGTAGTTCTTCAGCTCGGGAACTTTACAACGTGTGAAGAAAAATGGAGCAAAAGTAAATCTACCGTTTACACATGGGTCTTGTTTTTTATATATTACCTTATACCAATAGCTTTGCTAGTTGTTCTTTATACAATAATGATTGTTTGGCTGAAAAAAGTGTACGTAAAGAGCAAAGTTTTAAACGACGAGCAGCAAAGATTACGCGTGGTTAAAAACAAAAAAACGATGATTATGCTCATTTCAATTTTAGTGATGTTTGCAATATTAGTTCTTCCAAACCGAGTTGTTTGGATTATCAATGATCTTTACGGACTGAGCAACATCAAAAATCGAAACGTGATACGCTTTTTAAAAATGATATCTGAGATTCCGTACGGATTTCATGCTGCTGTAAATCCTATTATTTATTCGGTGGTAGATGATAAGTTCAGATCTCAATTGAAAGACTTGCTCTGTATTCTAAATAGGCGTTCTTCATTAGAAGTGTCGTCATCTCGCAGTATGTCTGAATCAACAATTCAGATGAATTTTGTCAGAGCAGGTAATAAAACTCCTTAGGAAGAAACTATTTCAGTTTTCTTGAGATGCGTAAAGATCTATATATAGAACAGGAATAAAACACAAAGTCAAAAAGACACTTAATGCTAAAACTACTTTTAAAAAAGAATGTTTTAATGGCGTTGCGTGTGGAGCGTGTGAACGTGTTGGATGAATTGAAGATGTTGAACGTGTTTACATTCAGTTTTTAATACTTTTAAGATTAAAGCGATATTTTTACCAAAAACGCTTCACGAAATGATGTTTTTCATATTGCTTTGTGAAGATTTCGATATAAATTATTAATATGAGCTGCATTAACTCCTTCAAAAGCAGGAAAGCTTAAGACACAACGGACTGTAAAGGACGTAATCATTAAGTGAATCAAAGGTCTTAAATCTGAAGTTCTTTTAGGTCATATGAAATTTTGACGAATCTGTTTGAAAATAAAGTATAGAATATAATAAATTGTCTTTAGATAAACTGACTGTTTTTTAGTGAGAGTTATGGATAAAACCAGTTCTAAAGATTTTTATGTCTTCATTGAAAAGTACTGATTTTAAATATTGATTTTAAATATTGATAAAAACAACAGTTGCGTAAGTTTGTGAGCGTGTGTAAGGGTATGAAGGATACACTGCAACATGTTAAGTGAATAACGGGTATAGATTGGGCATAAACCGACTCCATGTAACTTAAATCCGTCCTAAATACCAACACTTCTCTCTCCTCCTTGCCATCTTGGTGCGAGAAAGCGATTGCTATACTTTTCAGAATTAAACTTTTAATAAGAACTTAGGCTTTGATTCTGAAAAGCTCTCTTTTAGAAATCTTAAGTTTGACTCTTCACGGATTACCTCTGCACGTATACAAAAAAATTTCATATTGTTCAACTGGAATTAGAATCAAAAGAGATATCAGAACATAAACCAAGTTGTGAAAAGACCTTGAACGGGAATCAGTACAAAGCATGCTAGAACTGATTTTGACATTAAAATAGAAATATTTCGGTAAACTGACTTAGCTTAGCGACATTAATTATCAGAAGATGTTCAATTATTTTAGATTTCTAATGGTTCATCCATGGGCAAGAACAATGATGGAAGTGATAAGAAATCCTTAAAGAAATAGATAAGTAGAAAAATATATTAAAATCATTAAGTATTAATTACAGAATCATAAGTTTAGCAATAATGAGCTGTAATATTCATCATTAACAGGTTCATTCTCCCTATGGATGTAGATTGTTCTCAAGTGTAGTCAAAAATTTACACTAGTGGTTTTTGATGGCTGAAAAAATATTTCAAAGTGCATGTAGCAATTAAAGGCTGTCAAAAATCACAAAAATGCTTGCCCGGGTACCCGTTGAATGAACGGGTAGGTACCCGGGTACCCGTTAAAAAACAATTTTTTTTATAAAAGTTCTACTTATAAAAAATAAAAAACAATAAAAACATCTCAATCAATGATGTCATTCATTTAAAATTTCACTTAAATCTAAACTTTATTTTACATAAAGTGTCCAGGTTATACAACTCCTAATTAAGGTTAAGAAAAACTAAAATGTCTACTATTACGGGTGCCAATGATGTACGCCGTCGATTTACCACATATCCAGAAGTTGAAAAAGCTTATTCTGCTGGCACCGAAGTTGCAGGTATGCACATGTACTTGCGAGCCAAAATAGAAAGCTTTGGGTAACGTTTGGTGCTATCTCGCCAAAACTCTGTGATATTTTCGTTGACAGTCAATGGCGTTTCCGAAAGTTAAGACGCCATTTCATCCATATGTCCAAACCCTTCTTTGGCTGTGCACAGCAATACTAGTTCATCAAAAACATTTTCCTTCGGTAAGTCTGGTTAAGCTTTAATGGCGGAGTATTCATTTCGAATTGGGTCTTTAAAAAATTTTAAAAGCCTACAACGTGGATCTAATACAGATGCTCTTGTTCCAGGTAGTGCACTGAATCTATCCGGAAAATATCTCTTTGTTATTTCAGTAATGACATTTCTGAAATTATTGGCAGCTGTGCATTCATCTAGTTTTGCTACTCAAACATTTTTTAGAATAATAGACAACAGCGGATAAACTAATGACAACGAAGGATATTTGTGACCAGATGACATAGTTATGACCTGCTTTAATGGTTTCAGAATTGGTATAATGGCTTGCGCAAGCAACCAGTTTTCATCCGTCATTTGTAGAGTTGACGCATTTCTTTTTGTGGTAAAATTTCGGTCATACAGCACGGCTCCAATCGCCCAACGTAGCTTCACTAATCTCTCTAACATGTCTAAAGTGAAATTCCATCGTGTAGAGCAGTCTATCATCCTTAGATCTCATTGCTGCTTCTTTGTTATGTAATTCCGGCATTGCTAACGCACTTCGCTTGAAGTGTGCCGCCAAATACCTTGCAGCCCGAATCATATTCACAATTGGTGGAAGTTTCAGACCAGCTCCTATTGCTAACTGTAGCGTGTGAGCAAAGCAGCGCTGATCCGGCCATTCATCAAGAAAGTCCATAGCTTGGTTTATGTTTGAGCCGTTATCGACAACGGTTACGCGTCATTTGATAATGCTGCCCGGGAAGTAACCAACGAGCGGGTAACCGGGTAACCGGGTAACCGGGTACCCGTTGACAGCCTTAGTAGTAATATTATCCGCTCGCCTCTATTATTCATATTACAAAAAGAGTTTAACAATGAAAAAATGTTGAAAAATACCCTTGAAAAAACTGTATGCGTCCGCAATTGGGCTCAATAAATGTGTTGCTGTTGTAATGATCTTGTTGCCAAGAGAATTGTTCTAAAAAGGTCTATGAGATTCAAAAAGCACTGGAAATTTTGATCAATGATTGCAGACAAAAGAAATTTTAAATGAATGCTCAATACATCGTCGAAGAATGGTCAAAAAAACTCAATTGAACTTTGAGTTTTTTAGACTGTTATTTTAACAAAAAATCTAAGCCTTTCTTTAACTTTATTTAAGTTTTAGGAATACGAGAATAATACCAAAATAATGCTGACAGACAATTCCAGGATAATGCAAATGTAAATAAACAAAAAAGAGCCGTAGCATAGTGTTTTTTTAATAGCAAATAGAATTGGATGAAGAAATAAAATTTTAAGGAAGTCCGAAATTTAAGAATAACACATACCTTTCTGGTATTAAATTTGGATTTCTAGTAAACATTAAAATAATGACAAATTGCTGAAAGTTTAAACTTAATTTAAAAAAACATCGAACTTTAACCTGCATGCGCAGTAAAGATTAATGTTTTCTTGTGCGTTGAACATTAACCCTTTCATGCGCTGGGTTGTTTTATAACAACAAATAAGCTAAGCTTCCCTAATGCAAATAGTGCATTCTAACCGATTGAAAACAATATTATTTTATAAAGGAGAGTTGTAAAAGGCGGTAGAAAGAGTCTACTTTAACATTTCATAGTACTACTCTTTTTGTAGATGATTTTTTATGGGTTATGTTAGTTATGTGAAAATAATTTGAGCATGAAAGGGTTAAGTTTAATTTGGTAGCATGCGTTGGCTAAAAATTACGAAAAACTGTAGGAATATTTGGGAAACGACGCACTTTTGTTTTTATGGGAGAAGGGCTGACCAGAGAACGCCATTTATACAAAATGGTAGTAAACATTATTCCATATCCTGTAGAGGCAGTTTAGAAATCCATCTAGTACGACTGCAGAAAAAAATTGATTTTCAAGTTTCTGTTTTATTGGTTTTTGGACCTGCTCATGTGAAAGGAATTTTCTCCATTGAATCTAATGAAAAATATATATAGTTATGCAAATATATATAAAGTTATGCATTTTTACTTTTTCAATCATACTTGTGCCCATTTTTGGCTGCCTTTTGAGGCCATCATTTTTTGCTAAACTTTTACTTTATTTTAAATCAATCCATTAAAATGCCAAATGCTGCCAAAGATCATGAGCAAAACCGGAAATTGATTTGCTATTTATTTTTAGAAAATGTTCCAGGCAGTTGACAACATTTCAAACAGGCTCAGTTTCAAAAATTAACTCTAGAAAATCTACTAAACCATTTGAATTAAAAATAGATAGTACTACCTCCGTTCCACAATGGTTGTCACATTTTGATACCTTTGGTCCGAATATTTAAAATCTATGCTAAGTAGTTTTTTTTTAAAGATTTACTAAATTTACGGTAACTGAATGATTCGGTCAAAGATTTGAATCTCTGCAAGAAGCAAGTTAAATTTTTGACATCGCGACTGAAAGAAAAAAGTTTGCTTGCAGTTGGCATTAAAGCATGCAACTATGGAAAGAGGAGCAGCCAGTTATCTTAATTTTTTATTGTTGACTATTGTGCTACAGTAGCAATATTAAAGACCTTTCCGAAGTTTCTCCAGTAAATTTTTAACGTGATCGGCGTCTATAGATTCATCTAGTAGGAGTTTGAAGACCGTGTTATTGCGCAATGGCAGTCAGAAGCCATAAACTGCTGTAGCTTAATCCGTACACTTGAACAAAACTCATAAAAACATGAAAAAATTACTTGATGCTATTGATTAGAAAATCATATCAGTCGACCATTTTAGTAATTTGAAGGTATCCGAATGCTAACGGGAATGCAAAATGAATGTGTCTAGGAGAAACCGGGGTTAATTGGCCACAGAGGTATGTTAACACACTGCGTTTAACTTTGCAATTTTCCACCAAAAATTTCCGAAATTCATCTTTTAGTGTAGTATCAGGGCTATGAGCGCATGTGCATAGAAGCTGTAGCGAACTTTATGTTTTTTTATTAATTTTGTAACTTTGTAACTATACTATTTTTTCAATTTTAAAAAGCAATAGCATTTGGTACAGGTAAACTCGAATAGATGTAGGTGTTTTATGGTTCACTCTAATCAATAACATTTTGTGTTTCTCAATATCTCGGGTTTTAGGGGATTTATAAGCCATTTTGTGAGCAAAAAGCTTTTGCCTTTAGTTGGCACAATGATCGCGGGTCTAGTTGGCAACATGTGCCAACATGCAACTTTTCGCATTAGTCGTAAATTCATTTAAGTTATATAACACTACAGATCTACAGACATGAGAAGTTATAAAAGAAAAGTAGACAGGCCTGTAAATTCTAAAAACGTTACAAAAAATGCTGTTGATGCTATTTTTATTAAAGAAAAGTCTATTCTATCGACTTAAGGGCAATAAAAGTTAATGTCAAAAAGTTTTTTTGGATAAGAATTATCAAGAGTTTTCATAAAAAAGATGCGCTTAAAATGGATGCTTAATGTTGCTAAACTTGTCTCTTTTTACAATCAATCAATCAATCAATATATTTCGTGTTAAGAATGTTACAAAAAACACAGGTCATTGCAAATAGTAATTCACTAATAAAACGCAATGGCCTAAATAATATAAAGAAAAGTCAAGAGAAAAACTTAAGAAATAAACTAGTCACATAGTAAAATTAGGACTTTACAAAAATTTATAAGTAACACTTATAAAACAGACTTTTAAAAGAGTTAAGATATAGGTCAAATAGTTATTATAATGTATTCACATGTACATGCATATATATACAGATATACACAAATAAGAAATTATAAAATGTACATAAACATAAAGAAAAAAGTTATAGAGGTAAATAATAAAGTTAAGCGTAACTTTTTATGTAAAAATGATGGAGTGACTTTAAGAACAGATTCTTGGATTTAAGGATAAAACCTGTTTTTAGGGTGTACAGAAGGGTGTTCCAAGAAAGGATACACTGATATGTAATGAAATTTTCAACATAGTGTCGATTTTTTGCTAACATGCCGTTGGAACGGTTTAATTTGAGAGTAAGGTTAATTATACGTGTTTTAAATGAAAGTTTCTCATCTATCACAATACCAAGATAAGTTATGTTACTAGACAAAGGCAGATTTTGGCCACTTATTCTAAAGTTCAAGTATTTTGGAAGATTCTTGTTAGTTTTTTTAGAAAAGTTAGTATACTGCGTCTTAAACATTACTATTCTGTTTTTTTAATATTCAATGAGATTTTATTTGCTCAGAGCCATTGAACAAGACTGGCCTTATCCTCATTAATATATATATTTAGTTTTTTGAGGGAGTTTGTCGTTAATTGAAGATTTGTATCATCAGCAAAATGATACGTATTTGAATGTTTGATAGAAACATTAAGATCATTGATGTATATAATAAAGAGAAGAGGACCTAATATGGATCCCTGAGGAATACCAACGCTTTTAATGTCTGAGAAGGTGCCATTTAAAGTAACAAACTGTTGACGATTGGAAAGGTATGATTTAAACCATTGCAAGGGTGTGCCGCGTACACCAGAATAGTTAAGCTTTGATGGGAGAATGTCATGGTCTACGGTGTCAAAAACTTTTTGTAAATCAATGAAAACCCCACAGGCAAAGCTTTCATTATCAAGAGCAGCTCTTATACTTTCTGTAATTTCGATAAGAGCGTGAGCTGTAGAATGCTTTGTACGAAAACCAAACTGGTGCTTATATAAGCATAGATTTTGGTTTAGGAAGCCGTATAATTTGCTATGCATAACTTTTTCAAAAATTTTACTTAAATTAGAAAGAAGAGAGATCGGACGATAGTTGGTGCAGTCAACCGTTGATCCTTTTTTGTGAACTGGAATAACTTGGGCCAGCTTGAAGACATCAGGAAATATTCCTTTTCAAAATGAATTATTTAAGATGATACTTAGTGGTTTGCATAGATTTTTTGACACCAGTTTAAAAAGTTTTGTTGGAAGGCTGTTCGGTCCAAGACTCTTACCTTCTATGATAGTGGAATTTATATAGTCGAGGGTTTCCTCTTCAGTTATTGGTTGCACATAAAAAGAGTTGCTATCAGGATTGGTCAGATATCTTTGAAAGTTGAATTTAGAGCTTGGAATTCCATTGAATAATTTTGAAGCAATCGTAGTAAAGAAATGTTAAAATGATTAGAGATAGCTTTAGGATTAGTTTCGCATTTGTTGTTAATCAGTGTGCTTGTTGGGGAGTAACTTTTATTTGGCTTTACATTTATCAACTCTTTTATACCTTTCCACGTGTTTTTTATATTATTGATATTGTGACTGAAAAAGTTTGTGTAATATTCCTTTTTGCTAAACTTTATAAGATTGCTTATACTATTACGATATTGTTTAAATTTTACAAAAAGTAAATTTTTCTTTCTACAGTCTTTTGATTTTAAATATTTTTATGAAGTTTATTTTTAATTGTAATTGACTTGAGAATGCCTTTCGTTATCCAAGGTTTATTATCACTAGTTACTTGATCTTTCGTCAATTTTTTGTAAGGGGCATGTTTGTTCAAAATACAATCAAAAATTTCGATTAATTTTTTAATTGAATAATTGACATCATTTTCTTCTTTTATAAAGTCATCCAATTCAACATTTGAAATATCTTGGATAAATTCAGCTTTTTTAAAGTTTTTAAAGCACCTCCTAAAAATAGGTTCAGGTGAAGTTTGCGTTTTGGAATGCGGCATTATTATAAACTGAGCAAGATGATCAGATATTGAAGCGGTAAGATTGCCTAAGATTATATCAGAAGAATAAAAATTTAAAATAGTATTATTAACTACTATTTCAAAATGAGTGGTTATGCGTGTAGGCTGTATGATAAAAGGAAAGAGAGAATTTGAAACCATTGATTCTAAAAAATGTGAAACTTCATTGGATGTATTGTATTTGAGCAAGTCAAAATTGAAATCTTCTATTAATATAAACTTCTTTTTGTATAAGCTATTTTTCTCAAGAAGAAAATTTAGGTAATAATCAACAAATTCAGACGAACACATTGTTGGATGACGATATAAACAACCAACTATTAAGTTGCTTTTTTTAGCATTTATTACTTCAATGAATATCGATTCGAGTTGTTTACTTTTAACCAGAATCAAGTCAGTTCTAACTTTAAAGTTTAAACTAGACTTAATATACATCAAAGCACCACCCTTTTTAGCTTTCGTTGGAGTGTAAACGGTTACATATCCGTCTAAATCAACATTAGTTATAGACACATCTTTATCATGCAGTTTAGAGTCAGTTATTCCAAAATATCAGGCATATTATTAAAAGATGCGAATAGTATTTTAAAATCGTCAATATGAAATGCTAGTGAATATATATTTATATGGAGATAAGTTACAGAATTTCGGGATATTCATTGTATCTAGGAACATCTACATCTTTGCAATTGATTGAAGTATAAGATGAGTAATTGAGGTCCCCAAAAAGGTTTTTCAAATTTGGATTGTTTTTAACGAGGTTAAATTTCAGTGACTTTCCAGCAAGTATGGTAGATAACTCAAGATCAGAAATATTAGAGAAAGGAAGAAATGTTCTTGTACAGATTAGGCAGTACCAAGTATTTAAAGTTTTGATTGTCAACTCGATTACATTTTATGTGTATCCACTTGTCACATAGATCACGTTGGATAGCTGATTGATTTTTAGCTACCGCTTTAAAAATCAATCAGCTATCCAATGTGATCTATGTGACAAGTGGATACACTCCATTAAATGGTGTGCCAACTTACTAAAACTGTTGCCAACTAGCCCCGGTCTCCCCTAAAATGTAATTAACACGTTCCGCTGGTTAATCCACGGAAGGTTTTTCCTGCCGCTACTTCACATCTAGCTTGAAAACCTTATGAGACCAATGGACAAAACTGATTTTATCCAGGTTTTATTACTTGCTTAAAAAAATTCTGAAGCTTAGTGCAGCAAAACTTAAAATAGGAATCTTTGAAAGACCTTAAGTTCTAGAATTTTTTAAAGACGAGCATTTTGAAGATACACTTAATCCTGATGAAAAAGAGGCATTAAAAGCGTTTGTGGGGGAGGAGGGGTTATAAGAACTTTCTCGGAATGCCCTAATCGCCCAAATATGAAAATGCCATTCCGCAGCTGTTCATATCGTTTCAGAAAATGGGTTGTCCTGTGCCACTAAAAATGCTTTTTTTGCATTTTTATCTTCATTTTTCTTATACATTTTTTTCGGTTATGTACATTATAGGAACTTGTATAAGATTAAGTATGGGGATTTGGCAAATTTAACATTTCATTTTTAACCTATAAATCCCCACTTTTTTTGCGAGAAAGTGATCCTGCAACATGTGGTTTAAAGAATGAGTAAAAGTAAAGTTATATATATATACGCAATGATAATAATCTCCAATACAAAAACAATCTCAAATGAAAAGTGATAAAGTAATCACTAGCAGAAACCACCCAAGTTTGGCGTAAGTTTTGCGTAAGTTCAATACGGTAGTAGTCGTATTCACGAAACTTGTGCAGTTGCGCTTCAAAAAAAACTTTCGTAAGTTTTTGCGTAAGTTCAGCCCTAAACTATAGGTATTCACCAAACTGAAATGGTATTCACTAAACGTTAGTTTAACTTAACTTTAGTAACAGTAGTAACGAAAGTTAAGTTTGCGATGAGCTGCCTTAACTTGCTCAGCTCAATTTTAACAAGAAAAGTTAAGTTTGCGATGAGCTGCCTTAACTTGCTCAGCTCAATTTTAACAAGAAAAGTTAAGTTTGCGATGAGCTGCCTTAACTTGCTCAGCTCAATTTTAACAAGAAAAGTTAAGTTTGTGATGAGCTGCCTTAACTTGCTCAGCTCAATTTTAACAAGAAAAGTTAAGTTTGCGATGAGCTGCCTTAACTTGCTCAGCTCAATTTTAACAAGAAAAGTTAAGTTTGCGATGAGCTGCCTTAACTTTGGCGCAACTTTAAAATCACTAAGTAATAAGCATGGCGATATATTATTATGATACATATGTAGATCTATTGTCCGATTGATATTTTATTAAGAATCTTAACATATATAAGTTATATATATTATAAAAAGTGTATAAAAATAATCATAGATATTAACAAAAAATAACTGTATTATAATGATAACATCTTATCAAGATAAAATATTATTATCATTAAATAGATGTTCTTCTTCACACCTTTTGTAAAAAGATACGTGTCTTATTAAGTATAACGATCATGTTTCATACAGCTGTTTTTTTTAAATTATTTAAATTTTTTTTAATTTTGAAAACTTAGTTTTTCAAAAAAAAAAAATTAACTCGGTTGTTTTTTTTGCATAAGTTATTGCGTAAGTTCACCGCCATTCACCGCCATGCGCAACCCTATACGGACCCTTCTACGGAAATGCTGCAAAATATTGGTGAATACCAAATAGTTAGATAAACGTACGGTTTCCATAAACTCAGTTGAGCTGCGCAAGAGTTACGAAAGTTTGGTGAATACGCACCCTGAGGCGCAACTTAAAATAAATTTTGATGATTTTAATGGTTGATAAGTTGCGAAATATTGACTTTTAGATTTAAAGAGACAGTAATAGCAACCAGCTTTTTTCATGTTTTAACTATCTCAAAATAAACTAAAATTTCTAAATAACGCTGTAAATTCCAACACACACACACATAAAAAAAATATTTTTCGGTGCTTCGTTTGTGTAAAGTTTACAGAAAATGTACTTTTTTTTCAAGTATTTTTAAAACCTTTATACCCTGCATATCTCCTAAGGGTCAACTATTTGGAAATCCCAAGATTTGTATATGCTCTTCAAAATGAAAGGAATAAATTTCTCTAAAAAAAGAACATTACCAAAGCATGCTCTTTTAAAATCATCGAATGTGTTAAATGTATTTTTTGGTATTATTTTAAATTGGGTACAAAAAATTAGTATTCACTAATTAATATCGGTGAACTTAAATTTTTTATAAAACTTTCCTAAAGAGTATAAAAACACTATTGTAACAAAACGTTTAATAACAACTCTAACTTATGCGAGACATGAAAGCAACTATGTTCAAATATTTATTTGATTAAAGAAGGTTTGAATTATCAATTAATGCTGGGCTAAATTCAAGACTACAAAAAAAAAAGTTACACGAAAGAAAAGAACCCGATTATAGTTTACAGATTGCGAATCACACGACAAAAATACTTTTCTTGTTATTTCTATTACCATGGTGGCGTCAAGTTAGCATTTGTACGTAAAAAGTTAACAAAAGAAACACATAAATAAACCAATTTGAAACTACTCATCAACTAGTCGGAAAATATTCGAAACAATCCGACCTAACAATTACGCGTTGTTTCTTTCCTCTAAACTGAGAAAGAAAAAAAAAAAGAGAGAGATTGGAAATATTAAAATGCTTGCGATTAAATCATACTGCTTATTTCTTGTGTTGGTATTGGTGATTGTAAACTTTGATTCTGGAGCTATTACGTTACAGGGAAGAAAAAATCTGCTATGTCGTTTAAAGAAATATAAAACTTGTTTAAAAAAGTGTTTTTCATGTAGAATCGAATGCAAATTAGAAACACATTTAGACTGTCAACAAAGTTATAGAAACTCAAATACAATTCATAAGGGGAATCTTTGATTTATTTTATCTAACAAAAAAAACAATAGTTTTTGTTTTTTTTTTGTTTCCAGTAACATTTCTGCATTTTATTTGCATTTCTGTGCACTTGAGGCTTTGGCGATGCTTGATTCCTTATGTTTGATGAAATTGTGGAATTAAAAGGTCCGAGGTAAAATAAAGTGTCTCGAGCATAAACATTTCGTTTGATTTTTTTGAACTAACTACACAGTGAATGGAACAAATTTCATATAAAAATATTTGTTATATATTTGTTATATATTTGTTATATATTAGCTTGTAATAGTGTAAATATAATATATCTAAATCTTGACAGAAGCACGCGAGTATTTTGTATTTATACATTTTGACGTACTTTTTACGTTCCGTCAATTGAGGTCACTATCAGCAATCAGGGGCGTTGCGTGAGAAAATTCCAGGGGGGGGGGGGGGAAGAGACTTTGTTTTTCCCAACTGCTTAACATAGTTTTCACAACTTTTTTTTATAATTCAAGAATTCAAGAAATCAATTTCTGTCCTATTTACAAAATCTACTGATTGTTATAATACACTGCACTCACTCTCATGAATTGCCAATTATCAGTATTTGTTTACTTCTATTAACAATATATAACTTCCTTTACATATATACAAAATATTCAATTCAAAAAACGTCTCAAGGTTTTACCCATTCACAGTGAAATTGTATCAGTCCAAAAAAACTATTCTGGCAGCGTATATAGTAGTATAAAATTTTACGAAAATGAATTAGCACAAAGGAATATGGAAAATATTATTTCATTTCAAAACTTATACGCACAATACTTTATCATCAGTCTATTATTTTTTGTATACTGTTTGATTTTAATATGACGTTTCTTCAATTGAACCCATCGTTTAACTAGATGTTCGGGGTTAACTCCTTTACAAAGTTCTTTTTCGCACTTCAGTAGCATGAGATCTCTCGTCACTCATTGTTGTTCTCAGATGTGATTTTACAATCTTGAGTTGACTGAAAAAATGCTGATTTGATGCTACACCATAAGCAGCTGTGATTACAAAAAAGCATAGTTTATGGGCTTGTTTCAGTATATCCTTTAACTTCACAACATGGTACAAAATGTCTTGCACCGTCTTAGCTGGTGTTCTTGATGACTTAAAATCTTCATTATCTTCTTCTAAACAGATATCTATTAAAATTTCCATCTGGCTTTTCAACACATGAACGTCTGGAATATGATCCTTGTATCCAGGAGGAAAGAGTTTGTTTGCTTTTGTTAAGCTTTCAATACTCAAATTATCCTAATTTAAAAGAAAACTAAAAATTTTGGTGGTAGGGGCAAATATTTCCTTAAATGCTGCCGAGTTTTCGGTTAAACCTATGGCTAAAGAGCCTATGACCTCTTTGAATTCTTTCCGGTAAAAAGCTTTCATCTCCATTGCTATTAATCTATGGTGTCGTTCGTAATCGTTTTGTGCATCAATGTGTAATTTCCTAGAAAATATTACTGCACTTTCAATCAAATTACTCATAGCATCTGTATCGTTACTGATATTTTGTATGTTCTTGGCAGTACTTTCAAATACATTAATACTGTCAATGACATTGAAGTTTGGATTTTCTGAGATTTCTGTTCATATTTTTATCTCTTCAATGATATTCTTCAAGAAGAAAAGAGTAATAATGAAATCAAAAGTTGTTACTTTTTTCAGAAGTCCCATTGCCTTAGCTCTCGTGTTAGCATCAAAAATCCTATTATTTGAGATGCTCTGAAGAAGATCAATAACCTTCTATAAACACTGATTTAAAGCCTTAACCGATTTTGCTCGTGCGGTCCATCTTGTTCTAGACAGGTTTACAAGCACAATACACTGTCAATGTCTTCAAGTTTTTCTTTTAAATGACTAAATCTTTTTGTGCTTGATGTGAAGGAAACAAATAACTATTCCCAAATTTTCTCTTTTCTAGATTCTGGGAGGGGGTGACTCCCCCCCTACCCCCTCCAAGGCGACGCCTCTGTCAGCCATTTTGTTCAACTGAAAAATATTTCTTTTATTACTTAGTTTTTTACTTTTATACCGCTTTAACAAACTACGGCCTAATGTGATAAGAAAACATTTTGCAGGGAATCAAAATCACAAATAGCGGCCAAAGTCATCCGGGCGGTCGAAGTAACAACAGTTGACGGTAACCTTTAACACTGCCTAAATACGGAAAAACAATCTGCAAAATGAAGTGTACGAAATGTTATAAATTTTCTTTCGTTTCAATAGTATAGCAGCATGTTAAACATTGAGATTCAAGAAACATGTCTTCAGCCATACGATCTGTCTCTACCTCAGCAGACGGCAGAGAAAGATCCAATAATATGAAGGTTGTAGCGTAATAAAAAAAATCCCACCAGTTCCTTGTTTTTAGAAATATAATCCTTATATATTTTTCTAGAAATATAATCTTTAATTGTTTAAATGTTTGTCACCTGTGTCTCTAAAAACTCTTGAGCTTTTAAAAAACCATAATTAAAAAAAAGAAAATGTGTGAACTGTTTTACTTTTACAGATTTATTATATTTTGTTTTTTGATCTTATTTTTTTCAATACGATAGAAATTTTTCGCCGATGATGTCTGATTAATGAACATTTGAGAGCTAACGATAAGAAAACTGCAACGGCTACTTCTACAATTTATGATAAATATTTGACACTAGCATGCGCAATGGATGGGATTCCCTGAAATGCTGTTTTAAAACTTTTTACGCAACGTCAAAACGTTGAAATTCGTGTTTTCTGAAAACGGCTTATAAATGGATCAAAGTAGTACTTGCTCCAAAAGTGTAGCAAAGTAATTATTTAATTTCTGATACAAATTTAGGATACATAGGTCAAAACTGTTGTTCTTGATTGAGCCCTATTTACAGCATATGCACCTTTTTCTATATAAAACCTTATATGACAGTGCTATTAGTGCCTTATAAGCATTCTTTGAACTAAACCACTACCTTAAAAGTTAGTTGAGACATTTTTACAGATTTTTTGATGAAAATTATGAAAAATTTTGACATTTTTTACTCTAGTAAATTTGCGCTTATTCTACACATGGATTTAGCCCTGAATTTGTAAGCAAATCAAAGAAATGTTTTTTTGCATGTGATTTTTAACTGGTCAACATGTATTGTGTGTTGAAAAACCCATTTCGTACATAAAATCAGGTAAAAATGCCTAGAATTTCCTTAGTGCTTTGTTTTCAAAATCATTATCAAATGTACAAACTGTAAAGTTCAATATATTTACACTAACAGTGAATTAATTTCTAAAATTTATTCAATTCTATTCATTTCTTGTGATATCTTGGCACTCTTTAATTTATTTGACATGACATTTAAAGCACTGGTCAGTTTATTATTCTCAAATGGCACTAAACTTTGACATAAGATTGGCACAAGTTTTAAATATTTTTTTTGAAATTGACTTTAATTCATCATAATGGGTTACTTATGAGCTTAAATTCTCTTCTAACAAGTAATATTAATCCATTAAAATAAAGCTGAATGGATAAAAATTATTGATAATTTTCTAAAGGAGTTTGCTATTCAAATCCACAAGACAACTGAACAGCCTTCCTTTGTATTCAGGGTGGGTT
Source organism: Hydra viridissima (assembly GCF_058129835.1). Taxonomy (NCBI): domain Eukaryota; kingdom Metazoa; phylum Cnidaria; class Hydrozoa; order Anthoathecata; family Hydridae; genus Hydra; species Hydra viridissima. The sequence goes on along the minus strand of NW_028324306.1, from coordinate 13,031,390 downwards.
TTATCTCTCTTGTATCGTGACCAATGCTGGTGAAAGTCTTGATGTGCAGTCTCAACAGCTTGTTCACTGAATTGTCCTAAGGGAAATTGTTTCATGTTTACAAAGTCCTTGATGTGGTGGAATACTGTGTGGATTTTGGGCGTGATGCTTCCAAGTTGGTTTGCCAAATATGTGGCTTTAAATTGATCAATTTTGAAAGAAAAATCCTTTTCTAGTACACTTCTAAAGCATGAATTTACAACCAAATTAAACTTTTTTGAAAGCTTCAATGACAGCTCTGCAAGCAAGGTTCTTTGAGTTAATATCACACCAACAACAAGGGTGCATGCTTGAGTGTATTTGAAGTCCACAAATAATGTTGGCAACATTCATGTCACATGCAATAGTTATTGATGAGTGACCAGATCTTTTGAATATTAGAATAAGTTTCTGGCAAATCTTCAGAGACTGCTACAAGAATTTGTCTTTTCACACCTGTTGCTTTTGCTGCTCTGGAACTCAAAAGTCGCCTTTTAGGTGGTGAGTTCGATTTATCTTATTCTGTGGAACTCTCAATAATACTGACACAAAACTTGAGGAAACCTTTGCCTCCATCAATGCCTAATTTAACAAAGTAGCCACCTGGAGTTTCTCTAGATTGAATGATTTAACAAACCAAAACAGACAAATCTTTGCAATAAACAACAACATGGGTTGTGTCACAACCTTTGGAATCTGTGGTTTTTAAGTCTGTAAAAGTAAAAAACTCCATCAGTTGTTGACCAGCCATTTGAAAATTGGCATAAAAGTTGGGCTCAATCATCTTCTTGTCTGATGACTGATGAACAGTTTTCACTAATTTTTTGATCCCATTGTTGGAGAGGTCAGTATTAATTTGTACATTGATGAGGTCTTGGGCTGTCAATGTTGATGTGGCAGAATTTAATCTTGCTGCACTTGAGCCTATAGAAAATTTGCATTCATTACCTCCAGCAAACAAAAATCATTTTATAATTAATCACTTACAAAATTATAATATTATAATTAATTTTTGCTGACATTGTACCTGGAGTAACAGGGAGTGGATGACCTCCAGATGCTTTTCCCAAACGAATTGTGGCTTTTGGAGATGCTACCTTATTTTCAATCACATTGGCTGCTATATGTTCTGCAGTTTTGGCATCTAATGAAGCCAATTTCTGTATATTTTCCCTGAACTTTAACTGTAAACAATGATGTGGTAATCCCTTACCTAATGGGCTGAGGCAGTTACTGCATCTCACAGCTGGCATTTGATTCACTTTTATTTTTTCACAAGGTTCACAAGGCTTTTTCTTGAAACCTAGATTGTCCAATTTTGCAAATCAAGCAGTCACACACATGACTACGTGTTCTAGCTCTGACTCGGATAGTTTTGAAATCAAACAACTTTTGCAAACAACATCCTTTCCTTCCTCTTTTCGTCTTAAGGCAGTTCTGCATGATTCACAAAGACCTTGAGGCACACAAGAGTCACACTTATCAAGATTTGTCTGGTAAATGCGACAAACTCTTTCAGCCTGAAAAGCAGTTATCTGTTGGCCACATTTTTGGAGGCAGAGTATGCAGACACACTTTCTGTTCTGCTCATGGTTTCTTGCCTGATTTGGCATTTTAAGGAGTCAGTGAATTGTAGCTGTGTAACTAAACAAATTTAGCCATAATATGAAATTGAAGAAGATGATTGACAAATATTAAGATTTCTGGCAATGTTATTTTATTATTAACATTACTAGCGGACTCTCTGCAATGTCATCATAAGAGATGCCTAGATTTTTTTAATTGTATTTCAAGATTATGATAATTTTTAGAATCCTGCCATCTTTTATAGTTTGAATTTAACACACTAACATATACGTCATATTGACTCAAGCAGATGTATTTCAAATAAATAACATATTGCTGCAAGTAGAGCGACATATTTACCTAAATCAATCCTATTACTTCAGCCTAACAATTTCTATATTACAAAAATGAAATACAAAGTTTTTTACCACATACAACGATTTTCAATTGAAAGTTTTAACAATTTTGGATATTTCTGCAAACGTTTCATTTCAGTGCTACAAAAACAAAGTTTTGTTGTGATTTTAAGTTTTTATGATATGTACGTCACAGCGTACAAAACCAAAGCAAAAATCACGTACGCTCTTATTCACGTGATGATGGGTTGATATTGTTAATTCCTCTTTTGCAAAACACTTTTTTTTTCTAATCATTGTTAAAACAAAAATGGATCAAGACTAAAATCAAAACACTTAAAACTTTGAAATTAAAATTAAGTATATCTTATGATAGAGTAGAAAAAAATATTCATTTTAAGAATAATAAACTGACCAGTGCTTTAAATGTCATGTCAAATAAATTAAAGAGTGCCAAGATATCACAAGAAATGAATAGAATTGAATAAATTTTAGAAATTAATTCACTGTTAGTGTAAATATATTGAACTTTACAGTTTGTACATTTGATAATGATTTTGAAAACAAAGCACTAAGGAAATTCTAGGCATTTTTACCTGATTTTATGTACGAAATGGGTTTTTCAACACACAATACATGTTGACCAGTTAAAAATCACATGCAAAAAAACATTTCTTTGATTTGCTTACAAATTCAGGGCTAAATCCATGTGTAGAATAAGCGCAAATTTACTAGAGTAAAAAATGTCAAAATTTTTCATAATTTTCATCAAAAAATCTGTAAAAATGTCTCAACTAACTTTTAAGGTAGTGGTTTAGTTCAAAGAATGCTTATAAGGCACTAATAGCACTGTCATATAAGGTTTTATATAGAAAAAGGTGCATATGCTGTAAATAGGGCTCAATCAAGAACAACAGTTTTGACCCCCGAAACCTAAAATTTTGGTAAGAACATAAAAATCCTTATTTTATAATGTTGTTGGTATATTCAACTAAAGCACATGTGTTACCCACATTATGGCCTGGGGACTTGTAATAGGCCATAATCAGAAAAGTTTTGCACTGTAAGTGAAAAAATCAACAAAAAATCAACACTAAAGCTATCATAACTTTTGTTATACTGCAGGGATTGGGACAAAACTTTACCCAAACTTTGGTATTGGCATAGGCTACATTGCCACCAAATTTTATTGGTCTATGACTAATGGTATGGATTTTATAGCAGTTTTACTATGTCAAAAAAGAAGGTAAATATTTTTCATTTTGGTAACTTCAAAGTCATTTTTTTCCCGCAGACGTACCAAAAAGATTTTAAAATTTGCACCAGGTGACTCAGGGATGTGTACACTATCACCCCATATAAGTGGCATTCTTGGGTCAGCTAGGTTGGCAATATTGGATTTCATGATAACCGTGTGCGATGAGGAAGGGGGGGAGGGGCTGTGACCGTGGAGGTTTGCCCCATCCGCCCCCCTCCAAAAAAAAAAAAAAAAAGACTTAAGATATTAAACCCAAAGTAATTATTCAATAAAACAACAAAGTATTATTTATTTCAACCATTCAAGACCAGAACAATCGAATTGGAGAAGAAATTTTTTTTGTCCAGCTAACTTGTATTAGACGATTCACTGTGCGGCGTATCAAAATGTTGTTTTTGGCCACCGGCTGTAAATGCGGCAGTTTACATGTTAAAATAATAAAGAGGTAACTCATATACAAAATAAATTATCCTTAAAATAAAAATTATTAATAAAAAACTTAACTTTTTATCTTTAACATAGCTTAAGTATGCTGTATTTAATTTATATGCTCCTATCGTGTATTTGTACAAAATTATATTTCTAAATCCATTTAAGAGGCGCACCATGAATGTCAATCAAATCTATATTACTTTCCTAAAAACCTTGTTTTCACTGTGGAATTATTATGTAATTAATAGTTCTCTATAATTTGTTTAATTAATATAAGTAATTAAGTAATTATTTAGTTGAAAAACATTTTTCAACGAAATGATTACTTAATTATTTATGTTAATTAAAGGACGTAATTTCAGTTGTGAATTAAAGAAATGGTTTTAATTACTAGGATTCTTGTTTTATTTATCAAAATATTGACAGAAAATAATTTCTGTATTGTACTTTGAAGTTGTACATTGTTATAACCATACAACTTTCAATATCTATTTGAAATAAAATATATAAAGTGTAGAGTAAGTTCAAAAATAGAGAGAATAATTTGATTTTTTAAAAATAATTATTATATGCATATATATTTATAACATTAATAAAATATAACCATAAAACTTTATTATAACACAATCACTATAAAGACATCAATCAATCGAAATTTCACGGCGCTAGAAATATATCCATTCCGATATCCATCTGCCAACTCGAGTTGGCAAATATTGGTACTCTATAGCGTACCGCAACGTATTTACCAACGCTAGTATGCCTATTTGAAAATTCGTTTATAACGAAGCGTTTTGCTGCTCTGTAGCTGATGGCGGAAGTCAGCAAAAAATGGCATGACGGACCTTCATCATTTTGCCAATGGCGGCAAGCCACGCTATACATCACAGCGGGCAAGCATTGGCATGCCGGCGGTGACTTCACTAAATTTCTTCGACTTTACAAAGTCAAGTTAAGGCGCATGCAACGAAAGAAGCAGGTCGATAAAGTAAATACTTGCTGAAACTGATAAAATCTTATACCCAACTTCACGTAGGGGTTACAAAACCAGGTAGCGTAAAATCTGATGCCAAATGGAGAAGATTTTGACGTAATCGTTTGTTTAACGTTGATCAAGTTCCCCGATGAGAAAAAACCTTACCACAAAGACGTTGATGTCTATCGGTAACCAAACGCATGGGCAGGTACAAAGTGTGGTATCGAATTGGTAAAGAAAAGGTTTGAAACCAGCTATCAAAACTGATGACGATGAAGAGTTTGTATTTTTTGTGATAACCTAACTGCACAGACTTGAGAATTATTTCGTGCAGAGGTAAAGTCAATAAATGGAAAAGTTTGGTATGGTGTATCATGGGCTACAGGTTTATGGCCAGCTGTGGATTGTGGTATCACATTGTACTCAGATGCTTGAACTGTTTGAAACATTCAAGTGAAGGATTGAACGGAAGAAAAGGACATTGAACGGAACTCAAATAATTTTAGTTGACTCTAAAGCAATTTCACTTTTTTTAACTTTTTTTTAATTTTGCCAACATGCTTTCAAATTTGGTTCACTTTTTCTCTCTTGATAATCTGAAGCTTAAAATTATTAAGAAATTTTTAGTACTGGAGTTGTAAAAGTACCCTTAAAATGAGAAACTTTCTAGTACTCGGCCATTTTCTTGTTGTTTTTTTTTTTTATATAAAAAAAAAGCAACAACAACGAGTAAAGCGTCATTTTATGTTTCTTTCATTCGCATGGAGGCGTCGGCATTTTATTAAAATATGATATTGTTAGCGTGACAAACGTTTTTGCAAAAACAAACGAGATTAAAATAATCTGTCTAATTTAGAAATAAGATGATGATCTCATTCAAGGGCAAAAATTTCTTCTATAATTGTGATATAATTTTCTCATCATTTCCTTTTCTATTTTTAGTTTTTGTCATTTTACAAATCTCATATCTTGTTTCACTAATTTTCAAATTTAAAAGAAATGAATGTCAATCTAAGTTTTAAAGTTTTTAAATTATTACTATAGAAAATACATTTAAATATGAAATGATATAAAATACATTTAAATTTTTACTACAGTAAATATAGTATAGTATAAATGTATAAATATATACATATATAAATATACTATAATGAATACATTTAAATATGGAGATGACATTTTGTTCTGTGCGTGCTTTAAAAAAACAAGCATAGTAGAAAGTGTAATTATCAATTGGCTGTTTCGCCGTTGATCGTGTTGTTAAAAAAATTCAGTTAAATACGAAGTATAATTTTTTGAGGTTCAAAATAAATTTTTTAAGGGTTTCCTTTTTTAAACTAATTGTGATTATCACCTTAAAAATAAGTTTCGTGATCATTTTGAGAAGATAAAGAAGCATTTCCGGTTTTCTTACTTTTATGAATACCTTGTCGATATTATCCCCTTGTTCATGTTATCCCTTAGATTTCTTATTTTTTCGAATGTTTATCGTGATGAAGAGCTATTTAATCACATATTTAATCACATATGAGGAAATGCTGCGTTATAATACCCATTAAAGTTCTATTTTTTTCTTCTTTGAAATCAATTTTTGTTTCACTTTGATAAAAAAAAAAAAAATGTTTATTGTGTTTATTTAAAGTTTTAAAGGGTTTTAAAAAGAGGAAAAATTTTGAAGCATTTATAAATTTTTTCGAAAATTAATCATTTATCAAGTAAATATAAAAACGGTGAAGAGCAGGAATTCTTTCAAATAGAGAAAGCCTCCGCAAAAACATCTAAAATTAAAAAATTATTTGATTGTTTGTTAAAGTTTTCAACCATAATATTTGATGATGCTACGTAATGATTACGCTTTTCCTTTACGTCACACCCATAATTGTGGTGCAATGCAGTTATTAACCTCCTCGTAACTGATGTTTTTTTATGATTATCGCGACCAGATTAAACAGTTACTATTTGTAAGTTGTTTAAAATAGTGATGTATTTTTGTTAGAAGAAAATATAAAAATTTATTATCGACAACTTCTCGAAACGCTTTTATCATGTAAGTTAGTTTGAAATACGTTTCTTGTTGTAAAACCCATTGCTTTGTGATTATTTATTTAGGACTTTTACACCAGACAATATCAAAAAAGCTGTTATCTTTTAGTGATATATTTTTCTTAACGTGAGTTTCCACTCATCCGTTTTTGCTACGGGAAAATTAATCACGTGAGCGTGCGCAGTTTGTAATTTAATTTTGAGAATTAGTCACTGCGCATGCTCAAGTGATTAATTTTCCCAGCCCTTTCCCTTTCCCGTAGCAAAAACGGATGAGTGGAAGCTCACCTTTAAGCATTCAAATAGAAAAAAAATGTGCAAAAATATATCAGCAGATAAACGACGGTTATCTTGGTCCTTTTTAACAGGATTAAGACTTGTTGCAGTGAAAAATCTTTTGTTATATGATTGCATATTGTCTGTGATTTAAATTAGATATGGAATACCAATTACGTTACAGAAAACATCTTATATGATGTAGTTATCTAAATTGAAGCTAACTCCAGTGTGGTCTGTTTTCTGCGGACAGATAAATATTTAGATGGGAGCACGGGCATATTGTAGAATATTTCGCTAACTAGAAAATTTTTCTTCTACGCATGCTGCCCTCAAAACATTTTTCTTGTCTGGAAAATTATCTTAATTTCACTAAAAAATACAAATTCACTAAAAAATAACATTTTTATCAAAAATGTTATTTGTTAGTGAATTTGTATTTTTACAGTTTTAAGGCTAACAAAAAACATCTATCTTGAATCTTGATGCGTTTTGAAAACTTTTGAAAACTCTTTCCAGCCAAATGTCAAAACTTAATTATAAATCTCCGTCAATAAAAATGTTTTGTTGTTGCAAATCTATTATTACTTTCAAAACAAAACTCAAAAAATTAATCATAATAGAGATGCAAGATAAGGGAGTTTTTTAGGGTTGTTTATCACCAGAAAATGATAAAAATGATTTAGAAAATAACTAGCTTGCAAAATAATTTCAAAATCGTTTTCTGCTTTTTAGCTATAGTTAAAGATGTACTTTCTGGTCTTCATTGCATCAATTATGGTTGTTTGCGTTAAAGGCAGCGAAACAAACTTAACCTTAACCACTAACCATTTTTTTGCCACCACAGTTTACACTTCAACCGAATCTATGACAACTACTGAGATTGATGATAGTAATGGAGGAATTGATATTTCAAAGATGACTCTTGAAGAAGTTTGTCAATTATTTGGGTTTTCGGCGGAGAGTTGCTCCTGCGCAAACCCAAACATGACCGAAATTTGTGCTTTTATAAAACAAGGAAAAGAAGTAACCGTAACATTTTCTTGTGATAACGTGACAAATAAAGTAATAGGTATCGGAAATCTTATATCCTCAGCTCTTGCATTGGTTGGTAACGGGTTTGTAATTGGCTTTGGACTTATCGGTTGGGGAGAGCTCTCTAGATTTCGCCGATTAATTACAGGCTTAGCTATTTCTGACTTTGTGTTCGCGGTTGTCCAAACTATTGTAAGTATTCCTGAGACATGGACATGCCGATGGTTGTACGGTTTAGTTCTGTGTAAGGTTCTTCGAGCTATACTAGCTGCGAGCGCTAATATAGCAGTGGGTTTCATAGTCATTGTTGCAATAGATAGATATTTAGGAATTGTACACCTGTTCAGTACAGCCTTAAGTCAAACCAGATTGAGAATAGCTGTGAGCATCAATGTAGTGGCAGGCTTACTTTCAGTTGTTCCGCCGTTGGTAGTTCTTCAGCTCGGGAACTTTACAACATGTGAAGAAAAATGGAGCAAAAGTAATTCCACCGTTTACACATGGGTCTTGTTTTTTGTATATTACCTCATACCAATAGCTTTGCTAGTTGTTCTTTATACAATAATGATTGTTTGGCTGAAAAAAGCTTATATAAAAAGCAAAGTTTTAAACGACGAGCAGCAAAGATTACGCGTGGTTAAAAACAAAAAAACGATGATTATGCTCATTTCAATTTTAGTGATGTTTGCAATATTAGTTCTTCCAAACCGAGTTGTTTGGATTATCAATGATCTTTACGGACTGAGCAACATCAAAAATCGAAACGTGATACGCTTTTTAAAAATGATATCTGAGATTCCGTACGGATTTCATGCTGCTGTAAATCCTATTATTTATTCGGTGGTAGATGATAAGTTCAGATCTCAATTGAAAGACTTGCTCTGTATTCTAAATAGGCGTTCTTCATTAGAAGTGTCGTCATCTCGCAGTATGTCTGAATCAACAATTCAGATGAATTTTGTCAGCACAAGTAATGAAACTCCTTAGGAAGAAACTATTTCAGTTTTCTTGAGATGCGTAAAGACCCGTATATAGAACAGGAATATACACAAAGTGAAAAAGACACTAAATGCTAAAACTATTTTTAAAAAGAATGTTTTGATGGCGTTCCGTGTGGAGCGTGTGAACATTTTGGATTAATTGAACATGTTGAACGTGTTTACATTCAGTTTTTAATACTTTTAAGATTAAAGCGATATTTTTACCAAAAACGCTTCACGAAATGATGTTTTTCATATTGTTTTGTGAAGATTTCGATATAAATTATTAATATGAGCTGCATTAACTCCTTCAAAAGCAGGAAAGCTTAAGACACAACGGACTGTAAAGGACGTAATCATTAAGTGAATCAAAGGTCTTAAATCTGAAGTTCTTTTAGGTCATATGAAATTTTGACGAAGGTGTTTGAAAATAAAATATAGAATATAATAAATTGTCTATAGTTAAACTGACTGTTTTTTAGTGAGAGTTATGGATAAAAACCAATTCTAAAGATTTTTATGTCTTCATTGAAAAGTACTGATTTTAAATATTGATAAAAACAACAGTTGCGTAAGTTTGTGAGCGTGTGTAAGGGTATGAAGGATACACTGCAACATTTTAAGTGAATACCGGTTATGAATATGGCATAAACCGACTCCATGTAACTTAAATCCGTCCTAAATACCAACACTTCTATCTCCTCCTTGCCATCTTGGTGCGAGAAAGCGATTGCTATACTTTTCAGAACTAAACCGTTTTAATAAGAACTTAGGCTTTGAATCTGACAAGTTCTAATTCGGAAATCTTATGTTTGAATCATCTCTGAATAGATACAAAAAATTAACGTATAAGGAACACCTAGCACAGCTATTGGCATGAGGTATTAAACTTACAAAAAACTGAATTTGGTATGGCTTAGCATTCGAAAAAATCCTTATGTGTGCATTAATTAAATTTGTGATTTATAAAAATTATGTGGCTGGCCAACAGCTCCAATGTAGTTGATACCAAGATAATACCACGAGATTAATATATATTATAATATTCACATTTACTTTGAGATTAGTATGGGATTCAATAATATATTGAATTCTTTAAAAGGCCGTCCACCCTCAGAATTAATAACATTTTATCTAATGTATAAAGTTAATCAATGACCATTCAAAGATAGTTACAATAAAGTTTCCCATTATAATCTGGTGAGTATTATTTTTAAAAATAATCTTTTTTATGCTTTAATTGGCTCATCATTATTGTCATTTTTTTCTTCACTGATCAGCTTCTTTCGCTTCAACGTTTACTTGCTTTATTTTTAAGTTTTTATGGCTTTTTTTTTTTGCGTTTTTCTTTTCTTTTTGAGCTTTTTCGTGTACCTTTTTAATTTCTGACTCATAAGTCTTCTTAGAGGTGAACTCAAAGAGTTTATCTGTTTTTTGTTTTGTTTTTTTCTTGCTTTTTTTTGAAGCTATCGCTGAATGTGGCAAAACATAATCACCTCCTCTCCAGGAGATAACTTACTGAAAAGAAGAGACAGTTCATAAGATTTAGTTTCTGCACCAGAAACTGACGGTGTTGAAACTGTAATATAAACTGCATGTTCAACAATAGGTTGTCAGACTTCAGAGCTTAAAGTAACCATTTAGCTATCGCCAAACTTTTATTAGATAGTTTGTATTTCTAGAAATATAGCTGTATTTCTTTGCAAGCGTGCCAGCATATACAAAGCATTTTTCTTTTTTTAATCAATTGCCTACCCTGGCACTGTTGCCTGCAAAATCTTGTAGCTTTCCTTCAAGCTCAAGTGGCATCAATCTTTTTCTTCCTGCTTTTGTACTCATCTCGATTTTTCTATTTATCTTGCCTTGGGTGTTTGTATAAACTTTGCAGCAGCTCAAATAGAAATTTTTGGCTCATTATTACAACTGTTAATAGTCTCAAGTAGAATATCCTCTAACCATTAATATATTTTCCACGAGTCAGTCGACATAGGACTTCATTGCACCGTTTAAACGACTTCAGATCTTTAAGATCATTAGCCATTCTGAAACAAGGCAAATCTTTGTAAATTGTAAAAACTGCCTACGTTCATACTGGTTTCAAAAAAGTCGATTTCATAAGCATAATGTAGATACCAAGACAAAATTACAAAATCCGAAATTTGCTCACTTGAAAATAAGATACGGTTAACAAAAACACTATTTGCCTTATGCGATAGAACGCAAAAACGCTTCATCAAGAGAAGGTATCAACTTTACGTACAAGAACGTAATTTATCGAATGTGCAACTGACGTGGAATCAATCTTGCGGCTGTTTCTCAGTTTAACAGCTGCTTACTAAACAGGAGGAAGAGAGTTTTCAAGACATAAAAGTATAAGAAAAATTAACTCAGAAGTACAATGATTAAAAACTTATTGTCTTCATTAAATCTTTTATGCATTGAAAGTGACACATTCAGAAAAATAAACTTATGAATTTTTTATATTACTACTCTCACCTACTATTTTTTAAAGGCTGATTAATGCATAAACATTAGGGTGTTTTATAAAGCTTGATTAATACATAAACATTAGTGTTTTATAAAGGTTGATTAAGGCGTAAACATTAGGGTGTTTTATAAAGCTTGATTAATGCATAAACATTAGAGTGTTTTGTATAGGTTGATTAAGGAGTAAACATTAGGGTGTTTTATAAAGCTTGATTAATGCATAAACATTAAGGTGTGTCAATTTTATGTGAAAATTCAATTTTTTTGGTAAGAGGGCTAATTTTTTTTGGCATAAGTGAGTCTCTAAAACATGGGGAAAAAAATCAAATTTGAAAAAACAATTTGAAATAATTTGAAAGAAGCTCACATCATATGCATCTGTAAAAAAGAGAATAAAACTCCTTGTCTTGAGTTAAAATTTCTCAGATTTCAAAAGGGAAAAAGTGGGAACCAAATGTGTCTACTAAATAGCAGCTACTGATTGAAATTAAGAGACAAAAAACAACAACATTTAAATGGTCTATAATAGGAAAACAGACAAAGAAATAAAAATAAAAACATCAAATAAATAAATCAAAAATAGACAACGAAATTGTAAATCAAGAAAAAGATTTTGTTGTCCCAAGGCACCTTAAATGAGGTCTCTGTAGATCCCAATAATGAAAGAAAAATGAGTTCTAATCAAACAAGTAAAAAAGTAGTAGAAGAAAAAATTGGTTTATTTAATACAGCTATTCACGAAAGTTTAAACGATTGCAGAATTTTTATCAAGTATGTTTGGTTTTTGTTTAATAAAGAAAAACTGTAAAATGATATCGACTTAATTTTTTTTTTTATTAAAAAAAAAGTAATTAGCTTTAAAATGAGTATGAACATGTTATAAAAATTTTAATATTTAGTTAGAAAAAAGCTATTACAAAAAATCTTATAGGAAAAATAAGAAGCACAAAAGTTTAAACGAATTGCAACATTCGAACAAAAAATGAAAAAAAAGCGAAATTAATATTTGAAGTGTCCTCCTTTGTTTTTATAGCAAAGATAAACTCGTTTATGCAGTGATTCAACTAATTTCATGCACATCACGCGAGGTACCTTCAGCTAGTACTCATTCAAAAGTTGCTTTAAACGCTGAGTTGATTGAATTTCATGGTATGTCAGTTGATTGTCGATCCAAGACCAAATATTTTCGATTGGGTTGAGATCTGGTGATCTAGGGCACCAGGGCATCATATTGAACTTTTTTTTCAAAAAATATTCTTTGATTGAGTGTGCTGTATGAGCTGAAGCCCCGTCTTGTTGAAAGATGAATTGCTTGCTTCTGCCATACAAGTGTCTGATTGATGGAACTAAACACGATTCCAATGTGTTCTTGTAGGTGTATTGATTAATTCGGCCTTCATACAGCTCACAGAAGCCTATACCTTTGTGAGAAAAACATCCCCAGATGCCAACCGAACCTCCACCGCCTTGTCGACGATGTTGCAAAAACCTGTCTGAATATTTCTCAGTTGCAAATCTTTTGACATAGATTCTTCCCTTGCGGTTTACAACTTGAAAGTTAGCTTCATCACTCCAAATAACTTTTGCTTACTGTTCTACAGACCAGTCCAGCCTTTCTTTGGACCACACTCGTCGTTTACGTTTATCCGTGATTGAAAGAATAGGTTTTTTAGCAGCTATGTACGTTCCAATACCTTTGTCCGACAATGTTCGTCTCACGAGCTCTCTGCTAACTTTTGGATTATTTTTTGACTCATTGAAGATTTGTGCTAGCTTTTTTGTAGCTGAGTCTGGGGTTTCCTCTGCTCATTCTGAATATACCATTTTTGTCACGGTTGCTGAGTTTGGATGGTCTCCCAGTACGCGGCATGTCGGAGACGTCCTTGGTAAGTTCCCAGGTTTTGATGGTTTTTCTAACGCAATATTTAGAAATATTAAGTATTTTACCTATTTGAACGTTTGTGTGATTTTTTGTCCGCGCCATACCAATAACTTGCCATTTGATGTCACTAGAAACTGATTTTCGACCCATTTGCACGCAATTGAAATTAATTTGAAATTCACAATATTTTAAGTTGATTTTTAATGAATTAAAAGCTGCCTGATGATGTTGTGATGAATTTTTTGATTGAAAAACTACTCAATTATTTGCTAATTAATTAATAAATTCGGTGCGAAAAAAATTTCGCAGCGGATTTATCAATTAATTAGCAAATAATTGATCCTAAATAAAATCGTTTAAAATTTTGTGAAACCTCTTAATTTGTATCACCTACCTTTTAATGAAATTTCTGAGTAAACGGTAATGAGTCAAAACCTACTTTTTTTTATTCTATTAACAAATAACCTATATACCAAATTGGAAAAATAATTATTTTGATATCTATTTCCGTTAGATTTTTATTCAAGAAAAACCGAAGATTAGATTTGAAAATTCTGCAATCGTTTAAACTTTCGTGAATAGTACCATCAATAAAAAAGAAATTGGCTTTAGCGAATTTAAAGCATCATAAAGGTTTAGGAGAGACTGCAGAAATAGTAACTGCTGCTCTTATTGATGCTAAAATTATCTCAAAAGGAAATGCTAGTCTTGTCAATGATCAAAATAAAGTAAAAAGGGCACAGGGAAAAATTAGAAAATAGCTAACCTCAAAATATGAAAATGAACTTAACAATAATCGTTTGAGTTGTATGCTTTTTGATGGTAGAAAAGATGATACTAAAGTCTTTATCAATGTTAAAGGTGGGAAATTCCCAGATCTAGTAAAAGAAGAACATTATACTGTTTGCAGCGAACCTGCTGGAAATTATCTTTTCCATTTTATTCCTGAAGAATTAGATTTAAAAAAACCTGCAGAGATAATTGCAGATCATTTTGTTAAATGGCTTAAAGAAAGATCCTTGTACTTTACATCACAAGCTGAGGCTGTGATAGTACCAATGTGTATACTGGATGGGAAGGAGGAGTAATACATTGGATTGAAAAAAAGCTATGTAAGAAACTTGTTTGGATTGTATGTGGTCTACACACTGGGGAAGTAGGGCTAAAAAGGCATATTAAATTTTACCTGTTTTTGAAAGATTTTAACATACTATTTTAAAAAAATTTTAAGGAAATTAATAAGACATTTAAAGTATGTTTAGAAAAAACCTTCAAATTAAAAGGAAATTCCTTGGTTTGTTAATATTATACATACTTAATTGTTAAATTATGAAGACTTCGTTATTTTTGTAGATATAATATACATATTTATTTATTTTTGATTACTTTTAAAATACGTTTTGAGGAAGCAGAGCACATCTAAAGTTTCATCGCCCAGACGACTTCTTATTTTTGCACGTTCTGACTCCACACTGGTAGGCTTAATAGTCATTGAAAAATTATACGCTCTTTGCAGAAAAATCACCACGTGTTCCTCCATTTTCAAACAACACCATTTCCTTTTGAATTTTCAACGATAACGTCTAACATCAAGTTGGTATGCTGGGCAAATGTGCTTTTTTTTTATAGCTTTATTAAGTTCGTCTGTGATTCTTTTGCTGTTTTTAAGAGCAAAAGAAATAGATTCAGATGAAGAGTTAGAAGAATCAGAAACAATTTCGAGTAGTGCCTCATTTGAAACAGAAAGTTCAACTTCTGATTCAGACTCATTAGCTGTTAATGATGTAGCTGGATTGGTAGCGTCTAGTCTTTCAAGTAACTCAACTATTAATTTGGACAATTTGTTGAAGTGGGAACTGTTACTAGCTCTATTTCAGATTCGAACTGAATGTTGGTTCTACCATTGTGCAGATACTGAAGGATCCCACATGCATCGGTACGCCTTTGTTGCATTCGAAGAACGAGAGATGAATGCAACTTTTGACTTATAACGTTGTTAGTATCTTTAAGTTTTTTTAACATAAAAGTTATGGCAACATCGGCTGTAAACAAACTAGAACCCGACGGCAAAGGGCCTCAACTTTTGCTTTTACTGGGACTAGCGCATTAATGATAGCAGATACAGTTTTAATCTCAATATTAGATAAAACCAAAGATTCACCTTCCGGTAGACTTATGTCTATTAATGCCTTTTGTATACAATTTTTTAATATATATATTTTTGTATATAATTTTTTAAACTTTTATTGAAAATTGATCTTTATTGAAACTTTACATCAAGTATTAAGAAAGAGAGATGGCATGCAAATATATGTAAAAACTGATAAAGATGAATACTTAACTTTAAATGTAGAACATGCAGATACTATTGAAAATATCAAGGCTAAGATTCAAGACAAAGTGGGAATTCCATCAGACTAATACTTGCAGAAACTGTGCTTGAGAATGACAGAATGTTTAATGGATATGACATACAAAAAGAGTCAATTTTAAATCTAATATTAAGACTTAGAGATGATATCCAAATATATGTAAAAAGTAATAAAGGTGAATATTTAACATAAGATGTAGAGCCTGCAGATTCCATTGAAAATGTTAAAGCTAAGATATCAATGATAGGAGGTATGCCAACTGATGAGCAAAAGTTATTTTTTGGTAAAACACAGCTTGAGAACGATCAGACACTTACCAACTACAGCATTATCAATGGTTCAGCACTTCAGCTATTGCGTTTTATTAACTTTAATATTGAGTTAATAACTTCAAAGACCATTTCTTTACAGATTGACTCAAACAAACCTGTTTATGATATAAAAAAAATGATTTATGATATTAAAACTATTCCAATAGATCAACAAGATTTAATATTACATGCAAAATTTAATATGCAAAATTACTTAATTTATTAAGTACTTAAAAATTCGACAGTCATATTGATTCGACAATCATATGGCAAGTTGTCAATGAAGATACAATTCAAAAAGTAAAATTTTACATTTTTAATAAAACTGGCTTTCTTCCTACCAATCAAATCTTACAATATGAAAACATTGAGTTTAATGATGATTCAACAGTAGGAGAAGTTAATAATGATAAGAGGTCATTCATGTTTTTCAACTTGTCTGTTAAAAACACCAAGTATATCATTGTAAATATTTTTAACAAAAAACAGGTTTTGTTAGTTATAAACCGATCATCTACGGTGTTAAGTGTTAAACAAGATATTGATAGCAGAGAGCGTATTCCGGTGGTTAAACAAGTATTGTTTTTTACCGAACGTGTTTTGGAGGATAATAAACTTTTAACTTTTTATAACATAATTACCAAATCAATTTTAAAATTGCAAATCAAAGATGAGACCACTCCAATTTTTGTTAAAATTCGTTATGGTAAGAATCTCACTTTAGAAGTAAATTCAGCCGATTCTATTGAATCTATAAAGAAATTAATAGTCGCTGGATTGGATACCTCCATCGTTAAAAATGGTCTGGTTTTTATTGGGTCACAACTTGATAATAAACGCTTTGAAGGTTCTATCATTAAACAGTTAGCTTATATACAGCTAAACTTATATGAATGTAAATTATCAAAATATTTACAACACTAAAATTCCTAAACTGTATAAATCCTGCTAAGTTTTTAACGTTAAGAATGGATTGACATGAACTGACTTTAAAAGGTATTCTTAAAAAATTTTTTCTGAGTGACCAATATAATGAATCGCCATATAAACATTTTGTAGGTTGTGTAATCACTGAAAAAAACAGTTGACATAAAAGCACATGAAGCTGCAATCAGAAGTTTCATAAGGTATGTATATGTTTACATGAAAGTATAATTCCTTGTAAAAAAATTCCAGTTAATGAAGGGCAAGAGAAATAAGAAAAGACCTAAGAGTAAAATGCATTTGGAATGGTTGATAAGAAGGAAGCCAATTGACGGGGAAGATTTATGTAAAGAATGAATAAATCTTATTTATTTCAGTTAGACTAGCAGCTATAAGATTTGGTATGCATGTATGCATGCATGCATGTAAGAACTTTATATGTGCATTAAGTAAATATGTGAAAAATTAAAACTATTTGGTTGGCCATCACGTCTAATGTAACTGACAACAAAACAATAACACGAGAGAAGAGATTAATATAGAATAAAATATTTATAATGAGATTATCATGGGATACACTAGAGATTAAGTCAAGACATTAAATTCTAAGACCAAGATATTTGGGTTTAAGACCAAGACCAAGACTTCAAAAAGTCAGACCAAGACTAAGACTTTGAAAGTTTGAATAAGACCAAGATCAAAACTTAGATTCTGAGAATTCCAACACAATCCGAGACCAAGGCCAATACTCCAGGCTTTCAAGACTAAGACCAAGACTCTAAGCATTGAGACCAAGACCAAGACCAAGAAAGTTAAGTATCAGTCTCGAGACGTCTCGAGACCTACATCTCTGTCATAAACCCATGTTACATCTTTTTACATGGAAGGATGAATGTCGGAGGTATATAACTTTGAACTGCATTTACACCAACAGACCTAAATAGTGAGCAGTCTCAACAAGATTGGATGGAAGAAAATGCTCGCAAGCTTGGATGGAAGAAAATGAAATAAATATAATACCGTGGCCATCTTGATTGCCAGATTTGAATCCAAATCAGCTCTATTGGGCTTGGACAATTAGTTTGAGTCAATGAGTTAAGTTTAAGGTGGTAGTACCCCAAAAAACAGGCTATATTTTTTTTTTTTCAAAATTTAAATTTAAAAAACTTTCATTCATTTATCATTTATCATATTTCCTGCTATATCTTGAAAAATACAAGTCCAATTTACATACTTTTTTTGTGTGCTTATGACTAAATTGTTCCTTAAGAACCCTTGTTACTTTTCGATCTAATATCCATAAATTGAAACCTCATATTCGTTTCGTTAAAATATAGATAATAACCCTTTTGTAAAATTTATTTGATTGATCGATGTTTTTGATTAGTTGTCTGATAAATGAGTTCAAAAAAAAAGATATGCTAAAACAAGAGCAAAGAAAAGAAAGTTTCATAAATTAGAAAAAGATTCTCCAAATAACTCCAATGCTTTACAACAAACTGTTTTGTCTCCATATTCATCAAGCAATATAAGTGGATCGGCATCTAGAATAAAAAAATAATCTTGTCTCTTTTAATTGTAGAAAACTTTGATTATGAAAAAAACAAAGAGTGTAATATAATATTAACTCAAATTTATTTTCAAGTTTGTTGAAAACAATTGGAAGATGCCCAGAATGTTATTCGTCATTCAATATTGTACACGACATTAATAAAAAAGGAGGATCTTTCTCACATTTTCCTAATTTCTTGTCTTTTTAAACTTCGAAATCAATAGAAAATAAAAATGAAGTAGTCAAAGGTAAAAAAATGAAAGAAATTAACTTACATACTGCGTTAGCTTTTCAAGAAATGGGCAAGGATACACTGCAATTATTACTTATTGTTGTTTAATGAATATGCCTCCTGTTATGACTAAACGTGGTTACCATAACATTTATAACCAAATTCATCTTGCTTGCATTGAAACCTCTAGAGAGAGTACAAAAAAAGCCTCAGAGGACATACGTAGGGAAAACTTGGTGAAAATTATGATGAATCATCAATTGTCAATGTTGCTGTTAGTTTAGATGGTTCATGGCCGCACAGAGGATACTCCTCAATGAATGGTATAGCCACAGCAATATCTTATGGAAAGTGTATTGATGCTGCTGTCCAGACAAAAAGTTGTTACCCCTGCAAGATATGGTCAAAAAGAAAAGGTACTCCGGCTTATGAGAACTGGAAGATCACACATAACTGCAAGATCAATCATAAGGGTAGCTCAGGAAGTATGGAATCTGTAGGCGCTGTACAAATATTCAAGCGATCTGTTAAGGAGCTTAAACTCAAGTATCTAACATACATTGGAGATGGAGATACCAAGTCTTATATGCAAGTATGTGATGCAAATCCATACCCAGGAGAAATTATTGAGAAAGCAGAGTGCATTTGACATGTTCTGAAGAGAGTTGGAACAAGACTACGAATGTTGCGAGATTGTTACAAAGGTTATACATTACCAGCTGGAAAAAACATCAGTGGGAAAGGAAGATTAACTGATAAATGGATAAATTTTCTTCAAAACTATTATGGAATAGCAATACGCAAAAATATTGATAATCTACATGGGATGAAAAAGGCTGTTGCCGCAGTACTTTTTCACTGCTCACAATCTGACAACTTCGAGCAACAACACCAAGTTTGCCTTAAAGGTTAAAGTTCATGGTGTAAGTACCGGTAACCGGGGCTTTTTTTGAAGCATGAATGTAATTATGGTGCCGTCAAACGGGGCTACTTTACTCCGTTTTTTATGATTATTCCAATGAAGTTAAATTTAAGCTTAATAAAAAGTTTGCTTTATAAAATAAATTGATTTTTCAATTTCTAAAATGTTGTTATAACTACTTTGTAAAGAAAAGAAAAAAAAATTTAAGATTTAATATGTACTGAGTGAGGTTTTAAAATTGGTGCAAAGTATCCCCAATAAGAGGCTTACTTTGCAACAATTTAAAAAAATATGTTTTTTAAGTTAACAAAATATATATTGAGGAAAAATTTGATTTAAGTATAAAGTTAAGCTCAACAATTTTATAAAACGCTACTTTAAATAATTAAAATATTTTATGTGTTTAAAAATATGGTCTTTAAACTCTAAAAAAAAAAAAAAAAGCCCTGAAAGTTAATTTAATCATGAGGTTATATTCAGTAATTTCTCAAAACAGTTTATTAAATAAGTGTAATATTTTCTTTTAAATAAACAAACATCAAAAACAAAAAAAACAAAAAATCCAAAAATAGGCCATCTCATAAATAAAATAACTGAATTAAAATACCAATATTTTCACATTATTCCACACTATTAAACAATTCTGGCACTGAGAAGATCCCTCTTTTGCTCAAAATTTTAGGAGGGCTTATTCCTCCAATTATTCTATTCCACGTATAAAAAAAATCTTTTTTTTTCAGAGGCCATTTCCAATGATATGAAGGTTTTACCATGATACTTATTGTTGCTCCATTCTCGTCAAAACATTTTATGATTCCAGGAAAATATTCATTTTTTAAATTTATTACAATTACAAATGCATCAATCTGCTTGTTAATTGGTTTCACCAAGTCATAAAATAAATGGTTATCAAGAAGCTGGGTAGCTAATCATTCTGTTTTACTGGAGCCATCAAGTGGTTTTTGAATTTTTCTCTAACGCTTTCTGGTTGATTTTGACGGTTGACTTGGACCTGGTTGTGGTTCAACATTATTTTGATTTGGAATCGATTTGTTTGAAACTAGTTCCATATCAAGTAACTCTAAATAAAAGACTTATTCCTGCTGGTATGTTAACTAATTTCTTTTTTGCTAACTTTGGTTTTGTCACAATTGAAGTTCTTGTCAATTTGAGAGCATCCAAAAATGACCAACAGAAACACTATTACCGCTAATGCGATAGAAAGCAAAAACGCAATACAAAAAGGTATCGATTATACTTACAAGAATGTAATTTATCGAATGTGCAACCGACCGGAAATTAATTTTTCAGAGTAGTAGCCAGTAACTAAACTGGAGGAAGACTGTTTTCAGGACTTAAAAAATATACGTTAAATGAACTGAGAAGTATGATTAAAAAGATGTTATCTTTATTAAATCTTTTATGCGTTGAAAGTGATACACATTCAGAAAAATAAACTTTATAATGGAGAAATAAACTTTTAATGGAGAAATAAACTTTATGATGGAGATTTGTGTGAAAAAAGTTTTAGTATTTTCTACTTTGTTTTTTGTGTGTTGAATGTATTATTAACCTTAAATAGAATGATTTTTGTGGCCAAATGAGTTTTATCATTCTAATTTTGTTTCTTTGTGTATTTCATTAATTATTGCTGTCATTAAAATAATATTTTCGGATTTTTTTCATTTACTACTCTCGTCATCTATTTTATAAAGGTTGTTTAATGCATAAACATATCTTAGATAGCGGTAGTAAATTTAGCACAAACTATTATCACAATATTGCATTTAACATATTTACAAAAGACAGTGTATAAACATTTTCGATAGTATCAAAAATAGCCTAGCGCCTCTCGGTCTAAATCCGGCCATAATCAAGCGACATTAGACTTTCAACGAAATCTAGTTTTCATTAAGCTTAGTTTTCGTTGTTTATTGTGTTTAAGTAATACACACGCAAAAATTTTACAAAAAACATCTGTTTCTAACATCAAAGATTTTGTAAATTTTTTGCGTCATGTAAAGGAAAGATAAAAGATATTCAGTTTTTTTTTGTGTATTGTAAAGCATTTATTCAGTTCATAGAATTCCTAAAGTGTAACATTTAGAGTAAATGTTTTACTATAATAACTCGCTTGATATTCGTGAAAAACGCACTATCATCATAAATTCTCAACTGCATAAATGACCAAGAAATGAGTACTATATTGTTGTTGTTTAACGTATACACTTTCGGCCATCACAAAAAGAGGGTATATAATATAAATAGCGCATTCCAGAATGCAAAACCGCAACTTTCTTTTCATTAAATTAATTCTAAGTATTTAAATCCAGATAAAAAATAGATCAAACCCATTGGTGGTCAAATGCAACAGGTTGCAATTGGTGGTCAAGAGTAACAGGTTGCAATTGGTGGTCAAGCGCAACAGGTTGCAATCTGAAAAAATAAAAAACCAGTAACACTTTAAATGGTCACCAAGAACTGAAATCGCCGAATCCAGAACTAGTCATCTTTTTCTTTTGTTTCGGCGAGGGTGAACTTTCATCATCTTCTGCGAGTCGTTTACTAAACGAAGATTCACGTATAAGCATTGTAAGCAAATATAATGTAACAATACAATTACACAATGTAATAATACAATTGCACAATGTAACAATAAAATTGCACAATGTAACAATACAAATACAAAACGTTCACGTATAAGCATTATAAGCAAATACAATGTAATAATACAACTGCACTAACTGCACAAATTTGCTTTAGACAAATTTAACAATTACACCTTATATTTGTAGGTATGTACTTTCCGATGCCGGATGACCTGTACACTTTGGGTTTATTTTCTCCCTCGCGAGAGACTTTTCGAAGTTTCTGAAGCTGAGCTTCTTCCTGTTTTAAAGAATGTAAAATTTAATAACTTTAATGAAAAATGGAAAGCCTTTTAAAATTCTATAAAGGTGGATCGCAAATAGACCTGAAATACAATCGGACAGAAAAATTAGACTATTTAAAATTAGAACTGGTCGCCGTTAAGCTTCTGCATTACAAGTGTTAAAGCATTTCGAAGCCGAAGCTAAGAAAAATCTTAGCTTTACATTGACCAGTAAAGGGTTAGTGAGAATAAACTTTTTTCAGTTCAATACTTTTGTTGATGAAAAAAAGGGTTGTTGACAAAAATATCATTCCTTCTGCTTATCCACATATCCATTGAAGCCCCAATGCCATTTTGGACATTTACCTTTTGAATCCTTCTGATTCAACAACATTGAATAAGAAGGAGCAATCAACTAACAGTTCAAGTAGTCGAAATCATAGTCAAGTTGACACTTGTTAAAAATTGAAACTTTAGACTGAAAATACCGAATAATTGAATTATTGTTAGGTGTGTATTGAGTTGGCAACAACTTCTTTTATTTGTGTGCTTAGAGTGGAGTGTTGTGGGATTGTTGATGAAAAATTATGAAACTCAAATGTGTAGTTATTGACCTATTTAAATGAGGTTATTAAATGCTCATGGACCATTAAAGCCAGTTAAAATACTACCAGCAAAAGCTCAAAAATATTAAAATAAGATCTTATACTTTGAATGTGTTGAATTTTCTCATCCTCACAGTTCTTTTTATACTCAATTGCATCTACTAAAGCTTGGTAAAGTTTCAGTGTATTTACATCTTCTTGCTCAGCTTCCGCTAACTTAGAGGGAGCAACAGTTGCTAGATTTTGTTTGTGATGCTTTAAATAAAACCTTGAAGCACCAGTTGACGAATTAATTATTTTTAGAATTCTTCCACATCACTTACGTTTCCCGGAAGAATCTTGTTCACCAGGAAGTGCTTTGTCGCGAGTCTTTATTAAACTCTTTCCATAATGATTTAGCTGATGGAGATGATTTTTTTTTTAAGCTTCAGAAAAGTTTTTTTTTTTTTAATTCAAGTCATTTAAACCAGCACAAAAAAGGATTTGATGTTTTAACTGAATTTAGAAAATTATTTTAATTTCATTGAAAATAATTAAGTTCACTTAAAATATTTAATATTATTTCAAGTTCGCTTTGTAATAAAGCTAGAACATTACCGTAAGTACTAAAATTTAAATCAGACAAAAGCCGTATTTTACCATTGTTATTGGCATTTTCATTAAGATAATTGTTCATATTTTAGAAATAAATCAAAATTTAAACTTTGAAAAATCAAAACTTCGAAACTGGAACTTTCAAAATACTTTGAATGATTGACAAAAAAGCGACAACTTTGTACACTTGGAAGACCATAATTTCGAAGCCTAAATTTTCCCAACGTTTCCAACGAAAGTGTTATGGAAATTCTAAGTTAAACATTCATAATGCAGAAGCTGTTAACAAACTAATGTGCTAAATTCATGACTTAAAAAAATAAATCTATTTTTTCAATGAAATACAAAAAAAAATAAAATGTATAAAATACATGAAAAATATAAGACTACCTCAGCTTTCTTTAGTTGATCATCTTCTTCTTGTTTAAGCTTAAAAATTATTTTATATGCTATTTATTATTTATCATCATCATCGATATCATCATCGTCATCATCGTCATCGTCATCGTCATCGTCATCGTCATCGTCATCGTCATCATCATCATCATCATCATCATCATCATCATCATCATCATCATCATCATCATCATCATCATCATCATCATCATCATCATCATCATCATCATCATCATCATCATCATCATCATCACCATCACTTAATTTAATCTATTAACGGCGATAGTAATCATGGTGAAATGCCAATATTTATTTTCAAAGGAATATCTCATTTTAATGTGAAATAATAAAAAAGCTATGATTTTGATAAAAAAAAATAAAAAAAATACTTGATCATCGACTTCTTGAAATGGATTCACGAAAACGGTCATGTTTAAAATCTTTATTTCCTCCTAAAAAAACCACGATTTAAGATAATGTTATGATTTTAAATTATGATTTATGTAGGAAAGTGTGATTACGAATATTAAAGAAGCTTTTAACGTTAACTTTTTAAAGTTCTCCTAAAACTTACACTTTCTAAAAATAAATTTCTAAAACATCACCTCACCCATCAGTACTAAATGGAAAACTTGTTTATTCAACGGGTTAAGAAGCACGAGGAAAAGAGAACAAAGACACAATTTAAGAATTTCAGTTGAATGAAAAATAAATAACAGAATTTCAAAACAGAAAAACCTTAAAATTACAAACCTTTATCCTAACTAACAGTTTCAAAGAAAGAAGCAGAAAAAAAGAGTGATAATTCAATATAACAAATTTTAAACAAAGCAAATATATCGCGGAGACAATTTATTACGGAGAACAACGTATTACGGAGAGTAGTCGTGAGTACATTAAACGAAAAAACCACAGCAGAAAAAGAATCTTACCAAAGGACGATCTTGCTCATTACATTTGATCGATTCAATTTTAGTTAGAACATCCAAGCCTCCAACAACTCTGTAACAGTCATTAGAACATTATTGGATATTGCTAAAAAATGTGTGCCTTATAAATTACACAAAAAAAACTCACTCACCTCCCGAAAATCGTGTGCTTATTATCAAGATGTTGACAAGATCGGAAAGTAATAAAGCTAAAAAAAATTATGCGTAACATTTTTTGCGAAAATATTGCAACGAAAGAGAGACTTAAAAATCTTTTATCGATAAAAAAAATTATGCGTAACATTTTTTGCGAAAATATTGCAACGAAAGACTTAAAAATCTTTTATCGATAAACACGATTTATACCCTGAAATTCAAATAGCATTTAAAATTAAAAAAAGATATTTATATATCAAACTTGAAGAAACCTTAGAGCTTTGATTTTATTTGTATTAAAAGTTAAAGAAACAAAAACATATACGCACAATTGTGAACCGTTCGTATTTTTGCCAGAATTAGCCATGCTCAGAATACCGCGCCCTAAATGTTACAAACAGTAGAAACTTTCTCTATAAAAATACAAATAAACAAGTGCCGTCAGTTCATTTGTCTCGATTATTTTAGAAAGGCAAAAAAAATTTCCTTTTAACGTTGGGTATGAAATTTAAATGAATCCTTCACAAAAAAGATAAAGAGTGAAATAATTACCTGAGTGAGTCAAATTTGGTTTGAACTCATCTTTGAAGCTTTTTAGCCATATTGATTCACCGCCAATATGTAAAAAAAAGATTGCACAAAAAGACATGGTTTCAATTAAGGGTTTATAATTTACAAGAAAAAAAGCAATGCACAAATAAGAGGCGTGATGTATTCAATGGAAAGGGAACCATGAATTATAACCATGAGAACTAACCATGCATTAGAGTACAAGGTGCGGGAAGTGTCTGTATTATCTTTTTTTTTTTTATGGAAGAATTTAAAATAAATCTTTTTTTGCTAATTTTTATCAATTTAAAAAATACATAAATCTTGAATAAAAGCAAGCTTCAAACAGCAAACGTTTGATCTTTTCAAATTCCGGCTCCTCTTTGGCATGTCCAAAAACATTCTGTAGAATTCGTATTATTTCTTGATTTGACTAATTTTTAAATGCTGCACCAAGAATTGATTTTAATTGGATGAGATACTGTTTTGTGAAATTTACTCTTTATTTTACTTAATATTTTTATATTATTTACATTTATTGAGAAACCTTTAGCAAGTAGAGAAAAGCAGAAACCACATACAAGTCACATACTTTTTTTCTTCTTGTTTTAAAGCGCATTGACATTTTTTTTTTTTTAAAAAAAAAACTTATTTAAAATATCATTAAATAAAAAATTAGATAACTTTTGACCTAATCATTTTTTTAAATTATTTTAAAGAATAATTCTTAAATAAATCTTGTATTAGGTTGTCATACTAAAATACACAATTACTTTTTAAAATGTTACCGAACACGATATGGTGATTGAAAAAACTACGATAAATCAAAATTGGTGCAACCAACAGATAAACATCAAAATTTGTATTTAAAATACTTCCAACTACTTTTTTCCATCGCTTTGCATAAAATTTAGAAAACCTTTACAAATCTCGTTTGTAAGTATTCTGAAAATGCGGATCTTGACAAACTCTTCGTCCAAGCCTAATAGCGTTAAATTGGATTTAAATCTAGCAATCAAGCTGGCCATGGTATTTAGTTTATTTCATTTTCTTTCATCCAAACTTGCAAGCGAAACTTGACTGTGAAGGTTGTGTGGGCAGAGACTGCCACTAGTCCTTTCAATCAATAGTATGTCTGCTGATAGAGCCATGGACACACCTGTCTGGAGAGCCTCAAAACATAAAAGTCATGCTTAAAAAATAAAACTAACTGCGTTTGGTAGCCCATATATCCATGTTTCAAAAAATAAAAAAGTTGAAATCATCTGCCTACGTCCAAGGAAAAAAAATGACTTTGATATTTCTCATGTTATTGGCTCCTTTCCTAAAGGCATAAGGAAGAAAAGATGATACTTATTTATGAATAACTATAAAATTTGATAGATAATCACTAGAAAAAGTAAAATTTGATAAAAAATAACCATATAAAATAAACAAAATGAAACTAGATTGCTTTTATTGCTAATCCATTTTAAATTGCATAACCTTAGGGGTATCTTTAACTGCTAATTCGCTTTCTTTTAAAAGTGAAGTTTTTTAAACATTTTTTTAAGCCCATATTTTTTGAATAGCTAGGTCCATTTTATTGCTTAGTACTAAATGTTGCAGTGTTACATATTTATCTCATTTAATAGTGAAATAAGGAAGCTGTAAAATCATAATTTTTTTTATTAGTTGCTGACAATAAAATAAGTGCTTTATCAAATGAAAACACAAACAAGTACTTTTTACTATTTTAACTTTACTTGGACTCTTTCAGAGTGCCCAATAGTGCCCAATCTCATGAAGAGTGTAGAAAAACAGTGTGTGTTGTATGTATGAAAAAGTGTAATTCACCAATTTCTGGTGTAGCCTTTGAGAGATTCAAAAATATTTTTTCAACAGACATTGACTTTTTGGACTCTAGAGTTCCAACTGGAAAGTGTGGAATGTGTAGAAATCAACTTAAAAGAGTTGAAAGAAGAGTATCTGTCAAGCTGCCTACTCTTTACAATTTTCAAACTATCAATGTCAAGACTGTGACAAGAGGTTCCAACTGTAACTGTCTGATTTGCCAAATTGGTAAGCTGAAGCTGACTGAAAAACATCCTTTGGATAATTCCACAACTTCAAATCCCACAAATTCCTGAAAAGATGTTCAGATTGTTTGTCATCACTTGGGAAAGGCTTACCTCATAAATGCAACTCTACTTCTTTGAATTTAAACCTTAGAGAAATTTCAACAGAAAACAAAAAAGTATTTGAACAGATAGCCTCTGCAACTATCAAAGGTCAAGAATCATCACCAGGTGGGGCAATCAGGCTATCAGTGACTGAGGAAGGTCGTCCATTACCTGTTACCCTCGGTACCTTAAATCTTGTATCTTTCCTGTTTTTAATGGTCCCATTTTGTCTGTTCTAAGATTACATTTCATAACAAGGTTTTTTAAAATTTGTCTTTAGGAGCACCATGTTCAAAATCAACAACTGCAGAAAAGTATAAGTTAAGTGCCTAAGAGCTGGTGCAAATTCAGCAAGCTACAGTCATGTCTAATATTGGAGTCAAAAAATTTGCAACAACACTAAATTTGGTTTCCAAATCGCCTCTTTTTGAGCCAAACTATCGATCAAAATTTCATGAAGCAGGGTTGCAACTTGCAAATTTTTTTACAAAAACTGCAACTGCATCATAAGGCAAAAAAATCCTACACAAAGAGTACAAAGTTGTTCACTGCAAAAATCTCTCCAACTTTCTAGCAGAAATTTCACTTAAGAGACAACTTCAAGCAGGTCATCTCATAAAAGTTGGGATTGATGGAGGTCGAGGCTTCCTAAAGCTTACAGTAAGTCTTCAAAGATTGAATGATGAAGATGATTCAAGCAGTCCACCTTCAAAAAAAAATTGTCACCTCTCAAGCATTAAAAGATAGTGGAGTTAAAAAGCAATTACTAATTGCAGTTGCAGAGGATCTACATGAGAATTACAGCAACATCAAAAACTTTATTGAGCATGTTCAACCTGGAAATGTAGACTTTGTGGTCTCTTGCAACTAGAAAGTTGCTAACATTTTATGTGGGTTGCAATGTCACTCTAGTTCACATCCATGCCTGTACTGTGATAGTGAAGCAAAGAACTTAGCTGAAAAAGGTGCGCTCAGGACGCTGTCTGATCTTCAAAATTGTTACACAGACTTTCTTTCAAAAGTTGGTGACATTAGTAGAGCAAAGTTTTTCAAAATGTTGTCCATAAACCGCTTCTAAAAGCTGATCCAAATAAATTCATTTTCGAACTAATTCCCCCAATGGAACTTCATCTGCTTATTGGGATAGTAAATCACTTGTTCAAAGCACTAAAAGAAGCATTGCCAGAAGTAGATGGCACTGCTTCTTTTAGTGCTTTGAACAAGCACTAAAAGAAGCATTGTCATCAATAAAGATTTAGAATATTACTCTTTTCTTTTTTTTTAAAAAAAAAAAACAAACTGTAACCTTAGTAACCTATTAGTAACAATATAAAAAATTAAATCAGAGGTGGGGAGAAGTTGAACCCAATGGTTTTTATGATAGTGTTAAAAATAGAATTTCTCAATTCTATGGTATCTGGGTAAAAGTTCTTGCACCATCTGTTTTTTATGAGATTTTTTTTTTTTAATCATGTGTTTGCTTTGAATACAGAAACAAATACATTAGGAAGTGATTAAAAATTTGAAAATAAAATAAAAATTTGTAAAAATGAAATAAAAATTTTCAATTAAAATTATGAACACTTAATTTTCATGTGTAATTAGCTCACTGTTTGTGGTCTTCATGTAAGACAATTATCTACTATTATAATATATCCTTTAAACTCCTTATATAAATTGTTGTCTTTTGAACCTTGAGTATTTTTTTCTGAACTCTGTTAATTTGCAGTAATATATTTATTTAAACATTAAGATATTATCAATTTAATTTATCTTTGTCCATAATTATATTGTTCTACACAGCCTTCAAAATCAAACTGATGCTAACTTCAAAATGCCAAAATAACTTCCAAAAAAAATGCTAGCCTGAGATTTGCCACATCCTATATCAACTTTAATGTGGCTATTTCATAAATTACAAAAATATTTTATAAAAGTATTCATAAAACAACAATTTCAAATAGAAATTCATCAAGCTCCATTCATGATGAAAAAAAAAAATTATGAAAATGAATTTTTTATGTCCTAAAAATAAAGTGATTATGATATTACACAAATAATTTAAAACAAGGCAGAAAAAATAAAGTATAAAAAAAGCTTGTGCTTGAAAAATACCTTTTCCTGTGCCTGTTGGGTCTCCTCCTTGAACCTAGATTTTTTATGTAGCAAAGAAAAATGAGCAAAGAAAAATGAGTAACAAAAAATAAACAATAGAACTCTAGATTGGCAAAAATTCTGTATTTTTTAATAAATAATGATTCACAAATAATGAGGACTCAAAAAAAACTTACCATAAAGTGTTTAATTAAACGGTGAAAAACTAAATTAAAACAATAAATTTGTTAAAAAAACTAAAAATATAAATTAAATCTAAATGAGATAAAATTGATATAAAATATAATCTCAAATATATTATTGAAAATCTTAAAGAATAAAAAGTACAAAAGTAATAACAAAATTTTTGATCAAAAAAAATTTTTAATCAAACAAAATTTTTAATCAAACAAAATTTTTGGGATAAAAAAAAAGGTCACTAACACATGCAGAGTTTTTAAGAGTATGATTGAGTACCAAATATAAATCATAAAACTTACTTGTGTTGCTATAGTAACCATCAACACAATGTTTGATAAAATTTTCACACGTTTTTTGTACCTAAAAAAAACTAAAAAAATCAAAATAACATCAAAAAAAATAAATTAAAACTTATAAAATGTTACTACCTACCATATCACAGTGAAGTTCCAAATTAATATCCCCAAGATTTGTTGTCATTCTTACATAACCTAAATTAATAAGAAATCTTTTTAGATTAAATATTCATGATGAATTGATAGTTATAACTAAAATATGAATTATGTAAATTTACCTTTTTTTCCCAATTTTTTCACACGCTCATATCTCACAACATCCTCATGAAGCGCCGCTAAATAAAGCAAATACTACTTTAAAAATTATTTTTGTGAATTTAAAACCATTGCACTATGCGCAATAGCTAATATCTTAAGTAGGTGAGAGAATCAACTACAAACCTGCTTGTTGAGTATTTGCACGATCTTGTGAGGTTGAAGTGAAAGACCCAGACATAGCACCTGTTGAATAGTGAGCCTAATACAGAATAATTTTATAATCTTAACTAATAAAACTTAAAATCTTTAATTTTATTTGTAACACTTAACAAAATTAATAAAAAAAATTCTTGTTAATAAAATTTCATAGTAAAATTTCACTTTCTATGAGCAAATAAATTTACATTTAAAACTTTATATGGATTGCACTAATTTCACTTGAGCTGCTTAGTTATGGAAAATTTACATAGAATTTAAATTTCAATTGGCATCAATCCAAATAATACTCTATTCAATGAAGACCTCAGCAGAAATTAATATTATATAGAAAATCAAAATACTCACCAAATATTTGGGCTTCTGCAAATTATTGTCACTTTTATTTGACTTTAAGTACGACTACAAAAATACAAAAAGCTAAAAAGTTTGATATCAGAAATTATAAAATAAAAAATGTAAGTAAACATAATAAATTTTTACATTAATAAAAAATGTATACATAAATATAACATAATACTTATGTTTACATTACATTTAAACACTTTATACATATTAATATTGTTAATCTCTCTTAATATCAATTTTTTATAAAAAAAAAAATTAGAAAATATAACTTAATAATAATAAATCTAACTTTGATAATATTTATTTTTTCATTCTAAAATCATTTCATTAAAGAAAAATGCTGATAATTTGACATTTACCTCAGTAGGATCTTTGTAGGTCTCCTCCAGCTCTTTCAATGTGCTTTCAGTCTCTAGATTGGCTTTCCTTATTCGATACATAGGGTTTTTTTTTGAGGCTTCTTCATCTATGAATTCATTTATTATAAAAGTTATTTGCTACAAATAATCTTTTTTTTTTTTTAATCATTACTAAATGACAAGAAATACTATATTTTTAAAAAATATGAAAACAGACCAAAGAAACAAAAATACCATCATCTATAACCTTCAAATCATGTTTGATGTGATAGAAGTTGGAGATATTAAATTTCTCCAATTTTGCAGGATCCTAAATATAAAAATTCAAAAACCCCTTCAACATATCAAGATTTGTTTAGAAATTATTGCAAGCTAATTTTGCACAACTTATTTTGACTTAAACAACAAGTTGCCAGAAACAAAAACTGCGATAAGAAGTTTGAAATAATAGCTGGGATAAAGAGTTTGAAGACAAAAAGTAAAAAATTAATCAAATTTAAAAATTAAAGCATATTTTTCAGACTTTTAAAAATTTATCTGTAACATAGAACTAGCTTTAAATTGTAGGAAACGCAAAACTAATTACCTGAATAGAGATAATATCTTTTCTTGTAAATGGCTCGTTTGTTAACAAATCTTTGAAGTATTTTGGTTTTATATTTAGTTCCTCGACAGCCTAAGTTAAATACAAAAATATACAAACTAAAATAAAAAGCTTACCACTTACAGTTTACATTAAAGAGTGAAAACTAGGACACAACACTAGTACATACTTATGACAAAAAAAATATTTTTAAAAATATTTTTAAAAAATAAAAACAACCTCAATTGAAAAAACATTTCCAGTGGTTTTAATTGCAACAATTGTTGAGTTTTCATTAAAAACTTTGTACATAACAGGACAGTGATATTCTCCTAAACCATATTTATTACTTTTAAAATTTAAAAAAACTTCAAAAAATACCAACATAAAGATGTTTTGTGAAGTTTTCCTTAATGAAATGCTCTAAAACTATTTGAAGAAATGTAACTTTTTAATTGTAAGGTTATGATAATACTATCATAACTATTCAACTTATGATAATACTATCATAACTATTCAAATGGAAGCTTTTTTCTTTAAAAAATTTCATTAAAACCTTACCTTTTGCATTTTTATGGAAATGTAGCTTTATAAGATCTTTTGCTGACATTGGCTATAGAAAATTTCAAAAAATCTCAACTTGTCAATATTAAACCATCAAAAATACAAGTTTAACTACATATTAAAAAAAATGTTCACTTTAGTTTCATATTTAGCTCAGAATAATAGTACACTTATACAAATCAACTTCAAAAAGTTAATACTTCATTATTACCTCTCCAGTGACAGGACTTTTCTTGAACACTTTTAGAAATGGAAGAATGTTCCTGAAAGATTTAGATTTTGAGATGAAATAATTTAAAGATGGGCAATTCAAAATTTTAAAACTTTCATATACACAATTCAAATATTTATCTCTAACCAGATAGAACCAGTAAACCTCATAGAACCAGTTAGATAAGCATACCTCAAAGTAGATGCTAGACACTGTCAGATACAACTTTCTAAAATCTGATTTCCTTGTATAATAATATTTGACTTTCTAAAAGACTTAAATTTTTTGGAAAGGTTTATCATGTTTTAAAAGCAGCTTTCTGAAAGCAATATGAGATTATTTTGCTGGAAATTTAAATAAAAACTATAACTTTTATTATAAACACAAAACTTCATTGATATTGTTATTTTACATATTTTTAATATGATTAAATTTTTGCTAATGGTTTCACTATAGTTTTTATAAAGAAAAAAATTACTTACAACAAATCAAATATAACACCTTCAACTGTACAAAGTGGATGCTCAAATGGCTGAAGGGAAATGCTTAAAAGATAAAAAATCTTTTATTGAACAAATCTTTTACTGAACAAACTTTTTACTGAATGAATATTTTGATTTGCAAAAGAAAAAAAAATTGCATTAAGCTTGTTATTCCTACTAGAAGTTTACAATTGAAACCTTAAAATTTACCTGCAGTAGTTGAAAGGCAGCCTTCGAAACCTTTCTACTTCCCCTTCATCTAAATTTATCATTAAAAAGCAAAGTATTTAAAAAATGGTGTCATGTAAATTGCCACACAAAAATTCAACTGTCCTTTTTTTACTGAAACAAGTAACTTCATACCTTTTTTCCCGCCCCATTCTTCTTTCCACTCTTTAGTTGTAAGGTAACTAAATGAAAACCACTTTTGTAAAAAAAAGTATTATAAACAAATGTAACTCAGATATTTTATCTGATAACAAATTAACCAATAAAACTAACAAAGAAATAACATAATAACAATTCTTGATGTTAAGAATAATTGACTTTTAATGCAATATATCTTGTTTTTTATGTTAGCCACTATTTAAATTTTAAAAAATTTTAAACTTTTCAAAATCTTATTGTTTTCAACCATTAAAATGTTACTTTTTACCGAAATGTTTTTTTGTTTTTTGAAAAAGCAAAAACATATTAAAGGGATTCATCAAACAAAAAAATGTAAAATAAAGATGTCTAATAAATTTTTAAAAATTTAGTAAACATACAGCTTATCCTTTTGATGTTGCTTCTTTCCCATTTTATGATTTTTTAAAATTAAATGATCTTTTTTTTTTTACATAAAATCTAAAAAAAAAATTCATTTAGCAAAAAAAATGTATGTAAATAACTACAATGAAATGAAACAACTAGATATTTAAAGTGTTAAACTAAATCTAAGTATTTAATTAACTTTGATATAATAAAATACAAAATATAAGGAAATTTATGTCAAATGTCACATTTATTTCAACACAACAATTTCAAACATTCGTAATGCAACAGTAAGTTATACTGAAAAAAATTGTTCAGCTTGAAAAATTTACTTGATATTTGTTTTAATTCTCGTTTGTATGCATGCATGGATTGAATGGATTGGATAAATAGATGGATGTATGTAAGATGTATTAAATTGAAAAGTACTGCTTTATAAAATCATAATAAATCCTCAAAAGATATATATACAGTTGTATAATAGAACACAATTAATCAGTTTTATTTTTTAGATTTTGTTTTTTTTAAAGTATGAACATTATCATGAACATCTGTTTTACATTGATAATGTTCACAGACAATAACTTCTTCAGAGTTTAAATGCTTCTATTACGGAATATAAACGATATTGAACAAGTGCTCAGTTCTTCTCCCTGCAATTAACAAAAGAATTTATGAAAATATTAACATAAAGAAAAAAAGATTGAAATTTAAGTAATTGATATTAAAAATAAAATAATTTAGAATACGTTTTGCAAAGTAAGATCTCAAAAAACCTTATTTTTTTTAACAATATAAATTTTTTCTATAAATTTACAAACTGCAGCAAAAGCGATGAACAAGATTTTATTGAATAGTAAAAAAAACTTAATGTTTGGTAAATTCACACTTTTTACTGAAATTTTTATGTTATCCACATAAACCAGTTTGTAATTTAGAAAAATAAAATCAATTCTGATTCAACAACTCAATAGGCATTAATATTCTTTAAAAAGAACATAAAAAAAATTAATTAAAACTGTACCATAATATCGCCAATATTGTCCTTTGATATATGCTCCCATCTCATTAGTTCTGCCATTGATGCACTTTTCTAAAATATATCATAGTAATTAAACTCATAAAAGAACAAAGTATATTACTAGATACTAAGAAACACAAACTTATATAAAGATATCAAGATATTTCTAAACAGGATGATGCTATTACAAACAATACTGTAATGGATAGTTTATGTAACAATAGTTCAAGTTGAAAGACACAATAGAAGATCTAAGAACTTATTATAATTATCAAATAGCTTTTTAAAGCACAAATGCAAGTGTACAGCAATAATTCTTTTTATGTTTGAAATTAATCATTTTAATTGTTCTGTCTTAAAACAAAACTGTTGAAAATGACTACTTGATTATGACCTCACCTCATTAGAATTGCTTACAAATCTCTTTGAGTAAGAATACTCGCTCTCTTTATTCTATAAACAAAAGACAACTTTAAAAATATTTAAAACAATAACAAGATGCTATAAACTCTCTATTAAGTATTTTTCTAGAACTTGACGTTCTGCTAGTGCTATAAAATAAGCAGACAAAAACTGGCTCACAAAACAGCTTACATCTAAGCAACTGCAATTTAAAAGATCATGTGTTAAACAGGTTGAAGATTCTTGAAATGTAAACAAATCCTAAATGGAATTTTAAAAATTTGGAGTTTAAATAATTAGAAAGCATTACAAATCATTAAACTTTTTGAAACTTTATATTAACAAGAACAAAAAATGAATTCAATGCCAAAATGGTTTAGAACACAGTAGCAAATTAAAATCATACAAATTTTAAGTCTTTACTTTTAAATCTTCTTGACTAAACTCAGTTTTATCTGTCACAAGTGAGTCCACCACAGTTTTACTTAGTGCTTGCTTAATGATCTGGCGTTGGTATATTTTTTCTTCTATGGTACCCTAAATATAAAAAGAATGCCTTAATTGCAAATAAATGAAAAAACCTTAAAGTATTTTAATAATTAGATTATTATTTTCAAGAAAAATGCAAACCAATAATACTCAATAATATTTTTCTGCAACTAAAAATTCTAAGTAGAGGTACTAAATGTTTAGGGCTAAAAAACTAATACCGTTAAAAGTAGACGATAAATTTTCACTTCTTTTCGTTGTCCGTCTCTCCAGATACGAGCCATTGCCAAAAGTTAAATAATAATAGAAACAATAGAGCTCATTGTTTATCTAACAAAGTTTCCATGACTACAATTTATTTAAAAAGTTAGGTATGCATAGATACCTTACTTTTTTGGTATCTAATTATACCTAATGTAGATATTGGATAGGTATTAAGATAGTCTTACTTGCAAGTCATTTGCTGGATTCCAGTCTATATCATAAAGAACAAGATTTGATGCACCAACAAGATTTAAACCAACCCCTCCAGCTTTTGAACTTAGCAAAAAGACAGCTAAAATTATTTTAAGATTTTAAATTATGTGTAATAAAGTTCAAATCACCCTATAGGATCAGGATGAATTTTAAGGATAATATATTATATTTATATGATAAAGTGATTCTGATCAATAACCATATAAAAGAATACTCACTTCTCTAGATAATAATATGAAAAAAACTATGTACAGCTAAATTTGGAAGTTTTTAGGGTTTTTTCAAGATTTTGGAGTGTAAATATAGAAGCAATTTGTGCAGTTTGAGCACTTTGAAAAATGTTGCTGTTCAATTATTGAACTGTAAGTAATTTAATCTTTGGAATGTATTCCAAATCCTGGCACAATTTGCACAGCTATAATTATTATAATTATATTTTTGTTATTATAATTATTTTTTAATTCTTTACCAAAATCTTCATCTTTTTAATTCGCAAAAAGTCAGCAACCTTATGGCTGCTTTATATGGTGCAGAAAATAGTAAATCACATTTAAAGTAATTTACGTTAAAAAATTACAAAACAGTGTCATCCTTATGCTTGCATACAAAAAGTTCAACAACACTAGAAATATTTTTATATCTTTTTTTAGAAGGTGAAATAACAGGATCAGATGAGCATAAAAGTCTCTTCATAACATCTTAATTTGTCTTCATCCTGGATATTTGAGTGCTTTCAGTTAATACACCATATCTTAATGATCTTTGGTTGTCCCATTAGAAACACCATATTTTAATGATGCCCATGTAACACCCTCCATTTTTAATGAACTCTTAGAATCTTGTCTTACTAAATATTCAGAATTGTCATCTGAATCAACATCTTTATGTCATTGCTTATTCCTACACCAAATATTTCCTTGAAAAAAAAACATCAAATTAGATGTTTCCTTGATGACAGTCACCTAAAATATCATGACATTCCTATTTCTTTAGAGAAGTGAAAAACATTCTTATGTTTCTTTAGAAATTTAGGCCATTAGCAACCAACACTGCATTTAGACCTCACCTATATTTTTAAATTATAACTTTGATAATTATGCTTGTTACACGTTCTCTTATTACAAATCTCTTATAATCAAATTATAGTACAGAATATACAGCAAAACATAATTGTACCATAATTTTCAAACTGATTACATGTACAAAGCCTTCACAACATCTTTATTCATGGACCAGCTATAATCAAAAGTATGGGTTTACTTTTTTAAGTGACAAAGCTCAAGAAGACTGAAATTAGATGTTTAAATGTGAGCATCATTCACATTTGATTTTAAAAATGGAGAGAATTTAAAAAGTTACGAAAAAAACAATTATGGATTTATGATACTGTTATTTCAGTGTAGAGAGAAACTATATCATCAAAAATATTCCTCCCTGTGAATTGACTTTTTATGCACAGGCACAAGGATGAGACCATGGCATTCACTCCTTCAATACTTTATGGAATGTTTCAGAAGACATTGTGTTTTGTGATAAATAAGAAAAAGAAAGATTTGAGAACACTACTTAAAAAGGTGATTGAGAGTTTTATATATCATTTAATCATTTGAGTAAATCCTAAGATCTTATCCATTTTAAAAATCTGTTTGTATCTTAAAGATTTTAAACAACTTTAAGTAGAACATGTTAGAAAATAATTTGATTTGAATTTGAAAAATAATTTTGTATCTAAAAATTAAAATAAAAATTATATAAAATAATAAAATCAATTCTTGTAATGTTAACAAATCAAATGAGTTTATGTGCTAAGCTTTCAGTTTGGATATTCCAACCATTTTTGTAAATATAAACATATTGATTAGGTGAGTAAACAAAAAGTATTATGTAACATACTGACATTACTCTGTCTGTCATTAAACCGATCAATTAACTGCTGTCGCATCTGAACTTGAGTTTGACCATCCAAACGAACACTAACAATATTATTCTCTTGACAAAACTTTTCAAGTAAATCTAAAGTCTGATAAAGTTTGATCACAACAAAAAAGTAATGATTTATTCAAACTGCTTTTAAAAAATTTAAATATTTTATAAAAGGTTTAAAAGTTTTTTTTTACAAGGAATATAATGATAGATAAGAACTACAGGACACAAATTAAAATAAAAGTAACCTTTGTTGAATTTGAAACAAGCACCATCTTCTGACAAGAGTTGATGACCTGATTTAAAAGTTGATGTAAAACTCTCAGCTTTGCTGAATTGCACATTGATGAGATTTTTTGTTTATGAACAAAAAAGTTTAACAAACTTTGATTCTAAAAATAAACAGCAAGTTCTACAATAACATAAATTACATTATCAAAATTTATGTTTCGTGTCAAGTTCATATTAACTTTAAATAAATAAAGATTATACCGAGTAATCCTCAGGGCAATCTTTTGCAGCCTGCTTTGACAAGCTATTATAAACAAGAACAGGATCATTGCATAACTTTTTTAACATTCCAATGCAACGTAAATGGCTGCATCCATTGTATGATGTTGAATTGCACAATTGAACAAGATAACAATTGATAATATGTGTATAAATTTTCATTTGTAACTCACTCATTTGGATAAACAGGACATATTCAACTGGAAAATATTTAAAACTTATTAAAAAAACACTCAAACTCTTGAATCAAATTAAACTAAAAACTTACTATAGACAAAAATGTTTTTTCTGCATACCTTTAGCAGGTAAATATATTTTGTTTATATCCGCTGTTCTACGGAGGCAGAATGATTTTGTTAAGTCATTCAACTACAAATAAAACAAAATTATTTAGATGCAAAAACTTAAATACTTAAAGGTTAAATAAGTTATTTATCTTTTAAACTGTCTGGAGTTTAGCTCACTGAGAACTGTAATCAGATTGCCTTTTGATGTTTTTTTTTCTTTAAAAATATAATTTGTGAGAAAATTTTGAGAAACAATGATTTTAATAATGGAGCCCTGATCAAATGGGCATCCAACAAAAAAAATAATTTTATTTTTAAGGCTCCAAAAACTTCAAGTAAAAATATTTCTCAATTATATAATACAAAAAAACAAGATAATAATAATGAAGCACTTATTAAAAACATCCAGAATAATACCCACTTACTAAATAGACTGCCCAAAGTTTTGCAAACCCTTTATTTATGGCTTTTATAAACAAAACTGATAGAAAAATCAGTTTCAGTCATTTATATTTAACAAAATCAGGTAAATATATTAGCAGCATTAAAATATTACAAAGTTGAAAGCCTTTTACTTCTTTAACTTGAATATAACTACTACATTCATTCTGATTTATAGGACTACACCATATTGAAACGTGCTACAATTAACATCTATACAATTTTAAAAAATGCATAAAAAAGAACTTATGACAACCTATTCTTTGAACATATTACTTTTATTATTAGCACTTTTAAGTAAAAATTACCCACACCTCCATAGCTTTACTCTCTCCAAGTTCCTTTTCTTCATTTGAGCAATCAGGTTGCTGACTCCTTGTAATAGGTTCCACAAAAGTGCGTCTGAATATATTCTGAGAACCTATAAAAGTCAGAATGTAATCTAAGTTTTGATATTAATCATTTAAATATATTTTACCGATTACTTTCCTTTGGTTGAAAGTCCTATTTTCATATTCTTATCTTAAAATAAAACAATTGAATAATGTATAGTTTGAAGTAATTTGTTATACTGAAGTATATTATATATGTTAAAATTTACAAAAAAAAAAAAAAGGGAGAAAAAAAAATTAACCAAGAACTCCAGGATTAGCTAATTCTGCTAAGGCAAAGAACTCATCAAGATTGTTCTGGATTGGAGTTCCTGTTAAAAGAATTCTTCTCTTAATTGCAAGACTTGCTATGAATGAAGCTGTTTTAATACTAAGGTTCTTTAGGCGATGAGCTTCATCACATATAATCAAATCAAATTTTACTTTTCTAATATCTTCTATGCAACGAAGAAACATTTCATAGCTAATTATCATAACAGGAATGCTTGAACAAAGTAGAAATTCCTAAAATAATTACAAATAATTATATTGATAATATGAATAATGTTAAGGAACAGTTTTCTTAACTTTTAGTAAAAATAATATTTCAAAAGTACAAACTTTAGCAGATCTCCAATTATAATTACAAAAAGCTTTAAAAATATCCTCATGTTCTTTATGATGACTCTCTTGAAAGTTTTTTATGCAGTTTTTTATATTTTTTATGCTCTCTTTGCAAATCTCATATCAAAACAATAAAATTAAGAAACTCAAAAGCAAGTTTAAAAAGAGTAACAATAAATCTCATTTTAAAATTCCTCTAATATATTAATTCTAGGTCTTAAATTTTATTACATACATCAACGCGGTTTTTACTTTCCACAACAAATGGTTTTACTCTTTCACTTCCTAACCATTTAATGAACTCCTTATGCCAGTTCTAAAAAATAACAACAGATCAACTCAATCAAATCTTTAACATAACATTTAACTATTGGTTAATGTATTTTTAAAATCATTTATTTGTTAATCATATATTAGTTATATTATTTCACCTTAACTAGACTCCCAGGAGTTATTATAATTACTTTTTTTGCCACAGGAACACCTTTATAAGGACCTTGTTTTAGCAATGTCCTACACAAAAAGAAAGTACAATAGGTTAAAACATCGTTTAAGACTAAAGAGCTGACTAAATGAAACCTATGAATAAAACCTACCACACTAATGCAATGCATTGAAGTGTTTTTCCTAA
Organism: Hydra viridissima; assembly: GCF_058129835.1. Classification (NCBI taxonomy): domain Eukaryota; kingdom Metazoa; phylum Cnidaria; class Hydrozoa; order Anthoathecata; family Hydridae; genus Hydra; species Hydra viridissima. The sequence continues at coordinate 12,989,964 of NW_028324306.1, read as the reverse complement.
TCCCATGTCATCTCTAAACACAATTGCTTAGAAAGCAAGCTGTTCAAATAGCATTCAAACAAAAAGACAAAAAAGAAACAAAAATACAGAATTCAACATTAAGTAAGAAACTTGATAATCCCTTACGCAAGAATAGCTCCATGCCCTGCTACCTTTCTACCCATAATGCATTCATAGAGAAAGGTTACACCTTCACGCTGATGTGGCCTTAGATTTGATGAAATAAAAGGGTCAACCACAACATCAACATTTTCTAAAGGATTACCTAAAGTCTGAAAAAGTAAAATTCTTGATGACCACTATATTTTTCTTTTTCCATTTTTAGGATGCAAAAAGAAAAATAAAGTAGTCATTAAGAGGAAGGAACAACTTTTAAAAATGAAAACAATAATTTTTTTTAATTAAGTAACAAAACCTTTATCAAAAATGCTTTTTGCATAATTATTTCACTAAAAATTCTTTTGAAATTGTCCTCAGCACTATTTCAGCACAAAAAGGTCCTCCATTTGTTTAAAGACCAAAAAAGCTGTTACTACTGTTGCTATTGCAAGAAGTAAAAGTACTTTAATCTTCCCAAATGTCATTCTGAACCGCTAAGTGCATTATATATGGAACATTTTTAAAATGATTTATTAACAATCTTTTTTAGATATTTCATTCCATGTTTCTTTTGCTCAATCAGAAAAGGTTTATAAAGAGGTACTTCATGACACCATTAATGATAAAAGAATTTTTTCCTTAAATAATCCAGAATGTTGATTTGCCTCAGCATGTCCTTGAATGGTTTGTATAAACAAACATCAAGTAGTTAAACATCGCTGATAAGATCTGTACTAGTATTACGGCTATTCTGGTGTTGTAATCATCTTTAACAGATTCTGGTTCTGTCATATAAAAAAGACTTTTTTTATGATTTGCTCTATTACCACGAAGATCCCAAACTATTTTAATTCATAGTTTAGCATCTGTTTGTCCATTCATCTTTTAATGTGTACATGAATGACTACACCATTTAGAAAACATTCTTTTTTAGGCTATGTTTTTTGTTTAAGTTTTACAAAGTTTTAATTTTTTTCCATCAACTTCATTAGAAGAGATTTTGATTAGTGTCAAGAAAATGCATCAAGAAATGTTTTGGTGTTAAACTTCAAATTAATTTAATATTATCATGGTGAATATGGTAAGTTGAAATGACCAAATTTATTTTAATAGAGAAATTTTACTTAAAAGCATATAAATAACTTAACCATATAAAAATACTCTATTAATTTTAAACTGGATTAATATGTATGTCTAAATATATATATATATATATATATAATATATATATATATATATATATATATATATATATATATATATATATATATATATATATATATATATATATATATATTTATATATATATTTAAACATACATATCAATCAAGTTTAAAATTAATAGAGTATTTTTATATGGTTAAGTTATAATGGATAGTAGAGCGAATATATTATTATTGTTAATATTATTACTATTACTAATACTAATACTAATACTATTAATATCACTATTACTATTTCTTATTATTATTATTACTATTTCTTATTATTATTATTATTATTATTATTATTATTATTATTATTATTATTATTATTTCATCATTATTATTATTATTATTATTATTATTATTATTATTATTATTATTATTATTATTATTATTATTATTATTATTATTATTATTATTATTATTATTATTATTATTATTATTATTATTATTATTATTATTATTATTATTATTATTATTATTATTATTATTACTATTATTATCATTATTATTATTATTATTATTATTATTATTATTATTATTATTATTATTATTATTATTATTATTATTATTATTATTATTATTATTATTATTATTATTATTATTATTATTATTATTATTATTATTATTATTATTATTATTATTATTATTATTACTATTATTATCATTATTATTATTATTATTATTATAAAAAACTAAATAATTAGCTTAGTTTATATTATATTACTTAAAGTTTCATGCAATAGCAATCATCAGATGTTAAAGATAACATCTGATGATCACTATTAGCTACACACACATATATATGTGTGTATGCATATATATGTATGTATGTATGTATGTATGTATGTATGTATGTATGTATGTATGTATGTATGTATGTATGTATGTATGTATGTATGTATGTATGTATGTATGTATGTATGTATGTATGTATGTATGTAGGTATGCATATATATATATATATATATATATATATATATATATATATATATATATATATATATATATATATATATATATATATATATATATATATATATACAACCCTCATACTTATTCTTTATCAAATTTTAATTCTCTTTGAATAAACTGAAGATGAAAGTTAAGAAAGAAAAAGAGAAAAACCTTTTCATTTGGCATTACTAAAGCACCCTCTTTTGTTGGATCATAACGAGGTATATAACTTATTGGCCCAATCTAAACAGCAAAAATACTAGAAGTTATATTGTTTGTTTTTTCTTGCTAATTATGTTACAATAAGTGCATACCATTACCTTTCTAGAACAAACATTGTGTGCAAGGAATGGTTTTATCACTATAATGATAAATAAAGGTAATTAAGCAAAAAAAAAACTTCTTTAAAATTACTGAATGTTGTAACCTATTAAAATACAAGAATAAAATGTTTACAAACATACCACCAACATTACTAATGGATAATTCATTTTGATCATCTATTGGAATTTTAGAAACAGTACTTGTAAAGCACTTCCCAGATAAATACAGTTCTTTAGTTATTACTCCTTGAATCTATAAGGTAAAAGGGGTTCTCTACAAGAACATAAAAGAAAATACTTCTATATATTGGAAACTTTGGGTTAAAGTGAGGATAAAAATTCTAAACGTTAACTGAAGACTATTTTTTTTGAACTACCTCAATTTCTTTACCACTAACAACAAGAGTGCTGCCAACAACCAAGCATGCCAACTCACTGGATTTACACCCACTACTTTTAGCTACTCTTAAAAAAAAAAAGCCTTCACTGACAAACCTTTTAAGGGATGTTATTACCTATTATTGGTGATGAAAAAAGGAGTAAATATTAGAATATTAGTAAGGAATGAATATTAAAAGGAATAAATATTAGTATGAATTAAGAAACACTTAAAGTAGTTCAAGAAAAATTACTCAGTTCCCTCAATATCTTTTAATACTACTGATTTTCCATTCACTATGAGAATTCCTAAAATAAAGTAAGAAACAAAATGATTCTATAATATGCAAAAACTGATTTAATATACCATTTTGCATAACTAAAATTTTTGAAATCCATGTGGGTGTACACTGATATGGATTTTAAAAAGTTTCATTAGTTTTTTTTTTTCTGTATTTATTTTTAAAAATGATCTCATACCATCGCCTTCCCATTTTTTGTGCTAGAAAAGAAAATAAACATAAACTTATCTCTTCTTCCATTTACATCTATACTAACCATTGCCTACTAATTAAAATTTAGCGTTAAATCAATTGTTAAAAGTTAAAGTCTAATAAATATTTTAAAGAGAAAAGTTTTTAAAATGTAATTAATTGAAATAACAACAATTGTCATATTAATTTTTTTTTACAAAAAAATCATGAGTAATCTTCTAGCTAAAAAAACCTTAAACAGTAACATTTTAATTTATATTGTTAAAAAAAAGATTAAATAAAAAAAATTGGTGTTATCAAAAAAAAGATGAGTTATAAGTTAATGCGGTTAAATATAAAAGACAAAACTTTAAAAATTAACAAAAGAATTTTTTACAGAAAGTAAGAGCAGCAATTGTTATACAAGAAACAAAAGTTTCTGAAATAAGAAATAAGAGCTAAAGGGGTTTGAGTGAACTTACTCACAGAGCTTGTGTAATGTAATGAAGGAGTTTGAATTCAGATTTGTGCAAAATTTCATGTTTGTAATAGTTTTTAATCAATATTGCAGCCAAAAAAATATTACTTATGGCTAAGAACTAATATATAAAATAGATATTCAAAAACATCATTAAGCTATAAACCTAGGTTTATTTTATTCTTCATCCAAAGGTATTGATATATATCATAATAGAATAAAAATGTAAATATCAAGGCCAAAAATAAAAAAAAGATTACCTTTTTTGAAGAGGCTTTGCACCTAAAATTTATATATATATATATATATATATATATATATATATATATATATATATATATATATATATATATATATATATATATATATATATATATATATATATATATATATATATATATATATTATATAGACACACACAAAATTTTTTGTTGATGCCCCTCAATAATTTAAAAGAAAAATAATTTGATGAACTATGTCTAAAACATAAAATCTTATATTATAAAAATGATTTTGTAACATTTATATAAACTTCATACTTAATTCATTAATGATAGAAAAAGAGACTTACCACATAACAGAAAAATAACATTCTATTTGGGTATTTTTTTCATTTTCATCAACAGTTGCTTTATCAGTCTCTTGATAACTTACATTACTACCAATAACATTGCTACCATTACCTATTTTAGAAAAAGGCACAGAAAATACCTTTTTAGAAAAACTATTAGAAGAACCCTTTGATATTTTAGAACAATTCATTCTGTTAATGTCATTTGAATTCTTTTGGGTAGAATGGCTCCTTTGATATTGTCTTACAGTACATGTTTCTCCGTTTTTGCTCTCACATTCAGAACTACATGAAATAATTGAAACAATATTACCGGTAGTTAAACTAGCTTTTGAAGAAATGAGATTTTCCTTATTGTTATTGCTGTTTATGTTATCATCATTATCATGATCATTATTATTCTGTGGTAGCTCAAAGTTTTTAACTACTGCATGAGGAGATAATTTCCTACTGATTTTGCTATGAGATGATAATGAGGGTGCAGCTGATCGTCTCATTCTTCTTTTATTTGAAAACAGTTTATTTAAAATGAAATTTATAAATGCTTAAAAATGCATTTAAAAAAAGTTTAAAACAACATCAACGCCAAAGTGTTTTTAACAACAATCCCGCCATATAAACGCGGACTGGCGAGGTAACCTTTTAAAAGTTTGAAAAGATTAAAGATTCAAATTTCGTCAAATAGACAATATCACACAAATATAATAAGATATATTTTGTATTTAATTATTTTGCAATCTAAAGCATTTCTTTATTTCAATAACTTAGAATTTAAATCTAGGTTTACCTCAAAAGGGTTAAAAATCAAGTAAAAATGTATGTATATTTTATTAGGGATCGCTAGTCTACAGTATCCCTATATTTTATATACATAGTTTTCACAAATGGAACTCCTCAATAAACGTTTTTCCATTCATATCCATAGTTATATGGGTAAAACTTAGTTCACTGACCTAACCTCCAGTTTGACGTCTCAAGGGTAAATTAAATAAAAAGGCCCTTCAAATGTTAATAATACGTGAAAAAGATTATTATAGACTAAAATCAACTTTGAAATGGTTTATCTGAGCAAAAAGCTTTATCATTTTTTAATATCAAAATGTAGAACACACCTTGGGTAAATCGAGATATAAGAATGTAGGATTTAAATTGAAGCATTTTACTATTTTAATATACATTTTATTTTAATATTATTGTCGAATTATCCAATTTTAAAATACTGCAAAAAAACGTTTTTCAATATGCTGAAATAATTTTAATTTTTCCATAATTTTTAAAGTGCCATTTTAGGTGTTTTTTTTTTATGTATGTCAACGTCATTGGACCAGCCAAATCAACATTTCTACTATTTTTCTTCACTTTTTTTTCTTCATTTTTGATTGCCAGAGACACTTCATTGAACCGTTCATCTAAACGATAAACGGTTCAATGAAGTGTCAACCGTTCATTTACTAGATCTCTATAAGGATTAACACTACGGTATTCACTTTTTGACCGGTCCTAAAATTGGATATATGTCAAGAATTGCTCCTTTAATAGTAAAAAATATATTACTATTATTAGTTCTTTAAATAAAACCTTTTTAATTAGATGATCAAAGCCAATAGGACAGTATTTACGGATGAATGATTAAACGTAATTGCTTACCATAAATGGTGTTTGAACTGAAGCTTATTTTAAATGGTATTTCAACTTCAGTGGAGCAGTTTAAAATTGAAGGTGATTGTTCGGGTTATAGTTACAAATTGCTTAGTGAGGACTTTCTATGGATATAAAATATTTATCATTATTCCATGTTTACATGAAAGCAAAAAATTTTATATGATACTCATCATGGTCTATTATTGAATAAATATAACGCACAGGCACTCTGAAATTTAGCATTAAATGAGGGTTACCTTCATACATAACTTCCGAATTATTGTCGATGTCCAGATTCAAAGTTGTCAATTATTTTTTTCTAAATTTTTTAATTTAGCGTCATTAATTGTAGAAACTCCTTAACACCACCACCACCACCCCACCCAACCTCTACTTCCTTACCATTTAACTCCTTTTTTCTCTCCTTAAGCCACACATTGTATTTTAGATTTGTTAAAACAAATGATTAGGTACTGTGTTCAATCAACAGGCGAAATTCTACACTTGAATAATGTTAAGATATTATCACGTTTTAGAAAGTATAAACTAAAAATTTATAGATTTATGTCATAGTTGATAGACTCGGTATAACTTTAAAATCATTTTTATCTTCAATAACGCTATGCTTTTTTATTTCTTATAAAAGAACACATTTTGTCATTTGATATGTTATTGAAAATTCGGATTTTGTCAGGGCTAATCTTCACTGGAGCAGTAATATTACTTAAAAATAGATACATCTAATAGATGCAGTACATCAGTGGTGCAAGGTGGCAATTTTAGGATGCTGATTTTGTTGCCCTGTGGCGTGTTTAATAATTTAATATCCAACATGGCTGAGATAACCGTCATAAATCATTAATTTAGGCTTCATTTTTTTACTCTCAAGAACAAGATTCAGTAAATTAACACTTAAAAGTGTCTCGGATTTACCCTAATTTTAACTGCAGTAAATCAGGGCAGTTTATTTGTTTTTAGGTTCTCACACACACCCATTAATTCCGAGTTTATTATAAAATTTGTTTTAGTTATCTCGTTTGACCACCACATTATGAAACATATTTTCTAATTATAAATTTTAACGAGTGAAAAGTTCTCGCAAAATAGCCATAAAAAATGAACCGTACGAAGAAATAAGATAAATTTTAAGGATGTTCTTATAATACATTTGTTTTTACAAAACTTTTGTGGGATACCTCAAGACTTGTATTATCCCACTTCTCACTGTGTCCTTGTTTCACTCCCGTCTGACAATTTTTTGTTTGCAAAAAGTAGTAGTATTTCAGCAAGTTTGTAAATTTTTTTATCCTTTATTTTATCAAATGAAATGAACTGTTAGCATTTTAAAAATGTGCTATATAACAAAAACTTTGAAATCGTTCTTATCCCTTTTGTTTATGCTGTGATCAAGCGCCACATGAACCACTTCAACTTCATTTCTTTTTTGACCTTTCAAATTGTTTGTCTTCACTAAGTTCGTGAAAAACTTCTTCTTGTTTTATATTTCTTTTTGACTTAGGGAATAATCGCGAAACAAGAGCAACTATTCTAAGAATGACGCCAACAAACACTAAAAATATTATAAAATTAAAGCAATATTTATAGCTTCTGGAACTTCATCCTTGTTTAAAGAAATTCAATTTCTAGACGTTTGCAAAGAAGGAATATGAACTCATGGTGTCATTTTAAACTAAGGTTAGGTTTTTGATTGAACACCATCGTAAACATCAATCGGTACAGGAGTTCCATCATCATCCTGTCAACCTATATAATTAATTTCAAATCAAGTATTCCTTTTCTAAATTTGATCTGCATATCTTGATTCTGAATGAAGCATTTAATAGTTGAATTATAGAAACCGATAAACACGACGTACTTATAAAACTATCATCCGCAAGTATACAAACAAGTAAATTGCAATTTGTTGCTCTAAGAAATGTTGCTATAAATTGTTGCTTCAAATAGGTATAACTAAGGGAGAATAATTTATATCAAATGCTTGCTTCCATTAATAAATAGGGCTAATATTTTATTTTATAGCAATTAAAAAAAAAAAAAAATTTTGTTTCTTTATATTGGATTTCTTTATTTAAAAATATTTACATTTAAATATGTGGAATTAATAAACCACACCAAAGATAATCCCCAAGGAAATCAACCCTTGATAAAGACCCTCTAACCTACCCTGGAAAACTCCTTGTAAAGAATGATTCCCCCTGAAAAAGATTATTTCCAAGGGTCCACTAATTATTTTAGTAGTTTATTGGTGTAATTAATTTTTCTATCAATATCTTTAACAGTTTAAGTTTAACTCTGTTTAGTAGCAGCCTTTTTTGGTAATACTTCATACACAAGACAAGATTTTCATTACGATGATTCATGTTATGCGTTTGAAAATTTTGTTTTTTTAGCTTAGTAGATTGTTTAACTCTAAAACACAAGTTGGTTTAATAACTATATTTTAAAAATTGATTTAACAACTATTTTACAAAATTTTTCTTTATTTCTTCATAACACTTTATTTATAAACATATATAAATATATATAGTAAATACTATATAGTAGGGTGGGGCATAAAACACGAAAGTCAATAAAAAAAAATACCATAATAATTTTTCCGGTTTCTTTTGATATGTGTATTAAAAAAATTTTTGTAGCTAATCTACAGGTAAAAATTTATCAGCAACACACATAACCACAAATCTTTCATTTAAATAACAATTGTGCTTTTTAATTGATTTCAGTACGGCTTCTGCTGGTTTAAAACTGAATTCAGAATACTTTATCATTTCATTAATAGCATTTAGATCAAAAGAAGGTGCTATAGCAGGGATAGGAGCTTTAATAAACCATGGAACATAAAATAGTGCTGTAAATGAAGCAATTTCATAAATCAGCTTTCCCTCTTGCAATGATATTATGTTAGGACATAAGTTACTGAATTGTGGCTAAAGAAGATCATATGTTAAATAATAAACTCCCTGTGCCATAAAACCTGGCATGATACGAAGCCATTAGACATCTAAATTCAAATTTTGTTACTTTGCCACCTAACCAAAGAACTGCTAATTGTATAAAATACTGGTAGTCATTTCTTGGAAATATATAATTATTTTATAAATAAATATAATATAAATAAATATTGGTCCTGAAAAGGTGGTTTTTATTTGATTTATTAAAAATGACATTACCTGAGACAGAATGGCTTAAAATCAGTTCATCAAACTGGGGGAAAAAAAATTACATTTTTTTAATACACATATCAAAAGGAACCAGAAAAATTATAATGGTATTTTTTTTATTGACTTTGGTATTTTATGCACCACCCTACTATATATATTTATACATGTTTATGAGTATAGTTTTTTTTTTTTTTAACAAAGATTTTGAGTTTCTCGAATAATCGCCCTACTTCGAACAAACGACCACCCTGTCTCGAGCGAACATTCACCCTCGACAAAGTTATTTTTTGGCGACCCCTTAATGTCTTTAAACTAAATGAGCACCATCTATTGATTGAACGCTTTGAAAGCATGAGGATGCAGGTTAATTGATGCAACATGTCTGGTTTCACTCAGCATCCTGGTTTTCAAATCTGTGTTTGGGAGCGATCATTAAGAGATCAAGAAAAGTTAAAGTATACGGGCGCAATAGCATTTTCCGATGGCAAATTAAAATATCACCGTGTAATTCGTTACGGTTAAATGTCATTCACTTAATGCAAAAAAAAAAAAAAAAAATACATGAATAACAAATAATCTAAAGTTTCTATGTTATTTTGTCTGCTTAAGTTAAAAATTCATCTATTTTAAAAACTCGGAGCCATATTGACTTTTGTTTAATAGTTTATGTTTAGATCTGTTTAATAACAGTCTTTTTTGTTATACTACCCACGACAAGATTTTCATTACGATGACTCATCATGTGTTTGAAAATTTGTTTTAAGCTCAGTAGATTGTTTATCTCTAAAACGCAAGTTGGTTTAATAACTAATTTTTAAAAGTTGGTTTAACAACTAATTAAGTAAACTTTTAATGCTCTGAGTGCTGACGACAAAAAGTTTTTATTTTTTTCATCGTATTATTGTCACATGTTATTTTCTAAAAATATATGAGGCTCAGATATAATCATTTCATTTACATTATAATCATACTAATTTGTGATATATATATATATATATATATATATATATATATATATATATATATATATATATATATATAAAATATAAAAATAGCGCAAATAAACTAGTTTCTTTTTTATCTTATGCGCCGTTCGTTTCGCATGATCGCAACTTTGCAGTTCACGAATAAAAATATACACAATAGAATTAAGTCTGTCATTTTCGTTTATTTTTGGCTTTCCGATATGCGAAATGGGAAAAAAAGTAAGTTTATTAATTAACCCCAAACACAAAAAATGACAGTGACCAACAATATGCCAATCGAATAATGCTGGCGGAACTTATAATTTAATTAGCTCTATAATTTTAGTTCATAATTGTTTATTTTAACTAGATATATAATCGATTACTAGCGAGCCATATGAACACTAGATATAAAGAATTTGTAATGGTTACACAATAAGTTTTAGCTTTAATGTTTTAAAAAAAAATTTTTCCTGAAAATATAATCTACTTATATAGTAAATAAGTAAATCAGAAAAGGGGACAAATTAGAACATATAACTTTATATGATAGCATACTAGAAAAGACAACTCTACCCTAATGCTTCTGTAGGATGTTTTGTAAAAACGTAAAACATACTGTTAAAAAAACTAAAATTTTCATTTTAAATTTGAAATCTTGGTTTGCCAACCTGAACTAAAATGTAAATAATGTACAAAAATATGATGTAACATGATGTAATGTCCTTTTTTTTATTATTATTATTACACATTGCATACTAAACATACATTTTAATAACCTTAACAATAAATTTTTATTTTTTGTGTACATACATACACACACATACATACATACATACATACATACATACATACATACATACATACATACATACATACATACATACATACATACATACATTATATATATATATATATATATATATATATATATATATATATATATATATATATATATATATATATATATATATATATATATATGTATATATATATATGTATATATATATATATATATATATATATATATAAATATACGTATATATATATATATGTATATATATATATATATATATATATATATATATATATATATATATATATATATATATATATATAATTGTATGTGTTATACAAAATATGTATCTTTTAGACAAAAGCAAACAGGAATCATGAGACAGTGGAAAAAACTATCTTTTAAAAATGAATAATTCTGCAAGCATTCGTTCAGCCATTGTTTCACAACGTTTAACTGGAACACTTTGGGAAGAATTTTGTGAAGAAGCTGCTAATCATGCTGCTATTGAATTTGCTAGAAAATCTGTTTCTTTTGTATCACTTAATCCCATATATAATAATGGTGCCTTTTTTAATAAAGCACCACGCAAGTTTATTGATACATTTTATGTAAAGTTTGAAGAGGAACTACAAAGAATTGCACAAGATAATGAAGAAAGATGCAATCAGCGTGAAATTGATGCTCTTAACAAAAATGCTAAGAGATCACTCTCAATGAGAATGAAGAAAATGTTTCGAAAGAGTACCCCCTTTGATAAAGACTTAACCAAAGAGACAGAAAACATTTTGGCAGATAAAGTTCAAGAAAAAAGTTCTCAAAATGTAAAACCTAATGAAAAAAACCCTGTTGTAAATGATTTAATTAAGGAGGGTTTCATGCATGAATTAGCAAACATTGAAGGTCGTGGAGATAATGGCTTAACTTGGAAAAAATGTCGTCTTGTTCTGTCTAAAGCTCCTGGAGGCTACATGTTGGAATTTTTTGTTCCACCAAAGGTTGCTGTCATAATTATTACTATTATTATCTTTTCACTAGTTTTATATTTATATATTTATCATTCATTTCATTTTCTTTGGTAAGTGATAGCTTCCCAAAAGTTCTTAACACTGCAGTACACTTGCATTACTGCAAGTACTGCTTTAAATATTTTTATATTTTTTGTTTAGGCTTCTAAACCACGTACAGGAGTATTTTGTTTTCTTATTCATGAAGCTCGAAAAGCATCATCTTTAGAGATGCCTGACTCTGATTGCGTGTTTATAATCAAAGTAAGAGATTTTCAAAAAATTTTTTAACATAACAGGTTCAATAAGTTATGTTTCAAAGTTTTTAGAAATAAGAAACTATCCTTCATTAGTTGTGTATATAGGAGATTAATCTTGGTAAATATAGGAGATTAATCTGTAGTGTTGTATATATAGGAGATAAGTATTGATAAATATAGATTCAGTTATATTCTTTGTCATACATGCAATTTGTTATTATGATGTTTTTTTGTTGTTATTTAATGTAATTTGATGTAACTTATTGTAAAATAGAGTGTTTAGTTAGCCTCAAATTATTATGGTCACTTCGCATTAATATTGTTGGCTTCTTAGACAAGCATTAATTGTAACAACAAGCATTCACAGGCCTATCAAATAAATAATTTTTTTTTCCTATTAGGCTGTCAACAATAAAGAATATATGCTTGCTGCAAATGATGAAGAAGATATGAAACAATGGCTGGAGTCTATTACAAAATGTATGGAGGAAGATACTTCAGCTCCTACGTAGGTTTTTTTATTAGTTTCCTACTGGTAATCAAGAGATTGACTTACACTTTTTGATTTGATAATTTTTTATTTAGAAGAATACCAAATCAAAAGCAGTATCATGGCTTTTATTATTTTAGAAAATGATTTTTTTTGTTTTTGTGGTATTATATTTTGTTTAAGAGTTTCAATGCTTTGTCTTAAGTAGTTTAATTGAAGTGGTTACTCATTTCATTCATTAGATAATGTTGGGGTTGTAGTTATGTTATTTTTGAATCATTATATTTATTTGTAGTTTATAATCTTGTTTTACAATTTTAGGACTCCTAACAGTCCCATTGATTCACCCCGAACTTTTGCATTTGACAGTCAGCAAACATTTCCCCAAATTGATGGAAGTAAGAAGCCATGATCAAACTTTACAACTCTACCCCTCTTTAATGACAAATAAATATGTATATTTACTTAAAGTTTGTAGAGACAATGATAAATTTGTTTACTTAGTACTAAAATAACTTGTTTACTTGAAGTTTTTTTTAAATTTTTCTTTATTTTATAAAGCAAATCAAAACGCTCTTAACCCCACTGCTAATGCTGGCACTTTACCACGAAGACATATTGTCTCACCATTGGCCAGACAGCAACCATCTTTTGATACTGCAGCTTCAGAACAACCTTTGCAATCCCCTACCTATGATCGAGAATGTGTGAATGATGCTTTTGCAGGTAACTCTATTTAGGTGAGATTTCATTTGCATAGAAATCAACTAAAAAAGACATATGATATATTTACAATTACCCCTTTCAAGTTCATCAAGCTTCTTCAACAAGGGGTTTTTTAAAATTGGGTTTGTTAAAATTAAATTTTTTATTGTTTTGGAAACTTATACTAGAAGCTAGTTTTTAAAAAAAAACAATGGTTTTGTGTTGTTTTTGTGTAATTTAAAAAGAAAAGCATCATAAAACATTAAATCTGTATTTCTAGTGCATAGCTTTAAATGACTGATTTTTGAAATAGATTCAGATGAAATGCAGTCCTAAACCAATGCTTTTTAATTTAAAAATTAATTTTATTTGATAATCCGATATACCTTATGATAAGTTTGAACCAGTTTTTTAGATTGGTGATGCAAATTTGCTGATGATTTGTTGTTTGTTTTTTATGCTTTTTCTGGTATTGATATATAACAAAGTAGAATATATTTCACTTTTGGGGTTAGACAATCGATTTGGCTGAAACATAAAATTGTATCTTAGGAGTACACTTAACTCAAAAAATAAGTTACAAAATATTTAGGATTTTGAAAATATAAAAAGTTAAAACAATTGAGGAAGGAAAGTATAAGAAAATAAAATTAATGAACTTAGCATTCACAGTGCTTATAGAATGGATACAGAATTTTCCTGTTATATTCTAGATGCTCCTTTTGATATTTCTGCTATAAGTTGCCAGATTTCAGTGCTTTTTTAATTGAATTTTGGAATGGGAATGGTAAATGCTTGTTTTTCCTGGACAAATCCACTCTTGTTTAAAATTTATTATTTTATAATTAGAGGTAAGTTCAATGAACTATAATGAATGTGAGGTGTCAAATGCAGCTGTTTATATTTAGACAATAGTAATGAAATATCTCAAAAGATGAAAAAAATATATACAGAAAATACTATATTCTTTATTTATATTTGCATTTAATTTTGTGTTTAAATTTATCTTTAAATTTCACAATGATATTTAAAGTATTAGTATTATAAATTTGTTTAATCAAGGTTACTTGCATAATTATAAATTTTATTGTGATTTTTTTCTGTAAAAGTATTGTTTCCTTTTTATCTTATACTAAAGCAGAAAATTAAAGTCCTTCAGCTTCAAAGTTCCTATAAAATAAATTTGTGCGTGTACCATTTGTAGTCAATTGTACTGTAGCTTTTTAGTGTTTAAAATATTGCATACATTTATGGGTTTTTTATAAATAAGTTATTGTTTAATATTTTAATTTTTTTTTAAAAAAAAATACTTGCTCTTTTTTTTTTTTTTTTCTGTCTACTTAATACAAAGTGCAAAGAAAAAAAAATTTTTTTTAAATATAATCCCTTCAATTTATATCTTTTTCAAAGTTTGAATTATAAGTTCAAACTTTATGGTTACAGATACAGTATCTGAAAGGTCTGTTTATGCGGGTCCAGCTGTAAACTCTAAAACTAGTATTGCTCACAATGTTAATCATCCTCAAGAAAGGCGTGCAGAGTCAATAACTAACCCTGACAATATTTCTCCACTTACAGGTAATATTTGTTTGTACAAGTTTCAAATTTGTATAGCCTAAGATTTTTTAAGCTGTTGAAATTTATTGAAAAATTGAATGCCATGTAAATATAAAGCCACTAAAAAAATTTTTTTAGAGTTTTCAGGGTACTGAACTTCTTATGCTTATCAAAAACCATTCTAAAGAAAAATATTTATTGTAAATTTTTTCATTAAGAAACAACCCAATTTGATTGGACAAATGCTTTTGGTGAGAATCACCCACTTGCTATGTATCCATGGTTTCATGGTACTATTACTAGAGTTCAATCCTCTATGCATGTTTTACAACAAGGTTTGAATTGGCATGGCGTATTTTTAGTTCGACAAAGTGAAACTCGACGTGGTGAATATGTCTTGACTTTTAATTTGCAAGGTCGCTCAAAGGTATTTAGTTTTGATATTGTAGTTGATGTTTTAGTTCTGTATTTAAGTACTTAAATCACTTAAATGAGTTAAATTATATTTTTCATAGCATTTACGGTTGTCACTTAATCCAGAAGGTAACTGCCGTGTGCAACATTTGATGTTTGAAACCATATTTGAAATGTTAGAACATTTTCGCTCTCATCCGATTCCATTAGAAAATATTGGCTCAGATGATGTTCGTTTAAATAGTTATGTTTTCTGTGAAGAACTGCCAAATGATGATATGCAAGCTAATGAAAATAGTTTAACTGGCATGCGAAGAGCAAATTCTTTGAGTGGAGGTGCAGTAAACTTGCGTATAGAATCTGGTTCAGTTAGGCAAACAAGGACAACTCTTAATCAATTAAGGACACCAAGGGCAGTACATAATCCTTATGAAATGATTTAAATGACATATATGTCAAAATCGAAATGCCACAAAGAACTTATATTTTTCCATATTGGGTTTAAACAAAGAAAAACTCATTGAATGCAAAATTTAGTTTTCTATACAATGTTCTTTTGCAATGTGCTTTTAATATTTAGATGGATTAGGGAATGAAATGATTCAAGAGAATGAAATGTTTTCATAGATTTTTTTTAGTGTATTTAAAGAAAAAAAAACAGTGATTTTTATTTTTATTCAAAAGAAAGTTTTTTTTAAATTTTTATTCTTTTGTTTTAATTTATTGATAAACAAAAGTTTATTTTTGCCAAAATATAACCTTGTGAAAGTATAACCATGGTAACCATGGTAAACTAAGTGCTTTTTTATAATTTAAGTGTTTTTTTTTACTCAGCTGTGCAACAATTAGAAAATTATAGTTTAAAATTAACTAGTAAAACATTTTTTAACTTAACAGCCCCTTTAACTTTGTTTTAGTTACTAAGAAATGGTAAAAACAAATTTCATCAGATTTAGTTTTCTATTTTTATTATTTGTAGTATATAAAGAAATGTGTTTTTATGGAAAAGTGTGAAAGTATGTGTTCTTAGTAATAAAATACTGACGTTGTTTTTAAGATACTGGAATATCCTTAATTAAATGTTGGTAGTTTCTTGTTGAATTTAACACCTGTTATTTGCCTATAGGATTTTTTTTTTTTTGCAGTCATTTGGGTAAAAATATGATCCAAGCAAGTATAGTTAATGCACCTATTCCACAAACAATAATTAGTGTGTTGATTGATGATTGAGTTCTTTATTCTTTATTCTTTATTTAAAATTTATTTTAAGTAAAGAATAAAGTGCTGTAAAAGTATTTCATATCTTTTTAAATATCTTAACACTAATGTTTCTATCGTTAATCTCTGTTCATTACTGCAGCTAATTTACTTCATCTTGGTTTCTTTTATGTATTAAAAGTTTAAATAAAGTTTTCTCTTTTTTTTTTCTCTTTACTTTCAGGTTATTATTTCATAATTAGAGGTAAGTTCAATGAACTATAATGGTTGTGAGTTGTTTTTATAGTATATAAAGAAATGTGAGAAAACTTTGTTTTAGGATTAAATTATATCACAATATTGAAAGTCAGCAATGACAAAGAGGAAAGTTACATTCAAGGATTCAGATGAGCAATTGAATTGTCCAGAGCAAAAATCAAGGCGTTTTATGGTTGTGTTTTGTTTGTATATAAAAACTGATTTCTTTTAAAAGGTGTTATATGTTAATTTTTTTCTGGGTTCAACTTCTAACATATTTAGATCACTATATTGTTAGGCAATTGAAGTTTGAAATACAAATAAAGTTTTTAATTTTTTTTAGGAGAATAACACACTTGATAGTGATGAAGAAGATGATTCTGATAATTTAGAGAGTGAAGGTGTTTTAAATGATGATGACATTGAAGGACAGGAGGAAGAAACTGTTCGAGATGATGGTGGAATTGTTGTTACACCATTTAACCTAAAGGATGAGCTTGAAGAAGGTAACATAACAAGGGTCAATTTGGTGGAAAGTAAAAGTTTTTTAGTTTTGGTATTTTGAAATTTAATGATTTTTTAGGTCATTTTGATGCTCAAGGGAACTATATTGCAGATAAATTGAGTAAAGATGTCACTGATGGCTGGTTAGAGTCAGTTGATTGGAGTAAAGTTCAAGATAAACATAATACATTGAATGAGGATATGGATGCAGATGTACCTATTGCTGACCCCCTAAAAATGAAGAAAGATATGCTGAGTTTCATGAATCCAGGTTGTTTTTTTTATACATTCCATTTAAAAACTTTTTTTTATAATTTTTTTATCAAGATGTTAATCTACAGCATATATTATCACTAACCTCTTCTTCATATATTATTGGCTTTACATTTAACAAAAGGTGCTTTATGATTAAAAATAGTATTATTTTAATCATTCATATTTTTTAATGGATTATATTAATGAATGTACCAAGTTGATTGTACTCACAATAGAACATTGTATTAATAACTTCACTCTTAGAATTTCTCTTGTTAAAATATTAAATTTTGGATGTCAAAAATCAATGTATAAAGCAAGTATTAAAAAAATGGTGATATTAAGTCTAAAATACAAAAGCAGATTGTTTTGATTTTTCACATTCAAATCAGTATAAGACATTGTAATTAAAAAATCAAACTTCCTTACTGTTCCTAACTTCTTTTTTTTTTTGTAATTTTTTGTATTCCTTTGTTTTTGAGTGTAAATGTTTTTTTTTTTAATATTTCTTTAATCTCTCATATGCAAAGCACAGTGTAATTAACAAAAAAAACTGTATGCTTTACCTTAAAATTAATTATTTTAGGGGAAACAGTGTTGAAATCTTTGAGACGCCTTGGTGGCAATAAAAAACCATTAAGTTCTGTCGATCGATGGAAGAAAAAAAAAGCCAATATTCCTGTGGATGAAAATGAAGCTGAAAGCAAAGAAAATATGTTGAAGTTAACTGGTCTTGCAGATGATGTTTTGCAGAGCGGAGACTTTCAAATATATGAGAAATCCTATGAGCAATTAACTTTTGAAACTAAAAATAAAACTTCTCCTCAGTTTGAAAATGCAGATGAGGATGATGATGAATTAGAAGCAGCCTTTAGGTCTACAGATCAGAAATCTCAGGACATAAAAGAACAGGACCAGACCTTTAAGGTAAAAGATAATACAGATCATTTGAAAATCTCAGATGATCAGACAAAGACTGAGGTTCTTTGGCAATACAAACTTGAAAATACAGAGGAATCAGAAGTATTTGGAACATTTTCTTCTTCGCAAATGCTAGCTCTTCAAGAGGCAGGAAAGTTTGTTAAAGAAGTTTTTTGCAGAAAGGTTGACTCTGGTGGAGCGTTCTATTCTTCTAAGCGAATTGATTTTGAATTATACATCTAATAAAAATCTAGTTTAAGTAGCACAAAATGTGTTTCCTTTTATTAGTTTTATTCCTTATTTCTGAAAGATTTGAACAATGCTACAGTATATTTAATAAGAGTTGCTGCTGAAAGAGTAGGTTTCATCAATTGCTATTAACTTTTACATTTCTTTATATTTAACATGTAAATTTTAAAACTGAAGAAAGAAATGAGAGAAATTTTGTTTCAGTCAAAAAGTGATAAGTTGATTTTTTATCTATTTTTATTTTGTTTTTAGGTTCTCCCATTTCTCAATATAAGATACTTATCTTTATGACGCGCTTTTTGGTTTTAGGTTAATAATGAAAATAAATGACAAAAGCTTGATATCGTACGCCTGTTCCAAAAACGAGTTTGATAAAAGGGGCTTCCTAAGCAAGAAGGGAGAGTTAAACCACGGTTATAAAAGAAGATGGTTTGTCTTGAAAGGGAATTTATTATTTTATTTTGAACAACCCGATAAATCACCGTTAGGTATGATCATACTTGAAAATTGTAGCGTTGAAGTAAACGATGCTGATCGCTTTTCGTTTTGCATCCGATATCAAAGTGAAAACCAAACTAATAGTACCAGGGCTTATATATTATGCGCAGAATCCGAAAACGATATGGAGCAATGGATGAGATCTTTAGCGTCAGCATCGTATATGTTTGCTGCTATGGTTGTGTCTGAGTTTCAGAAAACATTACTCGGTTTTAAAGGTGATAGTGATCTTGATAAAACTTTACAAAAAAAAAACGAGAATAACTTTGAATACGACGTTAAAATTTTGGTACCAGACTCCTACCTTTCAAAGAATCCTTTACCGTCTGATAGTGATATTATAGGGAGACAAAGAGCCGTTTCGTCAAAACCACTAAATAATGCAAATGTGAAAAGCGATAAAAACAAATCTGCTGATATGTTTACTGTTGCGAGCGTCCGTAAAACCAGAAACAAATTTAAAACTCTAGATACTGTGCGCCGTAGCAGAAGTACTGAAAATATCCATAAAATCAATAATACAGGTCAATATGACCCTCTGCAGAACAAGAATAAAATCCAGCCTTTTAAAACAGGAACAAATTATTTATCCGTTAAAGATAATCTGAATATTACATACGAAAACGACAAAACAACATTTGAAATTTTACATACCACATTCGGGGCTGCAATTTGGACAAAAATTGGTGAGACTCTGTGAGTCAATTTATAGATTTTAAATTATTTTATATTAGTTTTTTTTATAGAGACTTTTGTATTTTTTTTTGACTATTTCAAATTTATTGAGGGTAAACTAATCTCTTTTTTTTTTTTTTTTTTGGTTTTTTTATCTTTTTCTATTAATCTAATCAATTAATTTTAAAAAGATTTTGTAGTGTATTTCATAACCGATTACTTTTTAATGTCTTTAACATATTCATGGTAAAATGTTAAATGTTATGCAAATTTACACTTAAAGCGTTTTAAAAACTTTTTGCGTAAGCATGTCTGATGGGCGAGAGCTGGCAAAACTTGAAAAATATGTATATAGTATAACGAATAAGTTAAAATACAATCTTTTCTTACTTTGCTAATTTTTTTAATCAACTTCAAATATAATGAATTGTGAATTAAAAGGTTGTTACGGTTTTAAAATTATTATAAAAGAATTTTACGATTTCGATCTACTTTGCATGCGTGGATTCGTTGCCTTGTGTGCTTGTTACAGATTAGCTATCGTTTAGATATAAAAATTGGCAAGCTTGAGATAATGATGGCGCTTGATTGATGAAGCTTGAGATGATGACGATGTTTTTCATGGAGCCGTAGCTGAAAATTGAGATTACAGATTGAATCTCTTGAAAAAGTTAAGTATTTTATTAAGAACGCTACCTCCGGTCCTCCAAGCTTAAAGCATGTTGCAAAGTTATTAAATGTATGATGTAATTATGTTTACAGAACATTAAAAACAAATATTCAGGTACTGAACACAAGTAGAACATTCAAAAGCTTCACTGTCAGTAAAAAATCAGGGTTCATGTTTACGGTGGCTCCCAAGAAAACCTTTTGAGAGTATCAATATACGCATAAACGGAAAAAACACATACTACAATTTAGTCACTGTGTATTAAGGTACGCATACTGAATTGTGGTTGTGTGATTCGAGTTTTTTGATGCATGCCTCGAATTTTTCCGTCTTTCTTTCTCTGAAATATATAACTGCGTTTCGTCTTTCGATTTTTACCAAGGGTGGAGAGCTCGAAATGCATAGGCGTAGAGTTTTAGTTTTCCCAGATGGGGCATAAACTATTTTGTAGGAGTTGAAAATCTATAATAAGAAATAAAAAGTTTTTTCAGTAGGCATAAAAATGTAATTTATTTTCTCAATTAAAATGTGTTCATGCGTATGGAGGCACGCATTATAAACTCATCGATCAAATGATCAAGATCAAGAGTGTAGGCAATATCGCGATGGTAATTTAAAATTGCGAGATGATTCAATCGCTCCTGAGACATTGTAGAACGCAAATAAGTCTTTAGCCTACGAAGACAAGAAAAAGAGCGTTCACACGTACATGAGATGACAGGCATTCATAGTAAAATTTTTACCAGTTTCATAAACTCGGGAATCAGTGAAATTAATTGAGAAACGACACCATCATGGTCTACAAGCTCTTTCAAAACTGATTGAAAATTAGTTAGTTGAATATTCTTGAATTTTGCATGATCTATAAATATGTCGCGATGGAGTTGTAGCCTTCTATAATCTTCAAAGTCATCTTTGTAAAAAGCCTCAACGAGTCCAACTTCCAGGCACTGACCGATGAGAAATTTTTTTACATTTGCTAAATGCTCAGTGGTCTCAGTCGGTTTAAAACGGGTTGCAAGTCCCGTTATAACACAATCCAGAGATGCATAGAAAAGCTGGCGGTAGTGGTCCTCTGGAGTCGTAGCAAAGTATGAAACTCCACTTCCAGTAAATTTTGATGTAATTTTACATTTCTGTGGCATCTCTGGTTTGTCAAGTAAACTAAATTCTGCTGCTACAACGGCTGCATCCCATAAGACTTTGAAGAGAGTATCACCCAGGGCTTCTTTTAACACCTCCTTAAACGTGTTGATGGTATTTCTTGCTTTGCAAAAATTAAGCTGCTTGCCAAAAATAATTTTCAATAAACGTTTAACATTATAATTTGCTTAAAATAATATATTAAAAAAGACACTATGAAATAAAGCAATATTTACCTTGGAGTGCTGTATTAGCATCCTCGATTAACGTGAAGATCATGCGCAAAATTTCCAATTTGAAAAATGTGTCAAACTTACAAAAAGATTCCAAATAACCCGCTGCTTCTGACTTATTTTTGGCTGAATTATCAGAATGATTTTCAAAATCCTCTAACCTGTTGATAATGGCAGAGTAGTTACTCGTAATAGATGTAATGGACGGTTTTCTAAGGATCCATCGAGAATGGCCAAATGGCCCCAGTGATGTTCCGCTTTCTACATCCTCTACATTTCGAAATTTGTTGAAACATACTAATCGTTTTGGAGATCCACGGGTAAATACGATGAATGATTACACTAAATTCATAATATTCCTGATCTCTGTTTGATTTTCAAAAGAATCTTGTGCTACCAAGTTGAGATCATGAGCGCGGTAGTGCACGTAAAAAGCCCGCCCTTCTTTCCCACTTATTAAAGTCTGCAATCCATAAATACTTCCATACATGTTAGACAATCTGTCAAAACATTGGCCCCGACAATTTTGAATCAACAGGCTAAATCGACACAAAACGTCCATTAAACAGTTCTTGATGTTCTCGGTTTGCTAAAATCCCATTAAAAGCTCCTCAATTTTAAATTTTTCATTAACACGCCGAATGCAAATCGAAACTTGTTCTTTCGTGGACATATTCGTTGTTTCATCGGATCAAACTATAGAATTGTGATTCCCTTATACTTTCGTATAGGTTACGAAGCGTTGCAAGAGCAAAGTCTTGTAGGATTTCGTTTTCAATATCAGGCGAGAGCCACTTTTGCTTTTCAGGACGATTCAACCATTTCTTCAGTTCCAGAGAATCGTCTGCTCGTAGTTTGAGTAGCATGTGAAAGTTTGAATTATTTTCAACCTTTCCACGAATGAAAAGGCCTTGCGTTCTCTAATACATTTAGAAGAAACATTTATTTATCTAGTAAATAAATTTAATGATTGATAGTTAATCTAAGTTTTTCTTAAAAGAAATTGAGGAATTACCAAATAAAGAAGTGTTGTAATATTTTTGATAAAGCCGTACGGTTATCCATCATTTCTTTATTTTGGTGATGATTAAGCTGTTGGATAAATGTTGTTTCCAGTGTTTCTCAGGCGATCATACTAACAGACGCCCTATGAGTTCAGATCGTTCGTGAGAACCAAAAATTTGTGACGGTTTCTTCCAATTAGAAAATCCGTTTAAAATAAAAGCTTCGTACAAATCTTTTTCTCTTGAACTATGAGGTAAAGGCATTTTCATTTGGGTAGCTTTGATGCAGGTAGAACAAAAAACTTTTTCTTTCTCGCAGTCATGTAAAACCGATTTATGTTTTTCATTCCAGCTTTGTTTGAATTTTCTTTGAACAATTAAAAAATTTCTTCAAAAACTTACCTTTTTTTAATTCAAATGATTTTTAATTCAAAACTTTTAAATAAATAATACAAATAATACTGCCAAATTTATCAAAGAAAAAAAAATACTAAACGAATGTTTAACTTACACAACTCTTTAGTTTATGTAGTTCCGTAAATTCGCTTTTTATTACGTTTTTACCGATCTCAAATGAGTCTCAAACTCATCAGAAACGTGGAATTTCTGAAATTCGAAAAATAATATAAACTTTTGAAAATCACCATAGGTATTTGCGGAAATATTACTATCGTTTTAAATTGTTATATTTGTTAATGTTTAAGTATATTATGGTTTTTATTTTTTAAATATTTTTGAAAGCTTGGTGAATTTCCCCGGGTGGGGCAAAGCCCCAGCGACAAATTTCCGGATGGGGCTCGAGCCCCCAAGCCCCAGCACGTTCTACGCCTATGTCGAAAGGGCTTACTACCCATAAAAAAAGTGTTGCCACCCACCCAATATAAGACGTCTTTGAGACGTTTTTAACTCATCTTTAAGTCTTCTAGACGTCTTAAAGTTGTCTTAACGACGCCTTGTTGGGTGGGTATCAACATTCCCCTCTTTCTCAGGATTGAGGAAATTTGCAATAAGTTTTACTGATCCAACTCAATACCAATTATCACCAGTATATCCCAAGGGAATTTTGAATGAAATATATTTTTTAAATCAGTTTATCTTTTATTTTTTTAAATTAGTATAAATTTCTTGTAAACAGGAAAAGAAAAGTAGGTTTTAGAAGATCTTTAAAAAGGGGTAATTATCTATTTACAGCTTAAATCATTTTGATTATATATTTTTATAATTGATCCAATCATATTCATTTACTTGCAAAAAATCTAGCGTAAATTCTAGAAGCTATTAATGTAGTGGAATTGTGAACCACAGTATACAAGCTCTTTTTTTTATAAAAAAGAGCTGTATACTGTGGTAAGAAATCTCCCCCATTTTTAAAAGGGTGCTTACATCATATCTTGTAAACATCGGGGTTTTATTTTTCCAATAACAACAAATAATAACGAATAACAACAAATAACAACAAGTAATAACGAATAAAGTACAAACTCCTATAAACTTGATTTATTTTAAAGTTTTGTATATTTATACATAAAAAGTTATAAGAACTCAAAATAAAGTTTACGATCGTGTATCTTGTCCATATTTTCTTTCAAATCTTTCAAAATGCTTCGCGAAATTTTTCATTGATTAAATACGTTAAGTTTATTTTTTTAAAAGTAACAAGTTTATGTATGAATATAAAATTGTCACAACAAAAGCTTTTGATGTTTAAACGCATAAAGAGTTTTAATTTCAATTTTGATAAACTTTAGAAAATTCAATTTATCTTAAACTACTGGTATTGAAGTTTGTATTTTATTCGTTATTATACGTTATTAACGGATAAACCAAACGCCGAAGTTTTACGTCTTGCCATACACGAGAGCCTAAACTTCTTTTTTGCATACTATGTCGAATGATATATAAAAAGATGTGCTATCAAAATTATTTAAAATACTTTATAAGGTAATGGACTTTGGTACCATCAAAAAGTGATTAAAAGTTTTAGTTTATATGAATTTTGTTTGGATTGATAATGAGTTGTTGGAAATGGAATGATTATATATTTGAAAATAGATAAATACATTGCGTAATACGTTGCTTTTAATTTGTATACCAATTAGATAATAGTGTTTAAGAAAAGTGTTGCTGAGTTTCCGGAATTTAGAATTACAAATAAAATGAAAAGTTGTTTTAAATAAATAAAAAAGAAACAAGAACAATGCTAAAAAAATAAAGTACGAATGTAAATTGTTAACGTTATTTATATGTTAAAGTTGTTTAAGGAGTTGGGGAGATTTTAGGTTCGTGTTCCAGTGCAAACAAGTGTTTAGTTAATAAATTGTCCAAGAAGTGAATGCTTTCATACTTTGAGTTTCATATTTTATTTAACAACAATAGTTAAGACTTCTGAATGTCGGTCGAAACAAAAAGTACCGCTGGGATTTCCATCATCTGAATCACATGAAGTAACAACAACATCGTAAACTCCATTTCTCATTTTTCGCTTCAGAGTAAATATATGTTGATGAATTGAATCTTGTGTAGTTTTAACTTTTAACGATAAAAGTGATCCACTTAATAAGTTACTTCTCTCATCTTCACTTATCACCAGGCTATGTTGATGAGGTGTAACTACGGTTAAATTGCTAACCGATGTCATTAAGTTAACGCTGGCATCGTTTACTTGGAACACTTTCAAACTATCTTGCAATGCATTTATACTTTTGAACACAGAACTTCCTTCTGGGCTGGCAGGCATTATTGGAAACCTCTGTCTGAAGCGACCATCAATTCCAATAATCTGTGGCAATAATGTTCTGTAGCCACTAGCTACTACACATACCGCTGAATTAAGAGCTGGTGAAAAAAAGTAGAGACCGTTATAATTTTTTGTTACATCGCAAGAATTTAAAGGTCCTCCAGAATAAAATGCTTCTGGAGTTATGTAAAAAAGTGATGGACACCAAGCACTAAAGGGTTCCTCTTTGGTACCTTTTCCGGTTACTTGATTACAATTGGATACAAAGTTTATCTGAAAAGGGTTCCAATCATTTAAAGGTGTAGTATAAAAGACTTCTATTGGAACAGCATATGACATCCGAGTAGACATACCACTATTAAGAACATAGCTTGCCACTTGATTTTGGTTCGTCATAGCCATGTAAACTCTATCGGAAAAAGTTCTTTGAGCACTGGTAACTCCAAAGTCATCTCTATAGTTAAGTTCATATGGACAATGATAAAACGCTCCATTTATTTTTTGACCAACTTTATTGGGATTGCTTGATGTTATATCACTATCAAACTCCTTTGCATCTATATTTCCTACGTAATTTTCTTTTCCCGGAACTTGTTCCATAAGAGAATCCAAATACGTATACAATAAACGCTGATCTACTCTATCGCCTCGATAATTTAAGCCAGAAAGATCAAATCTAGCGGCAGCCGAGTTCGCAAACATGCTAGAATTCCATCCATTTCTTCTTAAAGAAGTTGGATCAGTTAACTGCAGAAAAAAATTATTTGTCAGATTCGTGTTAACTTCGTGAGTGACTATACGAGTACTCCAAGATGCAAACAATGGTTTGTTATCTTTAAAACTCAATATTACTCTGGGGTTGTAAGGCAGATTTTCGTTTTTATCACTGAGTCCTGTATGGGAAGTGTAATACGCCTAAACACAATCAAAGTTTTTACAAATTACACAATTATCGTAGATTTATTATGTGTAAGGTACTTTCTCTAAATAAAGCTTGATGACTAGAAAGTGCAAGATATTGTTTAAAGGTTTATGCTTAATAGTATGTTTTAAAAGAGAAAATAGTTAAAAAGCTTTTGTAAAGAAATTTTTTACTTTCTCTCTTTCTACGCTGTTATCTTTGTTGGTAACCCACGAACCTTCCAAGTACGAAAGAATAGGTTTGAAATATTTTGAATAAGCTTGTGAGTTGCTGTTTTGTTGCATATAAGATTGAAATAAATTACGCATGTCGGTTATTTGATCCCCGATGCTTTTACTGGTAATACCCGAAGGCAATAACACCTGCGTGTTCAAAGGGTCTGTTGCTTCGTAGGTGTTTGAGTTGCGCGATGCAGTCTTACCTTCGTAATTCATTTTTGGACTTCGGAATTCGATACCGTTTAATACTCCTACGAATTCACCGATGCCGAGCGTATTTTTCAATTGAGGAACATCTCGTACCGCTGCAAAACTATTGCCATTAAAATCTTCAGAGTAATAGGTTTCACTGCCAGCTAAACGTAAATCATATTTATCTCAGCCTCTAATGCTGTGTTTTTTTTTATTTAAACTATTTCTTCTATGCAATTTTGTTTCCTTAAATATTCGTCACTAAAATGCCACGTTTGAAAAATACTAAAACGAAATTGAGATATAGTTTGTTTTCACATTTTTATAAAGAAATACAAAAAGGAAAAAAACTTAAAACAAAAAGTGAACAAATTAGCGGTACCTTTTGTTGCTCTTAGTTGTTTTATTCCAGAACGCTTTTCTGACCTTGCCTTCTCGAATTCAGCAAACTGTTGACGTTGAACTTGCAATGTCACCAGCTGCAATTCGTTTCCAATATCTGTTAAGTCGCTAATTGAGTTTCTAACCGTTTTACCTAATAAAGCCTTGATTGCATTTATCTTTATGTTTAAATTATTTGTATTTCCCCAATTCATTGAAGTATCTGCTTTCGTGAGCTTCGCTGTTAAAATGTTTATCAAGTTGTTGTTAAGTGTAAGTACAAGTGTCAGATTCCCTCTGTCCAACTGGTTACTATTGCTTATGGCCTGCAGCAACGCTCTATCAGAGTTCCATGTTCGTGTTGAGTTATAGTTTCTCATGAAAGAGTCAAAACTGTCCCTGATCGATTTGTCTCTTTTGATATTTTCTCCGCTTAACCAGGTTTTGCGTTCATCTTGTTGCGATTTCAAACTCGTTTCTTGAGCCTGTATGTTTGCTTCTTCCGTTCTTGATCTATTTAGGTAATAATTTATGCTGTCTATCTTTTGACTGATAATTCTTAACTTTGCATTCAAATCATCAATATCACATCTTGTTGGTGGCCTTGCTCTCACTGTGACAATGCCGCAAACAAGTACGAATAAGCATTCAAAATGAACCATCTAAAAGATGTAGAAAACTAAATTAAATTGAAGAACAATTTAATGTAATTGAGTCTGATTTAGTAATTCGATACTTTGAACGGAAACTTTCCGAGTTTATTCCTCTTACAAGGAATGAATTCTGAAAGTTTCCGTTCAAAATATTGAAACAATTCGAGAAATATCGAGGTTCGAACTTCTTTCGGTTTTTTGAACAGTTAGAATTTCTCTTGCAATCAACATACATTTGTTAATTGTGATTGAAATGTAAATTATAAAATTATGGAGCTATATTTTTCAGTTTTTAGAGCATAGAAATCGGAAATTAAACTTAAAATGATTAAAAATCGGAGACAAAATATGCAAAAACATGAAATATTTGGCATTTCACAATTACGGGACGCTGAAAGACAAAACACCTGTCTGTTTAGCACTATTCAGGCTTGGACTGGGCCGCCGGGATACCGGGAGATTCCCGGTGGGCCGGTTGGCATAAAAGATTATATTGTATTTTTAGTTAGGCTACATTTTATTTTCCAAATAAAATGTAAATTAAAATTTAACTAAAAATTTAATAACTTTTTTTCTGGCCTCTAATTACATCTAATTAAAGGCCATCTGCCGGCTAATTATATAAATTTTGGCGGCCATCTTGAGCGGATCGAAAGTAGTATTACATTAATAGTGAGTTTAAGCATGCGCGCATTATCTTTAGGCGGTGTTAGTACAAGCGTTAGCAAGTGTGCTACCACTGCAAGTTTAAAAATCTTTGTCAGCATTGCAGCATCTGAGTGGGTTGCTCAGAAAGTTCGATGCTAGTGTAACAAAAGATCAGCTTCAAACGGAATTATCGGACTTTGCAAGGAAATGGGAAAGTTTCGAAATAACTCTAAAGATGAATATAATTCGATATTTGACACGGAAGTATCTGACTCTGTCTCGGACAACATGCAATAACTGTCTATACAATTCCAGAAGTGGAAAACAGTGACAGCCACAGAAATAAATGCAAATCTTGCAAAAAATGTATTTTTTGTTGTTACTTTGCCCTCCAGAAGTTTAACTTGCTTAGTCTTGCGTATTCAAATTTGTTTCTGGCTTACAAACTTGTGCTGACATTATCCTCATCACAAGTTGCTTGTGAAAGGTCATTTTTGAAATTGAAATATATTTTGAACAGATTAAGAAATTTGATGAGCCAGTCAAGTTTACAGTCATTCATGCTGATGTCTTGTGAAAAAGACCTTCTTCCGAGAATTAGTAATGATGCAATAATTGATGTCTTGGCATCGATTAGTCAAACGATGAAAAAGTTGCTATACTAGTCAATATTGAATAGCGATTGTGTCTACTATTTCTAGACTCCAACTTACAGGAGTCTTTTAGTCCTTTACTAATATAATATAGGTAAATTTAAAAAATAAAGGCGTTAATCATAGTCGCTGTCATGGGCGGAGTGAAGGCTCTCGGCACCCCTATATATATATATATATATATATATATATATATATATATATATATATATATATATATATATATATATATATATATATATATATATATATATATTAAATATATGCAACAAATAATGAAGTGGGCCGCCGTGACCAAATTTCCCGGGCCATTTTTTCAAGCCAGTCCGACCCTGGCACTATTCATGAGCTTTTTTTGCGCAGTTAACATTTTGACAGTGCGCCACTTCACACAGTGGCTTTTCATAATGTGTAAAATTCAAAAATATTATCAAACTCATTTCAATTAATTGAAAAAGATGTTAAAACTTTTGCGATATTTGTATTGTCATTTTTATTTGTACTTTCATCCTTTATAAAATGCTTATGATAAATTAGAAAATCCTGCTTTTTGTTATGGTACAATCATTGTAACTACTTTAAAAACAAATACCATATCCTAGGTTACACCATCAAATGTAAAGCAGTATGGATTATGGTTCATAATAGCCTTTTCATCTTGGTACAATTATAGAGTGTAAAGAGCAACGTGGTGTTCCGTATACAACCGTAAGTTTTGTGAAAAATTTATCTTTGATTGAAATAATTAAAATCGAAAACTGCTTAAAATTTCATATAACGCATTATTTATTTTCTAATTTAGGTCAACATTTTGAGGGTCTCTGAGGAAACAAACCAAGTACAATTACAGATACAGGATATTTAGTCTTGAATTTGTACTTCACGCTCTTTGGCAATTTGTACTTCACGCTCTTTACCTCAATTGGTTGATAGGTATTCATCAACTAACCTGTACGAATAATTTTCTTTGAACGAATGCCAGGCTTTTTCTTCACACGACCAGTCATTTGTGAAATCATTCAAATTGCAGTATAGAATAGTACTTAAAGGCTTTGTATGAATCTTAACAACGTCTTTAACCAGTACCGTTGATGGCAAGGTTAAATATTGGATAATTTTTAGCTCTTTTTTGAAAAAAAAAACCCCTTTTATCAAAATTCAAAAGCCAAAGCATAAGCAATACTGAAAATTGTAAATTATCGCTTTTTAAGCACGCAAGGACTAAATAGATTAAAATCAAAAATAATTCCTGAAGATTATTGCTAAACTTTCATGAGTTTCTAAGTTAAAAAGCATTGTCAAATAATCTTTTATCTTTCTTTCTTTTCATTTATTGTTATTTTTAGCCTAATTTGTAGATTGCGTTTTAAAATCCTTGACTGTGTAATTATGCAAATTTCTCTCATAATTAACTAATAAGTAAATTTGGAACAACTAAAAACTTGGTTGTTTTCAGGAATCATTATCAGGATTTACGAAAACAATCGCAACTAACCCTCATAAACTGTTGGATACTTTGAAAAACTCAAATACTTCAAGAAAGATTGATTCAATGGGCTGCGTAATTTGTTGTTGAATGACCCAATTTAAATAGGTGTATAACAGGTGTATAACAGGTTCTAAGCAGATTTTAAATTTGTAAACTAATGCCATTGATTCATACACCTGTGTAACACCTTCAAACTTCAAATAACTAGTAAAACTAAGTTTATAGCATTTCCTAAAAACATTGCTTATTTTAAAAAGCTATTTTTCTATATTCGGTATTATATATCTTTCTATATTCGGTATTATTTCTATATTTCGGTATACATTTACAAACTCAAATTTCATTCGACATTCAAAGTTCAGCAACTTGCAACAATTCATTTGGAATAAAGTACAAACAAAATATTTTTTTCCAAATGAATCTCACAAGTTGCAAAACTTTCAAACTCGAATGAAATTTCGATCATAAAAGATTCGAGAACTTGGCCGAACCTCATTTTTTACAGCTTCATAAATACTTTTTTTTTTTTTAAATTAATTAGCTAAATATCCACCTAAAATAGAGCTTTTTGCAACATACGATAAGTTAGATCGAAATCACGCGGTGGGGTTCATCGATAACTAAACCCAAGGATTTATTTTATTTTCAAGCTCCAGCACCCAGGAATGATGATAATAATCTTTTTTAATGATTTCTATGAGTAGAAACCTCAAAGCACTTGAGATCACCGTAAAAAAAGATTTTCCCCAATTTATCATCGTGATGATAAAAAAGACTACTTCTTATCTCTTAGAATTTCCTAAAAAATAAACCGGAAAAACTGGAAAAGTGCTTTAGAAATTTAAAGCCTTTTAACTTGTTTTAGATACACGTTTAAGACATCATTCAGACGATTGTCAAGGGCAACTATTAGACTTTGATCAGATTTCCTATTATTAATAGAAAGTTGTTAAAAAGGCCGATTTAATGTAATCCTTCAAGTAATCTTTCTTCAGCTACATGAAATATTTCCGCTTAATAGAAAACTTTTTATTTCATTTTCAGATTTTTTACATTGTAAAATTTCGTCACTTAAGTTAAGAAATTATGTTAGAAATAGTTAGAGGTTACCAAGGTTACCAAATGAGATTTTGCAATTTCTAATACTTATCATTTTAGTTTTGACAATGAGTAAAATAGAATTTTTGCGTTGTGTAAGTCGTTCTATTTAAAAAAAAACTCTTACGTTTCAAAGTTTTAAAAGCGTTATTCAATGAAAAAAAATTTAAGGGTTCGCCGAACCTTTCTCTCAAAAACCCCTTTAAGTGAAATCTGTCATACATTGGACGATTATGTAGCAACTATATAGGGGAGAAAAAAAAAATTGATATAAAGTGGTTTTTACTCTTGATCAAGACATTCAAAATCTATCTAGCTACCGCGCTGAGTTTCATATATTTAATGATAACTTTTATAAATAGGAAGAGAAGTAAATGAGTTTCACAAATTGCAAAACTATTATAAAGTAAATAAATGGAAATAAAATTTTAAAAAATGGCTCGTTTTAAACCTTAGTGTACTAACTCACTATTTGCAATTTCTGAGTTTCTAAGTTTGAAACGAGGGCACCAAATCATGAGCCTCTGGTCAGCTAGAGGAAAAAATGTTGCTTAACTAATCATAGAATGTTTTTCAACCATGTGAATTTTAATGATAGTTGTGAATTTACAATAAAAATATACTCAAAACCATTGCTTTTTTTTTAATGTAAATTTTTGAGTTGTATATTGTTTAAGACAATCCGAACGCTTAGCAAAGTTCTAAGCTCTTCAAATAGAATTATTTCTTGACCATTTAGAACTTCAGCTCATTTTGATTTACAACTTGTGTGTATTAAAATGATGAGTTACCTGAAAAAAATAATATAAACAATTTACCTGTGTAAATGTCTTTGGACAAGATGTCTATCATCAATGTTCAATATCTTTTAGTAAGAGCACCTGTGTTGCAACTGACTTATCGTAAAAACTAATGTTAACTGAACCTAGAAATCTGCAAAATCATAAAAGGAACAACATTGCAATAAAGAATAAAGACTTTATTGTGATGCTCTTTATCTAATAAGTAAATTTTTAAAATAACATCAAAAATGGATTATTAAAAAAGTATATAAACAATGACCGCCTTATATGGCAGTAGAACACGAATTGCTTTGCTTGAATAGACGGACCAATATTAAGCTTTATATTCAAAGCAGTAGCTAAAAGAATTAGAAACTAAATACAATCTCTTTAAAGAACAAAGCTTAACAAGATTAATGAAAAAGGTATACTATTTAGTTAAATTATAACATTATTCAATATAAAAGAAAACGTTCAGAATTTTTGGCACGTTCACTGTTTGAGTCATTGTCATGAATGTTTAAGTGCACATTTTATATTGAGAGACGTGTCAATCTGCTTAATATGAACTCTTCATTAAAAGCTTAACAATTTTTTTTTTTTGTTTTGCTTGATTTTTTTTGACAGCATAGAAGCATTTTAAATATTTAAAACAGATTTCGCAATGATAAAGTCAAAATACAAAAATGCTTTTGATCAATCTTTCAATAATATTTCTAGATTTTCAGTCATAAAAAAAAAAAATAATTATAAGAAACGTTCTTAAAATATCATGGTGAAAGTATTAAAATCCGAATTAAAACATTTTAAATACTGCAAAAATATTGAAACAAATTATTATACTTATAGGTTTTATTTCTGTGATTAAAACAGATTTTGAGGTAAAACGGAAAAGGAGCTGTAAAGTTATTTGGAACCACATTGAATTCATTTTAAAATTTTTATTTTAACAACTCGGAAAAATACGGACCTGATGAGGCCACGTGCTCCACCAAGAGGAATTTAATCTCAGAACAAAAAGCGAATTTTTTTAGTAATACAACGTAATAGATAGCGGCTACAATAAAAATCTCCGAAAAAAAAAAAAAAAAAATAGATTCAGCAAAAATGTGCAAAGTAATTTATGAAGCTTTAAAAAAAAAAAGGTATTAGAATTGGTTTTATAAAAAGAATTAGGGCTTAACAAGTATTCCAGTTCAAGACATATTCAAGCATGCATTACTTCAAAGACAGTCGTGTTACTTTTATTGTGCATCATGAAAGGAGGGTGACAAAGTTAGCACATTCGTAAATTATTTTCAAGTGGAAAATGCTTATTAACAAATTAGAAAGCATTAGAGGCAATCCATTGTAGGATTTTTATGCTCGGTACTTTAAGAATTTTTCAAAATCTTTTAGCATAATTTTCTTGTTGGAGACCAATCATTTAAACCCTAGGACAAAGATTTTGTTGTCCTATAAAGAGAAAATGCTAGTGTGTGACTGAGTATACACAAAAAATATTGTTGAGTTCATTTAGGGTCGTAATATTTAAAAAAGACTTTGACTTGTGTCAAAGTCTTTTTTAAATATTACGACCTAAATGAGCTCAACAATATTTTTTGTGTATACTCAGTCACACACTAAGCTACGTTATAAACCCTGGTTTATAACGTAGCTTATGCTCTCGAACCCTGACAATTTTTAACTCCTTCATTTTTTTTGAAATCTTGTTTTGGATTGATAAACTAATAAGCTAATGTTTTATTAGTTTACCATTCAAAACAGTTACATTTGTGAAATGAATAAATACTAAACACCTGAAAGTAATCATACTTGTGTAAAACATTATAATGTTTTATAATGTTTTATATTATTTTATATTTATTTTATTAATATTTTCTCAAAGAGGTAGTCTCAGAACTATATTTTGAAGAAGCTAACAGTTATGAGTGAGGTATAGAAAAATAATCTTTACTTAAATATCGTGTTCTTTTTTCTTGTTTCGACGAGTAAATCCTGTGTTTAAGTGTGTCATCAATTTTTCCATCAAAACCAAGACAAATAGTTCCCTTATTTTTATCTTTGTAAGTCTGATTGACCCATTTTCACGGAGCCGATTTTTGAGTGCATGTTTTCCTAGTATGCAAAATATTTGTAGGATCAAATATTCCAAGATCATGGCATTTTTAATCAAACGGGCATCCCAATTATTGTAAATGCAGAGTGTTAACATAATGGGTGATTACTGCTAGTCACTTTAACAAGAACACGAAAATGCATTCCATGGAAGAAAAAGCTACAATAGAATCTTCAAAAAATAGAGCAAATGCAAAAAAAACAAGCACTTTATATGTATTGAGGTTTTTTAATTGGCGGTATAAAAGAGATAAATTTGTAATTAACCTTATAGTAAACTTTCTTTTTTATATTGTTTAACAAAATCCAATGTTCTCGTGATTTGCAATAAACTTATTTAGCAATGAACTACCGAAACTACCGAAATTTTGTGTCATTTTCTCAATTGGAAACACCTGAGTCACATTTTTTATTTCACTTAATTGATCTAAAAATGAGTGGCTATCCAATTCTGAAATAGAGTTGGTATCTGTCTTATCATAACAATATGCCAATCAAG
This sequence comes from Hydra viridissima, assembly GCF_058129835.1. Classification (NCBI taxonomy): domain Eukaryota; kingdom Metazoa; phylum Cnidaria; class Hydrozoa; order Anthoathecata; family Hydridae; genus Hydra; species Hydra viridissima. The sequence goes on along the minus strand of NW_028324306.1, from coordinate 12,954,466 downwards.
ATACTTGATTTTTATCTAATAGAAAGATTCCTGTTTTGTAAAAACTCGCTACAAGATTTTTACACCAATATTCATTTAACCTGATTATTGAGCAACTTAAAATACAGGAAACTTGCTTTTAGGAAGAAAAAAGACTTGCCTGCCTTATCCCTTCTGCTTCCAATCACTTTATGCTAGTTTTTTCTTGGCCTAAAGTAGGCAAACTCTAAATACGTGGTGCTCCTTGGTAATGTCACAAAAACTATAATAATAGGCTGATACGCATTAATGACTGCAATATTTAAACCTGATGATAGGTTTTCACGAATAATGATGTTTGTCCTAAACCTTGGTAGAAGCAAAGAAAACAACCAGTCTTCAGAGTGAAGCCAAATTAATTGCTTTTAAATCTATTGCAACGTACTTCTTGTGGCCCATGTTCTATTTATAAACTCCATAACAATCCTGCGTTGTAAACCACAAATAATAGCAACAACTTTCTCCTAGCATAACCACAAAACACATCACAGAGGCTGAGGCTTTTTTGAATTTATTGCAAGTTTAAGAAATTTACATCAGCGCTTTGTAATGATCATTTTCTTGCCTATATCATCATTAAGATAGATTTTGTAATAACTCCAGATAATCTCTAGCGGTTTATCATTGAGCTCCTTTGCTAAATTAATAAAGTACCCCTCAATCATAATTGGTTCAACTTCTGCCTTTTCACACTAAACGTTACTTGAAAGTCTTAGAGTGAGATCTTTGTATCTTTTAAAAAAGATCTAACGCAATCATTACCTGTAAAATTATTTTTAAACTTTTGTGTCATGAGGACTTTTTTATCTGAATATCCTTTCACAAATATTAATCTGGGTATATTGTATAAATACAAACTCAAAACCTGAAAAAAAAAAAAAAAAACTAACTGTTTTATATTGTTTAAACAATACAGGGTGCGAAAGCGATTCGTGAACTTTTTAGAACATTTTTGAAAATGAAATTTTAAAGCACTAAAAAATTATATTCATGGAATATTAATAGGAGAAAAGTTGAAGATAAATACTTTTCCCACCTTAACATTCAATTAGGCTTTATTTTTTGATCACTGCCTCAAGCCATCACTGGCAGGTGCTTATTATACAGCCCCTTGGCATTGATTTCCTACCACAGTTAATTGATGAATTTAGTGACTTGACACTTTAGTGGGTCTTTTTGCAATCTTTACTCTCAACTACGCTCCACACCCTATAGTCAAGGGGATTCAGGTTAGGGCTGGATGGTGGCCAAAACTGTTTGGACCAGAAATTAGCCATATTGTCCTGAAGATATTGTTGAGTTTTTCTGGACCCATGACAAGGTGCATTGTCCTGTTGAAAGATGTAATTGTTTTCTGGGAATGTCTTCTTCACCCATGGTACCATATAGCGTTTTAGTAAGTTAATATACACATAAGGTAACTTTTTCTTTCTCTTTGATGTAGATTGGTGGACATTTCTCTCCATTAGAAGCAATCATTCCTAGCATCATGATGGACTGAGGGTGCTTGGTATGACACACAGGTGGTACTTTGTCACCCTTCTGCACAATGAATCATTACTCCTAATTATCACAGTCAACACTAATAAACATGACCTTTTAGCTGGTTCAGAAGCTTATTTGATCACTCCAATCGTAAAGTTTTTAGTCTTTCTGTCAAAAGTTGGTTGGTCACACTGGTCGGGCCACACTGGCTTTTCCAAGTGTTTTTAGAGCTCTTCTGACTGTCCTCTTGCCAATATTGAACAATTTCGCTGTCTTTCTGATTGATACAGTAGGATTCTTTTCAACATGCTTTTTAAGCTTTTCTGTGAACTTTTTATCAATTTTTTTGTTCACTGGAGATGGCATTTTGGCTCTCTCAGCATTGTCACGTTTTTTTAACTTTGTAAAATGTAATTTTAGACACTCCAGAAATACGAATTACTTCACGTGCAGCCAAACCCGCGTGAATCAAATTTAAAGCTTCGGTCCTTTTAGCTTCTATTGTAAAACTTTTGACTAAAATGTTTTTTATTCACAATTTTATCAAAATCTAAGACGGTCATTGAACATTAATCAACAAAAATAAATTGCGGAAGTATTTTATTTAGATCACAAAACCTACCCAGCAAGCACACAACGTTGAAACAACGTCGAAATAACGTTGATCAACGTCGATCAACGTTATTTCAACGTTGTGTGCTTGCTTGGTAGCCAAAAATTAGTTCGCGAATCGCTGCCGCACCCTGTATAAAATCTTTTATGCTGCATTATTTAACATTTTTTAGTTATTGGAAATCAATAGCCTTTAACCATTCTTTTAAACAACCTTAAAATATTGTTTCATAAAAAGTTCAAGTACCTCTTGGTTAATAACATCAGATGATTTTATCCTAGGCAAAAGTTACCCCAATTATTGAGTAAAAGACACCTCAACCTTCTTTAGCCCCTCTAACAAAAACGCTTTAAACTGATGATTTTCTAAAATCAGCTTGTTTAAATATGATTGACTGAAGATAAAAGCGATGCATTTTTAACGCAACTACCTTCACTTGCGATTTTTTTCGATGTAAAAAGTTTTTTCATCAGAACTTGATGCAAAAGTCTTGAAAAAAAACTTGCTACTTTGGAAAATATGATTTTTGGCACCAGATTACGTGTCACCTGATCTTAAGGAATGTCCGCGAGTATACCGCAAAACATGTTGGCCTAAATTACTATTAAACCAAAGACTGCCAACTCATGATAAATTATAATTTTAGATACAAAGCATTATGGGATATCTTGGGGGACCAAATAAGATACGTTGATAATATCAGGTGGCCCATAATATATCAGGTGGCCCATAATATATCAGGTGGCCCATAATATATCAGGTGGCCCATAATATATCAGGTGGCCCATAATATATCAGGTGGTCAAGAAGTGGAAAGTTTTTTTTCTAGTAATTTGAATTTTTTTCCAGAGAAACTTTTAAAATTTTTTTTTATAACTTTGTGGGTTATAAAAAATTTTTTTTAAATTATAAAAAATTCCTATTTAAATTTTCCTTTCTGTAAATTAACAGCCAACATAAAAAAGCCTTTTTTTACATCAATGCTTACCCATAAGCCTTTTCATCACCAATGGTAATACTTTAATATTTAGCTTTAACAAACAAATTATTTAAATACTAAATAATTACATAATTTATTTAGATACCAAATAATTACATAATGATAACGAAGTAAAAAAATAAACAATTTTATTTAAAAAGTATATTTTCTAAATAAATAACTTTTAAAGAGAAAAATCAGGCATAGACCACACGACTTAACTTATTTCAACATGCCTTGTTCCGTGTCACCAGATCTTTATTAAAAAACATAGTAAATTAAGAAGCACACAAAGCGTCACAGATTTAAGCAAAATTTTGAATTTAACTCTCTTTTAAAAGAAGTCCAATAATTAGATTTTATTTCTTCAATAATCTGTTTATGTCATATTTATTTTAACTAATAAAACTTTAATTTCAGTTGTAAAAATAGCATCCATTTCATGAACCAAGCTTTTTAAAAAGAAAAGAAGTTGTCTATAACTTACTCTCACTGGATGTCACTGATGAAAGTACTTGAATAATATATAATGAATAATGGATCTAAATGGCAATCTGTAGATTTCAGAACAAGTTGAACAACATTTGTCCAAATTATAGAATGTTTTCAGATGCTTCCAAGTGTATATTTTCCCTTCTAATATCATGTTGCATTAAATTGTTTCTAACATTCTTTTGTTAAACGTGGTGGGTCAAAAAAATATATATACTTTGTGACTATAGTTGGATGTTCAATTTGTGGATTTGTTAACGAAAATCCTAAAACTTTAGGAACTGCAATATTACTACAGCTTTGATATAATTTGATCATAATCAAGACAATGCAGCTAAACCAGTTGTATGCAGAGGAATCATAGCATTACTTAGTTGAACTGATTGAACACGCAGAAGTATTTGCTCAAAAAAAAATCATGATTTTATAAACTTCCGATTTTTCCCGAAAGTAACGGAAAGTCTCAAAGGCCGAAGCTTAATTTACCAGTTCATAAATTCAATTAAATGTTATTTTTTAAAAATTGTCTGAATTTCCATATCTTTGGTTATCTATAAGTAAACTTTTTAAAGCAAACGAGATGCTGGAAAAAAGTCTAAAGTAACAACAGCACTAATATATATATATATATATATATATATATATATATATATATATATATATATATATATATATATATATATATATATATATATATATATATATATATATATATATATAGCTGTAAGACGTTAAGTTAACATAGCTACGGTACAACGTGAAATCTATCCTTTTTTTTTTTTTTTTAGATGTTTCTTACTAGAATATTTTGGAGTTTAAAATCATTCTTTTATCATGCTGTTATTGTGATTTGTGGGTACAAGTTCTTAAGTGATTTGAATAATATTTATTTGCATCCATCAAGTTCTACAATCGAGGAGCATGTGCAAGAAAGTTTGGCTCGCCTGGAATTTTTGCATAAATTTTTTACGAACTTTTCATTCTCTAATCCAAGCAATCCTGACACTTTAATAGTAATAATCACCTCTCAGAGATATTATGGAAGTGTTTATCTTGATTATCCTTTTCAAACTATTGGTACATTGCTTTTTGCAATGAAACCCCATGAAAAAAATATCGGAATTTTTATTTGTAATACAACAGAAAATCTTCATAGTGCAAATAGCAGCTTAGATGATTTAATTGGATCTCCACATATTTACAAATTCAGCAATAATCTCATTCAGGATGATAAACAAGGAAGATGGTATAGGGAGCTGCTTGATTATATTTCTTGTCTTGTTGAAACACAAAAGAGGTACCCTAACACAAAATACTTTATAGTTAATGAAGATGATGGACTTATTGTGAATAGCTTTTATGATAACTTAAACAAAGTGTTATCCCAAGTTAATTTTTTAACGATTCAAAGTGCTGGTAAAAAAAAGATAAGTCATGTTAAGCTATTTCACCCATTAGATTTGCGAAAAATTCCTTTCATTATTTACCTAATTACTGTTCCTTTAACTTTTGCAAGCTTGATAAAAATGATATCCATGTATTCCTCATTTTCTGTTTCAAAGCTATTTTTATTTACTATTTTCTTAATTACCTTTTCTTTTCTTTTTGGCATTGGTGCTAATAGTGTTGGAATCCTACACTTTAAAATGACAGGTAATATTGCACTTGTTAATCAAGAATCCTGTTGTTTAGTTTCTGTTATTTTCCCATCAAATACTTTGGCTGCAACAATTAAGTATCTCATTGAGGAAAGTAAGATTGGTATTGAAACAGGTATCTATCGGGCTAAAGACACAATTCTAGATGACTTACCTCTAAAAACAGATATGGATGTTCTTATGACAGAGTTTAATCTTGTTGAACACATAGGAAGATTTTCAACAAAAAGTGTTTGATACTTGTTTATAAAATATCCACCAATTTTGTGGATAAAAAAGTTATAAGGTTTTTAAGATGCTAAGCATTAAGAACAGCATACACATAACAAGTATTTTAGGTATACATGCATTGTTTATAACTAAAGTATTGATAAAAGATGACAGTTGCATGTATGTATGTATGTATGTATGTATGTATGTATGTATGTATGTATGTATGTATGTATGTATGTATGTATGTATGTATGTATGTATGTATGTGTATGTATGTACATGTATGTATGTATAAATGTATTTGTATGTAATGCATAATTTTATATAATTTAAACTTTAGCAAGCGCTGATAAAAAATATACAGAAAAATTTAATTTTTTTTAAAAAAAGCCAAACAAAGTTTTAAAATATCTGAAAAATATAACAATTTTCTTACAGACCATGGTTGGATATGGTAGTGGAAGTTCTTTAGGGTTTAGTTTTAATGGAGTAGGTTTGTTATGCAATTCCAACAATAGCACTCTAGCTTAATTATTTAGATGCATCGGCTGAAAAAAATGAAAATTTATTATTTTAAATTCTAATTCTGCAGGTTTTTTTGGTTTTGTTCCAGAATAATTTGTAATAAAGTTATGTGTTGGTATAATGGTTTGATTTAGGATTAAATCTTCAATTAATGGTATATTGAATAAACTTTATAAATTTTTTAATGTGTAATGACCAATAATAATGTCTGACCATTAGTTACTGTTCATTATTCTTAATATTAGATTTTAACAGATTATTTGATATTAACTTGTTAAGATATTAAAATATTGTATACAGTAGAAGCTAAAAAGATGAGACTATTCTTTTTTGATGTCTTTTTGCTTTGTAACTTTGAAATTTACTGTTAAAAAATTTGGAGTTTTTTATGGTAGACTGCTGTTTGTACTAGTTTTTGATTTTGATTTGCTTTTTATATATATATATATATATATATATATATATATATATATATATATATATATATATATATATATATATATATATATATATATATATATATATATATATATATATATATATATATATATATATATATATATATATATATATATATATATATATATATATATATATATATATATATATATATATATATATATATATATATGGTGTTTCATAACTTTTAAAAATATTTAACAGAAAATGATGGGACCATTTAGTTCTTATCATTCTTTTCTGTAATATTAAAAATAATTTACACATTGTTTGAATATTTTGAAAACAATATTTAAATGATAATAACAGAAAAAGTAGCAGATTAAAAGGAATCTCATAGGAGAAACAGAAACTTATTATTCAAGATGCTTTAAAAGTTTTATTTCAAGGTCAAGTTGCTGCCCAATTTAGAGTTTTGAAACAGGGATATAAAGTCTTATCAAAGGTTATGAAGGACAAAGTGATATATTAGTAAAAAAAAAATAGTACTAAGCAAAATTGAGTAAATGACTTTTTAGATGTGATATAAAATGTGATATTAAAATCTCATTGTGATAATTCTATCTTCTCTCATTTTTGATGAAATAAAACTTTTAAAACTGCTTGATTAATTTCCTATAAGAATCATTATGATTTTCTTCTATTGTTATTAATATTAAGTATTGTTTTAAAATTATTTAAAATGCTGCAAAATAATGGTAAATTTTTGTATTTTTTATATAATTTTAAGTTTTGAGGCACTGCTGAATATGTTTGTATGTTGTACTTTTATCTTCTCATTAAAGAGTTACTATTTTGAGAAAAATGAATCATTTAAGTGGGTTTGCTAGTAGATTTTGTCGGAGTGCAATAAATCAATTTAACATTTTTGGATACAGTTGGAATAAGAGTTTGCCTCTACATGAGGTAGTAAGATCTGATATGCAGATTCGAGGTACCAAATATGGTATGGAATATCAACCCAACAATCTTCAGCGTAAAAGGAAACACGGTTTTTTAAAGCGGCTTAGCACTGTGGCTGGACGTAGAGTCTTAGAAAGGAGAAGATTGAAAGGAAGAAGATTTCTTTCTCACTAATAAACTATTTTTGTAGTGTAAGTTTGTGTTGGCAGCAGAAAGTTTTTAACAGTGTTGTTTTTTATTTCAGTTGTCCTTTAACCCTGTAGAGCTATTTCTTTGTGATAACCTTTTTGTATTCTCCTTTTAAAATCATAAAATGCAAATATAAAACTTGAGATGTAAGGGTGATATAAAAATATATGAAAAATAAGGGTTATATATATATATATATATATATATATATATATATATAGCTATTTTAAGTTGTATTATTTTCAAATACAATATCTCCTGTTCGTATAAGAGTGCTCAATATTTTGTATAAATAGAGCAATATATATATAAATATATATATATATAAATATATATATATATATATATATATATATATATATATATATATATATATATATATATATATATATATATATATATATAACAACAACTATGTCTGGTACTTAAAGTTTCATGCCTAGCGGCAATCATCAGCCATGAAATACATTTGTATTTCATGGATTTGTATTTCATGGCTGATGATTGCCGCTAGCATGAAACTTTAAGTACCATACATAGTTGTTGTTTCTTCATTATATATATATATATATATATATATATATATATATATATATATATATATATATATATATATATATATATATATATATATAGCATACCTATTTATAATTATAAATCTCTAATAGACAGTTTTTTTATTGCTAATAGTTTGTTATTGACTTTTTCCACTTTTGTATTTTTTTTTTTTTAAAGTTATAAACTAAGTTTCAATTAAGTTTTCTGTTTAAATTGATTTAAACTGTGTGTGTGTTTGTGTGTTTGTGTTTGTGCGTGTGTGTATAACCACTTTAAAATGGTTAGCAGATTTTTTTTTGTTTTTAAAGTTTTCTTAAATATTAAACATGTTAAAAAAGTAATGAACCAAAATATATGGTTTAGGGTGATAATTCCATATTTTTAACTGGTTATCGCTCTGAGAAAACACTTTTTCATTGTACATTTGTTCAGTTTTCATAGACATAGAAATCATATATCCAAAGTGTGTATAGAAAATTTTGGTAGAAAATAGATATAACATCATGAGTCATTCAATTCCACATTCAAACAGCTTTTGCAGTGATGAAGCTTCAGCACAAACAATTGAAAACCTAATTTTAGATTTTGGTCCATCAGAAAGTGTTCATAAATGGTGCAAGTTACCTGAGTGTGATGAGTTTGTTGGGTCCAAGTGAGTTTTTTTTTTTTGGTTATTCCTATTATTATGTCTAATTATTATTATTATTATTATTTTTATTACTATTATTATTATTATTATTATTATTATTATTATTATTATTATTATTATTATTACTATTATTATTATTATTATTATTATTACTTGTATTTTTATTATTATTATTTTTGTTGTTATTGTTATCTTTTTTTTGTTTGTTTGTTAAATGCTAAAGAGCAGAAAATAATTTAGTGCTTCTATCTTTGTCAAATACTTTTTGAATAGCAATTATTTCTTATGTGGGAAATACATTATCACATCGAATTAGGCTGTTTAAAAATGACTTAAATAAGAGACAAAATGAATATGTTTGCTACACTTTGTCTTATTTGAATGAAAACACTGTGAATACTAAAGTTAATTGCACTGGAAAAGATGTTCTGTAAACCACTTTAATTTGAAATCCACCATCCACTTAACTAACTACATACTGTTAACTGAACTACATACTAACTTAACTACTATTCTAGTTAAGATCTAACACTTTAACTTCTCCGAAAGTTTTGTATATGCTTGATTAAAAGTGGGATTTTTCCTTAGTTTGACAGTTGCTTACAAACAGCATTGAATTTGTGAGTGAATATTTCAAACTGGTGACAAGTTTACTTACATATTCAGCTTTTTGGTATTTTCTCGTTTATTTGTTAAAGATTCTTTATGATCTTTTTTTATCTTCTTTTTTTGCTATAATCAGTGAGGAAATTTTTATTAAAGTTTTCTTCGTCCTAAGATTTTTTTGATTCTAGAATGTGTTGTAGGATAAGGTTACATTCATGCAAGAAATTATTTACTTTAACCAAGTGCTTTTCAACTTTATAAAGTTGAAATGCACTTATTTAAGATAAATAATTTCTTCTTCTTTTAGACTTGCACATAAGTAGTAATTTGTATCTAGAAAAATGTAAGTTATTATGTTACTATTACTTAGATCTTAAAATCTAGAAAAATGTAAGTTATGTTTCACTAAAAAACAAAGTGTAAAAGTAGAATTTAAATAAGAAAAAAACACAATAAATGAAGTCAAAAAAAAAAAAAAGTTCTGTAGTAAGTAAATGTTTATAGTGAATGTGCAAAGTCAATGTATAGTAAGTAATAAGGTACTTTTTTTTCATTTCTGTATTTATTACTGAAAGTTTCAATAAATAGTATGGTCTGCCATAAAATCTAATTGTTTATGACGCTCTTAACAAAAATTTAATTCTTTAGAGACATCTGATTTGTCCCAAAAACGTATTAGAAGAGGGTTATATACGAGCTGAATAAAAAGTTATAAAATATTTTAGCCTAAAAAAATTAAAGTTGCTCACTTTTTAAATAGCTATCAATAATCTATCTTTAGTTCATTAATGTTATATAGTTCCTAATATTTTGTATATAGAAAGAAATAATCTGTCTATTTTGAAATACTGACTAATGTATTTACTAATTACCTAAGCTGCTTAATTATATTTAGGCGCAGTAAACACTCACTTGTCGCATGGGGAGATTTGCTGTATGTTTTTGGTGGTGATAATGGGTAATTTTTGACTTATTCTTTGGCATAAGCAGTTTTCCTGTTGTTTTTCATGTTATGTGTTCCCTAAAAACTAAGCTTCTTTTTTTAGTGTAAAACTTATATTATTTTTAAGAAAACGTATGCTGAATGACTTACTGCGTTTTGATATTAAAGATAGCTCATGGGGCCGTGTTGTAACTTCTGGTACATCTCCAGCTCCCCGATACCACCATTCTGCTGTTGTTTTTGCAAATAGCATGTTTATTTTTGGTGGTTATACAGGTGAATGATAGTTATAGTTTATAAAATAAAATAAAAAGAAGGATTCTTTTGCATAATTGATCAGCAAGGTTAGCAGTTGCTCTGATTATTTTACTTCTTCATAACGATTTCTATAGTATTGTAATGGACTCCTGTGTTCTTTACCTCAGGGTTTTTGAGTAAAACTTTTTTTTTTTTTTTTTTTTTTTTTTATATATATATTATAGTTATTATATCACATTGCAAAACATGGAAGTTATAAAATATATCAAATTTGAAGATTTAATTGATTCAATACACACTTTATTGCTTTCAACAGTTATACTCCTGTAAATAGTAGTCTGAACTAACAATTAATCATAATAACAAAAACTGCATAGTGAGCAGATTTGTTTAGGATAAATTTGTCAGTTTTGAAATAATTTAGCTAAAAGGGGGTCTAATTAGTAAAGACCAATTATTCTCCTTTTTAGTTAAATTACTTCAAAGTTAATTAAAATGCAAACTGTCTTTACTTTAGGAGATATTTATTCTAATTCTAACTTACGAAATAAAAATGATTTATTTGAGTACCGATTCAATACTGGTCAATGGATTGAATGGCAAGTTACTGGGAAGTAAGATAATTTTTGGTCTTAAAAGTTAATTTTATACCTACTTAGTTGTTTTTTTAAATTAACTACCTTAAGTTACACCAAATACATTGGGAGTTTTCAGAAATTTGGAATGAACCAGTAGCATGAAATCAAAATGTAATTTTGGTACAGGTGAAAAAGAGCAACCACAATTGTTTATTCTGCTGTTAGTAATGTCATAAGCTAGTACTACTAAAGTTTCTTTTATAAATCTACTGTGTCTTTTAAGTCCTATATTGTTGTAGACTTCTAAAAGATTGACTCTGATAATGATAAACCTTAGTATGTGATTTTGTATATTTCTTCTTATATGCAGCTCATAATGATTAATTTTTGAATGTTTTAAAGCATGTTTTTATTAATATGTTAATATTATCCAATTCTTCTCAAGAATTCTCTTTTACTACTTTTAATCATGTAACTCTTTGTATAACTTGAACTGTTTATTACTAAATAGAATTTACTTTTATACTATCCCATATTATGCTAATGAGTTTTCTGTAATGAACTTATCTTTTTCAAGGTTGTTAAAGATTAAAGGTTATTTCAAGATAAAGGTTATTTCAACATGCCTGCTGGGTTAATGGTAGTCTTAAGTTTTTGTTTAAACCAGGTTTCTAAGTTAATAGAGCTGATGAGAGGGTCAAATGATAATATAACCCATACAAAAATATCTTTTAAATTCACTTCCCTAATTATTTTACAAGTATGGAGTTTACAATACTTCCTGTATAATTTGTTTCTTGGCTCAACAGCTTCTTCACCTAATACTCCTTTAATTCTTTATTGATTTCATGTTTGTCCATCAATAATTTTGGAGTTGCTCCACATATTGGATAAATTTGCGATGATTTTGTGTTTGTAATGAATGCAAGTGTTTTCCTATCTATCATAGACATCACAAAGGAAAAACAATAATTACACATTTTAAAGTTCAACCTTAATTGTTTCTAAATCTTCTATTTCTTTTTCTACACCAGCTTTCTAGAACCACATTCACGCATTCCTCAATGAACTCCAAAATTAGAGGGCATTTTCTCAATCATTTACTCTGTGATTAGAAAATTGCTGCTTGAATTGTTGTCTTCATTTGCAATTTTTTTTGGCATTTGCTACATTCATTCAAATCAACAAAATCTTTTTTCGGTTGTTTATGTTTTGATGCTGATGTTAATGGTATTGGGGATTCAGATGATACCAACTTTTTTGTACTTTTTTGCAGTTTAAATACACAATTTAACTATTCTCATGTCTTAATTAAGTCTAGTCATCATACTGTAACATTCCTTCAAAATATTGTAAATTAACAGCATAAATACTTTTTATGCTATTATATAATACTGCTTTTTGGTTATCTTTGAAAGTTTCTTTCGATTTCACATAATCACAAGCTCTAATAATGTTTTCATTTGAAATCAAATGAATGTCAAAAAACAGCCAATTATATTTTTGATATGAATATCCATTTTCCTTTGATTTATTAAAGTTGGGATCTTGTAATATCAATTGTTGAATTTTTGCACATTCTGTGAGTTTTATAGAAATACAGCAGGTACACATCAGGTAACTTTGGAACCTAAGGCAGGAAATCATGCGACATTCACAACTACATTTTTACATCATACTATATTTTTCTACCTGCCAATAAAATTAATTAATTAGGTTCATTTTATACCATTCATTAAAGATCATATGATATTTACAGATATATGCATCATGTAACATTTTTCTACCTGATAAACAATAGAAAAAAGGGAAGCTTTTCTACCTACTGTTTAAGATCAGATGATTTCCTTAGGTGTTATACATCACATGGCATCATCTGTACCTGGTATTAAAAAAAAACACATTTAGCTGTCGTTTTTACAATAGATGTCCAAGGAAAGTTTTATTTACAATTTTTTTTTTTTTTTTTTATATAATTTTTAACTTTATCACTAAATATCTTCAAAACTTTATAGCTTAGAGCATTCATATTTTTCCTATCAAATGTAATCTTAATAAAACTCCAGTTAAATATAGAAATTTAAAATGTGACTTGTTTGCTTTTTGACCACCTGATTTTATACTGTGTATTGGCCTCCATATAATGGCTTAAAGTCTATGTAAAAACATGGCTGTGTTATGTCGAATGAATTCCATTAGCTGAACATTTACTTGAATTGTTTTTTTCTATTTCACTTTCAAATGTACCAGGTTTTACGGTTCTACTGTCTATTTGATATACTAATGTTAAATTCATGATTTAAAAAAATAGCATGTACTAAGTAAATATATTACTTACTCAGGTTAATTTTTGATTGGTTAATTTTATTGTGAATTCAGTTTGTTAATATGTAAATCCAATATCTATTTAATTTTAGTATCCCTGTTGCTCGATCTGCTCACGGAGCTGTTGTTTATAAAAATAGCATGTGGCTATTTGCTGGCTATGATGGCAATGCAAGGTAAGTGTTGTTGTTTTTTCTGTAACTTATAAATTATCATAATATTCAAGTGTTTAATTATAACACATTTTGTTACTTAGTTATCATTAGCCATCAGTAAGTAATAAAGTATGTTAATTATACATTCATTACTGATTTATACCATATATCTTACTTTATAGGTTAAATGATTTATGGAGTATTTGCTTGTCTGATCCAATGCCGGCATGGATCGAGGTAAAACAATATTTGCTGTCTTTGATTTTGTTTTTTTCATTATATCTACTTTTTTTTTTTTTTTAATTTCCATTTATCATCAATTAATAATGTCCTTGCATATTTTTTTAACGAAAGTGTACTAGTAATTTTTTTATTGTTGTTTTCTCTGATATATGTTTTTTCATCTTTTTCACAAATATTTCACAAAAAATCACAGTTTGCCTTTAAAAAATAAACTGTGCTAATGATATTGATATTATAATTATGATTCAAGGTTTTGTGCTACAGCTCTTTAAGAAATATAGTTACCATCAAACTAAAATCCCTACTTTAAAAGACCACAGTTTACTAAAAAAAATAGGCAATAAGATAATTGGGATAAAAAGTTAGAGATAAAAATAAAATGTTTAAAAAAATAAAAAGATAAAAAATAAAAAAGATTTTAAATTAATTGTTGCTAATTGTCTGATTAGATCCAACAAATTGGAAAACGCCCTCCAACTTGCTGCAACTTTCCAGTGGCAGTTGCAAGAGATTCAATGTACGTATTTTCAGGCCAGAGTGGTGCCAAGATAACTAACGACCTTTTTCAATTCCACTTTTTAGATAAAAAGTAAGTGAGTGTTAAAATGATGCAAATCATGTTTGACAATATTCTGTGATCTTATGTTTTGGTTTTTCAACTTTGATTCATTTTGAACATTTTTTATGCATTCTTAATCTAATGTTTATAATATTTATTCATATTCCATAATATATACAGAAATGTATAGTAATAGTATGTAGTAATGTATAGTAATAGTGTGTAGTATTGTATACTATAGTAATTGCTACTATTAATGAATTTTAGCTTTTAATTTTATTTTAAATCAGTGTTAAAAATAGAAATAATACAGTGGGTTGCATAAATATAGTCAGTGGATTTTTAATATGATTTTTTTATGTGTTTTTTTTAAAGTTTAAAGCAAACAAAAAAATTAATAATTTAAATTATTTTAAATTTTATTAACAGTGGTATTATAAACAAAATAAGAAAAAAAACTTTTTCAAAAAAAAAAAAAAAACATTTAAGACTTTTAATGAGAAATATATACAACTGTTAAAAAAAAACAAAAAAAAACAGAGCAAAAATATAGAGTCAAAGTGCATTTTAGTATTTTGTACTTTAGTATCATGAACTTTCACACATGCATGAATATGTCTAGGCATAGATTCAACTTGTCTGATGCGTAATTCTCTTCAATTGCAAAAAATTCTTTCCAAAGCTTTTCCAAGGCCTGCTTTAGTTGTGCAACACTGGTTATGCTCTCTTTGACCAATCTCCTGTCTATCCAAGCCCAAATGTTCTTGATGGGATTGAGATCTGGAGAATGAGCTGGCCAAGGCATGACTGTACTGTTTTTCTGAACAACCCACTCTTTAACCGAGATTGCAGTGGGAGCCATTGCACCATCGTACTGAAAAATCAATTATTGTTGTCTTCCGTAAAAAGCTCTAACTGTTGGTAAAAATCTACTTTCGAGGGTCTCTTTGTAGTTGTACTGGTTAATTCTGCTGTTATAAATGTTGTATGGCCTTTTCCTTTATGGGAGAAGCATCCTCATATTCCGACTGATCCTCCTCCACCTTGTATCCTTGGTACACAAAAATGCTCTTTGAACTTTTACCAGCCAGCCTTTTGATAGATAATCTTGACTTGTGATTTATCACCTCAAAATTAAATTCATCTCTAAAAATGACTTTGGCTCAGTCTTCTACAGACCAGTGAATTCTTTCTTGTGAACCCTTCAGCAAGTTCTAGCTATTTCTCGTTGGCTTTTTGTTTTATCTTTTAGCAGACCTACAATTTGCCATCGTATGTTGTCTGAAACAGCTTTCTCCCCATATTTGTCTTTTTTTCTTTACCAAATAATTACCAATGGGAATAACTTTATTTTATTTTTGTAAGAATGTTTATATAGTTCGAAAGAAATCAACCACCAAATTTTGGACTGTTCAGATAACATTTTGTTGAGGTGTTTTAACTTAAGTCGTTAAATTTTATCTGACTATATTTTTGCTACATTAGAAATACAGGTATGTTCTAATTGGATTAATATTAACTTAAGACTGGTAAATCTAACAAGTTCAAGTTATATACGATTTGATAAAGAATAAATTAATTAACACTGAATGTGTTATCTTTGAAACCAACTAAATAATACGCTTTTAATTGTATTAGTTGGTTTCAAAGATAATTTTGAAAAAAAACAAAAATTTAGCATAAACAAAGTAGTGACTATATTTATGCAACCCACTGTAAAATAGACATTTTAAAAAATTTTAAAAATATTTTTAATATTTTGTAATAGATGGACTCGAATCACAACTGAACATCTGTTGAAAGGTACACCTCCACCCCCATCTCGTAGATATGGTCACACAATGGTTGCTCATGATAGACATTTATATGTTTTTGGTGGTGCAGCTGATAACACTCTACCAAATGACTTATACTGGTATCAATAAGTTTCTACTAAAATTTTGAAATACATGCATCTGCCTAATAAAAATCAATTCAAAAGTTTTCTGCTGTCAATAAAATGTTTCATTAATGCTAATACTTTTTTGTAAGATTAAGAAAAGTTTTAAGGCCATTATATATATTTTTTTGAAACTTAATGAAGGCAATTTCAGAACTTAGTTTAGACTTAAGTTAAGGATAAATCTTTTTTATTGTAAAGGTATGATCTTGAAACAGAAACATGGGATGTCATTCAGACTGAAGGAGAGGTTTGCTACTAACACTTTATCTTTATTTGAGCAGCTAGAAGTCAATGTTGCTGTCAAAATTGATTTATAAATAAGTTTTGATGTTATAATGCTTTTTGCTGAATAACTTCAAAACATGTTTTTGTTTTTAAAAGAATTTAATGTTGCTTCATAACAAAATACAAACTTGATAAATTTATGCTTCTATAAATTTTAGTTACCAAATGGAAGATTGTTCCATGATGCTGATGTCATTGGGGATCGCATGTATGTGTTTGGAGGAACTGTTGATAATAATGTGCGAAGTGGTGAACTTTTTTATTTCACATTCTCATCTTATCCAAGGTGCACTCTACAAGAAGATTTTGGCCGACTTTTGGAAAGCAGACAATTTTGTGATATGACATTTTCACTCAATAGAGATGAGGTAAGTTTTTTTGCATCTTTTTTTTTATATAATTTTCAAGTTTTAAAACAATTTCAAAATATAAAGGATATTTAATCGTCATTGTTTCTCTCATCTACTGAAAAACTTTTTTCAGTGCTTTAAATGCTTGGTGATTTTAGGAAAAAATAGGTGCTCACATTTCAATTGTTGCAGCACGATCACCAGTCCTACGTGAACAAATCAGACATCTATTGATCAAAGAAGAAGTATGTTTAAGACTATTTTAAATCTTAATGTTTAGTCAAAGTTTTTTGATTTTTATTTTAACAAATCATTCAGTACAAACATACAGTATTACCGCAAAGTCAATGGTTTGTAAGAAAGACTTTTTTTATCATTTAATTTTTAAGCTTTTTAAACCCATGAATAGAACAAGTGCTTTTCATTATTTAAGTATTTACTTAAATCTTTTAATGTTTTTTTAAATAAATAATTTAGTCAAATTCAAATTAAACAAATACAGTTCCATTAAGAGAAAATGAAAATTCATTAAAAAAAAAAAACATTCCTAAATACTCAATGTCTTATCATCTCACACTTGTTTGTTAAAAGTTCATTAGTATAATGAGGGGCTGACTTTAAGTGCTGGTAATGAATAGACTTCAAGTCAGGACTACTAACAGACAACTTTTAATGTAAATGTTTAGGACATAACATCTGAAAAGGTGAATACTTTTGCTAAATTTGTAGGAGTACCTTGAAGTTTAATTGATATCTCAAGGTTTTTTTCAGGAATGTAGGTATTACCATATTTGTTAATTTGACAATATAAATTCCTAAGCTCAAAAAGTTATGCATGCTCACATTCCAAGTGATAAGCAAGTTACTTAGTACATTCCAAGTTATATGCAGGTAAGCTTGCAGGGGTTCTATGCAGGTAAGTTTAGATTTCTTTGACTGTTAACTTAGATGTTCATATTGTCAATAAACAACACTACTCACTATTTTAATGTGTTTCCAGTTTAGATTGATGTGTAAATAATTAAAGTTAAAAAGAAAAAAACTCCATATTGGACAATAATTTTAAAAATCAAAACAGCAAATATTAAGTACTGTTTTGTTTTTTATTATGACTGTCCCTTAAATTTATAGAAGTTTCTTTTTTTGTTAAAATGTTTGCTTTTTTTTTTGTGTGTAACTTATAGTAAAACTAAAAAAAAAAAAGTTAAACTATTTTTAATAAAGATTGTTTTGTTCATGAGTTATGAAGCTAAATGACCAAAAAAAATTTCTAATGTCCCTTGAATTTGTGGCAAAGTACTGTATCTAGATTCGGTTATGCTGTCACAAAATAAAGGTGGTAGTGATTAGGACTTTTTTATTTTACAGAATGCTACAGTAAGGCAACCCGTGGAGCGTCCTTCAGATGACAGTGCATCAAGTATGCGTCAACTGAACCGCTTTTCTAATTCAAAAGATAAGATTTGTATTAATATTGGTGATGCTAATAAATTAGCGTTTAAAGTAGTTCTATGCTTCATCTATACGGACCAAATATACCCATACATAAAAGGTTAATTAAATTATTATCTTTAGCATGAGCTATACTGATTTTATTTCAAACTTTAAAAAATTTAAGCTAATGTTTTTGATATTTGTAGATGAACATGGTGCAACTACTGATATAATAAAGTTAATGATGGATGTTTATAACTTTGCTGTCCGAGTATAATTTTTTTTTTTTTTTTTTTTTTTTTTTTTTTTTTTTTTTTGCAGTTTAAGTTATAAATTTGTAAAAATAACTATTACAGGTTGTTTCTTATGTCACTTTCTTTCAAATGCTCTGCTTTTTTAAAATTTCGTTTTTCTATGCTATGTTTGAATGCCTTTAATAGTAATGTAGAAAGCAAAATGTTTTGTTTTTTAAAAAGTTTGATTTGATGCGCCTGCGGCTGCTCTGTGAACAATACATTGAGGCATCAATATCTACAAAAAACGTGTTAGCTGCTTTAGAGTGTTCACAGTCACTTCATTTGGAATTTATAAAGGTAACAACTTCCTAAGATAACTCAGCAACCCAAACATAAAAGTGTTTATGACTGTAAAATCTAAGAATTAAAAGATTTACGCTTTTGTTTTAAAAATTTTTTTTTTTTTCTTTTTCAAAGTAAACTTTAGAGTTGAATTTAGAATGCATTCTTTCTTCTTTCTAATTTCGTAGGAGTTTTGTATGCGGTTCATCATCAGAGAAGTTCATTTTAACCAAATTATTCTTGGAACAGATTTTGAAGAATTAGACAAAGCCTTAATAATTGAAATTATTAGAAGGAAGCAGCTTCAACAGGTAATTTTTTTTCACCTTTTTAACATGTTATTAATATTTTATAGATTGCTTGTAATTTTTTGTTTTAATTTTAGTATACTATTTTATATTATTTTAAAACTCTAATATTTTTAGCACAATCCAATACCAGACTCTCCAAATTTATCAGGCTCACATGGTAACATTTTGATATTTGTTTTTTGTTTTGTGTAGTCTGCATAGTTTACATTTTTATATTTTATATTTTTCTTTAATTATTAAACTTTGTGTAGTAATTAATTTTTAAGTTTTTGTTTTTATTGAAAAACTCAAATGAATTTAAGTTATGATAAAAAATTAATTTGAAGAAAATCATTTCCGCTAATATAGCCATCTTACAATATCATTTGATAGAGCTTTAAATAAAGTATTACTTTCATAAAAATAATTTTGTTTATTACAAAATTATCATAAATTATGTATATACTATTAGTTATTAAATTTTTATATATCAAAATTCATTATATAATTTTATATATTTATATTTAACATTTAACTAAAACAAATAAGAAGATGAAAACAAATAAGAATCCCAAAGATACTCATGGGATTCAAAATGGGAGATTGAGGCAGCCAATAAACTGTCTGTTTATTTCTGCAGTATGTTTTGGACTATTATTCTTTTTAGAAGGTACATCTTCATCCTAGTCCCAATTTTCTTGCTGAATTTTGAAGGTTTCTTTGCAAGATCTCATGATAAACTTCTTTTGTCATGATGAATAAACTTAAAGTTATCAACCCCAGATCAAGTCATAGGATCCCAGATTATAACTCCTTCAACACTGTGCTTTAATGTAGGGTTTTAATTTAAGTCATTAAGGAACACTGTTGTCATATGATTGACAAAATTAAAAATGTATTAAGCACCAGTTGTTAGATAATGATGATACATCCTGGCACCCCAGATGATACAAAATTCACTATTTGATAAAAAATTAACAAATTATTTTTTTTAAGTAAAATAAACACAAAAAATGAAAGTTGAAAAAAAATATTGTTTTTGTGACTTAATGGGTTAAGAGTTTCTTTCTCTTTTTCTTCTCCTGCTGACAACCATCAGGTGTGAAGGTATTGAATTTTGACTCATCTGATGGTAGGGCACTTCTTGAAAAGAATTCTGGTTTGTCAACATGGTACTTTGCAAATTTCAACCATTTTTTCTGGTTATTCTTGTTAATCTATGGCTTTTTGATAGCATAAAAGCTCTTTAACTTGTGGTTTTTTAGTACTTTTGCAATTATAGTTTGCTAAAGGCTTGCATGAATTTTATTTTCTTTAAATACTTCAAATCTAAAAAATTAAAATATCAGAGTTTAAAAAAAACTGACACCTTTTTTTAGATAAAATCTAAGATTGTTTTGCGCTATATAGCTTTTTCTCAGAAAATTAGATCAGTTAACAGAATTTCTCCTATTTGTTTTATTTTTTTTTACACTTTAATAGTCAATTAGAATACAGACCTTGAAATTGTTTTAAGTTTACTAAAAATGGTCTAAAACAGGGTATAATCCTCAAAGAAAGTAATTTACAAGGATTAACTCAACTAAAAAATATAAACTTTAGTAGTTAAACAAAGACAATTAAGATTTTGACCACACCTTATGGTGCTGGTAAATATCATTTGTGGTACAAAATGCTACAAGGTTCACAATTACATGTGGCTCTTTTTCTGAATCACCAAGAGAAAAAAGAAGAAATATCGTTGAAAAAGTATAAAAAAGGCTTTTTTAAAATTTTTCTAAACTGAAGAGTATTTTTAGATATTATCCAGAGATGAGGGAATAAATTTCCTTTAAAGTTATTAAAGACAACAAGATTAAATGTAAAAGTGTTGTGTCATTTTTTTATTTTCTACAGCATTATATAAATGCAGTACTTTAATTTAAAAAACAGAATACTTCATTTGAATAAGTGTATTTACTTACAATGCTGGTGTAGTTTTTCAGTATAAAAGCTTTAGATGTTAAACTTGTCACTATGAACAATATTATAGTTAAACAATATATAGTATGAACAATATGATAGTATACCTGCTGAATGGCCATTTTAAGCCACATTGCCAAGCCTTGAAATTGTGTTAGGGACACAGGGTTGCCATAATGGCCTAATTACTGAAATGTAAATTTGTGTGCTTATGTTGTCTGAAAGTTCTAACAGGGTTGTTATCAATAATAAAACTTCTAGAAAGTTAAAGGTATTAGTTTTAAAAATTTTTGCTCATCTTGTATGTTTGTGTATAAACTTTAGTTTCTAGATAAAAAAAATTTTCTTTTGATTTAAGTTTTTTATGAACTTTAGTCCCCACTTTAAAAGATGATCTAAAAGCTTTATTGATGACAGAGGTTGGAGCAAGCTTTAGTGATTTTGTTTTATGTTTGAAAGGGAAAGAAATAAAAGCTCATAAGGTAAATTTTATCAACTTCTGCATCTGGTTAAAGTTCTTTAATAATCTTGTTCAGTTTTCAGTAATTTTTTTTAAAAGATATTTTAAAATAATTTTTTTAAAAAAATACATATCAAACTGAAACTTATTTTTAGCTGTGGTTTTTTTTGTTTTTTTTCCTGTTATTTTCTTTATTTTTATCATTCTTATTATTATTATTTGAGGATAAGTAAGGTGAATATGAGTTTCTGAAAGTTATTCTAATGCAATTTTTGTAATATTAATTGGGATTTTTGGTTTCAGGCTGTGTTGGCTGCACGTAGTAGGTAAGTTTTTAAAATGATTTGTTCATTTTTTAACTTTTTATTCATCACTAATGCTTTTTTTTTTTTTTTTTTCTGATTTTAATCTGCAATTCTTTAAAAATGATTTACATTTAAAATTTTCTTTGATATTCATATCAGGGTAATGTTCCCTAGGACAAGACATTTCTATTTTTTAATTTTTGTTTAAAATATTTACTATTAAAAGTAGGAAAAATTGCTTTTTTGTAACTGTTACTCAGGCATCACTAAAAACGTTTGTAAATATGATTAAAAGTGAAAAAAAAAAATTTTGCCACAGCATGTCCTATCTTAAAAAACTCAAAATATGAGACAAGCCCCACTATTTCACTGCCTGATAAACAGACAGTGTTATGTAAATAGTTTGAAAAAATGTGTATTTTGATAAAGCTATTACTTTTCAAAATGGTGAAACATTTTTTAACAATAAAGATTGAGTTTTTAACATTTCTTAGTTGATTATTTTTTTCTTTTTAGCATTTTATTTTTTTTTTTTTTTGAATTTTTTTCTTGAATTTTACAACTTGTTTTTTCTTTTAACACATTTTCAAAATTGATTTGTATGCTTCTTGCCATCAGCTTCAATTTTTCCCTTAAAGTGTTTTTGTAAGGTGTTCTAATCAAAGTATGGCCTTTTGTGCATAACCTGATTGTTTTCAAGGATTGTTTTCGTGGTCAATTTTCTGCAATTAAATACTAACTAAATGTTTTATTTGAACTTGTTTACTTAATATTTTTAAAGACTTTTTTTTACCAACTTTTATTATAAATTACATTTATAGTTTAATTTAAACTTGTAAATTAAATTTAAACTACTAGATGTTTTTTACTTACTATATACTTTACTTATCATAAGTTTTTTTACTTTTTTACTTTACATTTACTATATTTATTTATTATATTTACTTTAGCTACTTTGAAGCAATGTTTCGCTCGTTTGACCCTGTTGAAGGAAAAGCCAATGTACATTCTTTTTTAGTTTTTCAGTATTATCTGTTGTTATTGAGTTTATAACCATAGTGTTATTGGTTGAACACAATGAAATTCAGCACCCTTTAATCATTAGTTACACAAAAACCTCTTAACAGATTTTGTAATTTTTAAAATTTAAGTACTTTTTCTATCAAAGCTTGACTGCATTTAAATTTTCTCACAAGATCTCTCTGTAACTAACATGGATTTGCTTTTGTGGAGCGAATGATTGATTTTGCTTTACATTTATTTTAAACCTTTTTTTTTTTCCACTTGTTTTTCTTTCAACATCACTGCCTAATAAATCCAACCGAAGATAGAGCAACACCACTTAATTTTGAAATGTCAACTTGTGACAACAAAAGATTTAGAAGAAAAATTTCCAAATTTTTCTCAATTTAGTATTTGTTTACTCATTTTAATCCAATAATAATGATAACCAATGCATAACACAATACAATCAAACAAAAACACATTAGCTTCCTTCTGCAAAAATATGTTAAGTAATTTTTTGTTAATTAACAATGAATTTCAATGAGGGTAATGAATTTCATTGTGTTCAACCAATGTATTAAAATTTTTTTTCTTTTTTTAAATTTTTAGAAAAACCTTTCAGTAATCCAAATGTTAAAATTTCTGAAACTGTTTATATCTCACTAATATTAGTTTTATATCTCACTAATATTAGGTTTTCTAGCATAAAATCTGTTTACTAAATGGTATTTTACTTACGTTATCGTATTTTATTTTTTATATATTTGTAGTCATTTTTTCATTAAAAGAGTTTTCCTTGCAAAAAAAATAGAAACTGATGAAATAGCCTACAGTTAAATCTTCTCAATCTAAAAAATTGAAATTAGGAAATCATTTTCTAATTGTCAGGCGTCCCAAAATATATCTCTCCATTTCTTTTTGTTACAAAATTTAATGTAATGGAATACAAAAATTATCTAAATTGTATATGAGAATCTAAAATTCAATAAGTTTTTCGTTGTCAAGTTTGGAAAATAGTCACAACTTTTCAGCGTTAGAGCTCTGGAAAGTTCGACCTGTTTCTACAACAGGTTGAACTTGTTAGAGTTTGTAATTAAACCACTCAGCTTAAAGTTGCTCATCAATAATTTAGAAGAATGTTCTTCGATCACCAAAGCATACAGTTAGGCAGTCTGCTTAAATCGAATCACTAACCTAAAAGGTCTGAGCAGATTATGGAGGGTAATGCTTTTGAAATCCTCGTGTTGTAACAATCGACGGACTCTCCTGGGCATAAATTAGAGCTACTGCATCTTGCTATTCAAAAACAGGATTCATTTTAAAAATTTTCAGTTAATATTGAAAAGTTATAAAAACAAATAGATATATTTTGGGACACCCTGTATGTATCATGTTTAGTTTGTTTCCTTTCATAAAGCTATTGGTTTCATCTTTTTTTCTTTTATTAATTAGATTACAATAGGAGATATGGTGCCCTCTCCACAATCTTTTGAAACATTACTGAGATACATATATTATGGAGATATTAACATGCCTCCTGAAGATTCCCTATACTTATTCTCGGCACCATTTTATTTTGGTTTCACAAATTCTCAACTCCAGGTGGGTTGATATTAATTTTACTTTAAATACTTTAAAGTTTTTGTTTTCAACGTTCAAAAATGGAAAGGGAAGAAAAAGTGTAACATTAACTTTAAAAAAAAAAAAAAAGAGTTGAATATGTGTGAGAAGAACCGAAAGGAAAAACTTGGTTCAGTTTCGTTATTTGTTTTTTGTTGGTTCTAGGCTTATTGCAAACAAAATTTGGAGATGAATGTCACAAATCAAAATGTTATACAAGTAAGTTACACATTTACAAAAAGATTATTTACATTACTCAACACAATGGTGCTGACAAAAATGTTTTTTCAAGAAATATCTCATTTTGAATTGTTTTTTAACTGCACATTCTCATTCGCCCTCCATATACGTTTGCCTGTTTACAGATTTTTGAAGCGTCGCATGGCATCGGAGCAAAAGATATGAAACGTCACGCGTTAAACATCATTGTTCAGCAATTTCCAAGTGTTGCTCGTCTCCCTGATATTCGTCGTCTAAAACGAGAACTGCTACTTGAAATTATTGATGCAATTGCTGTTAATATGTCGCCCGATTCTAGCACGGAGGTTCTGTCTGTAGTACCTTTAACCATTAAGAATGACTGATGTAGGAAAAAAGGACCTTAAGTAATATATTTATTCCCAAAGATTAAAGCAGAATATAGCAAAAAAAACTATAAACTGTGAATAGTATTATTTATAGTATTAATAGTGTTAACAGTATATAGTAATAATAGCATTAATAGTGTATATAGTTATATAGATTTGATTTTTCTTCATTCGTTTTTGTTTTATACAATCTTAAACTTACTGGATTTAATTTGTATTTTGCATATGTATGCATTTGTATATATATTTGTATATGTATTTGTATATGTATTTGTATATGTATGAGCGTTCGGAAGTATCATGTATTTGTAGAAGCATACGTATCGCGTGCACTATCGGAAGTCACAAAAAGTACAAAATTCGAATGGATCTATTGTATCTTGAAATGATTGAGGAAGTTTGACTGCATGATAGAATGACTCATACAAGGTCAAATCATTTTTAATCAGCTTTGTTATAAATTTATGTCACCATCAAGTTTTAAATGACCCGAAGTATTAAGACTAAACTAATGACTCGAAGCATTAAGGCTACAAACAAATGACCCGAAGCATTAAAACTATAAATAAATGACACGAAGCATAAATGGCTGAAGTATTATAATTCTCAAATTAATTACCATTAAGAAGTTTTATCTAAATCAATTGAATGAACATAAAAATATCTTTTTGCTTAGTAAAATCGAAGAGTTTCGTTAGTTCTAGGGTGGGATTTGCCAAAACATTTCGCACGCAATGCGAAGAAAAAGGAATACAAGTTGCTCCTTTTAAAATTCTGCATCTAAGACAAAGATGATAGCAAGATATTTTACTTACAAAACAAAAAACTTACGCAGACAATAAAAAAAAAATAATATTAATATAATATAAAATAATAAAATAATATTGAATAAAAATAAGATTTTTAAACCTTTTAATTGCTTAAAACAAAAATTATTTTCTTCACCAGGTGTTTCCCATTTAAGCTAAATAAAACGGAAGATAAGATGATGACTTCTATACCTTAAATTTTCTAAAGGTTAAGAATCGGAGAATTGGTTTTTTCGATGAAACGCAAAATCGAGCTATGTTATCACTGATAACATCTAATGGCTGTGAAAAAAGTTTTAGCATACCACTACTACTATTATTAAATATGATTTGTTTAAATGGGTAGCGCGTGTGTTCATTTGAGTGTTTACTCTGAAATTTGATCTATTACAAACAAATTTAAAAAGTTCCCCATTTCCTTAATTTTTAAAGTTTCTTATTTTTTTTTGACACGTTCTTTTTATTTTAAGTACATATTTGAGTCGTGGAATTTGTGCTTTAAAAGCTTTACTATCGTTAGTCTTACTATTTCCGTCGTAAAGCAACGCGATCGAGATATGCAAATAGCCTTAGAAATATCTCTCGTAGTTTGAGATGTTCCTGGTTTTTCACTTTTAAAGCTAAAAGCTCCCTTTTATTCTGGCACCTACTTTGTTTACATTTCGCAGAAGGTTGTCAATATTCTTTAATCGAACCTCATTTTACTTGAACAGGCTTGCGCAGCTTTTAATTTTTAATAACAAATCATTAAACATATTGACATGCATCTAGTTTAAAGTGTGTGTAGGGAGGGGGGCAATATTTTTTACCCGGAAATACTACCTATGCCAGAGACGTCCGACCTTTTATCCTAATGGGTCTAAATTATGATTTTAAATATATGAATGGGATGCAGAACTTTTTAAAGTTTTAACAACTTTAAAATTTAATTAATATTTTTTAAAAAAGTTCCGCATACTTTTAAAAAAATGGTAAAATTATGGTGAAAAACGGTATCAAAAAGCATTATCTTTATTGATACATATTTTTTATTGATTATTATTAGGAATGAGTATTTTGATTCCAAATGAAATCATTTTACTGCTACAGGTTGACATCCTCGGCAAAAAAAAAAAAAAGGTGGTTTTGTATCGCCTTCTTTTTCAAATTGAAGATGACTTTGCGTAGAAAAGATAAGAAAAAAATAAATCTTATTCGCACATAATAGCAAGAGAATCGAAAAAAGCTTCAATTTGATGCCAAATATAATGAGATGCTGATCTGAGCGTCATTTCTTATTTCTACTCGTTTTTTTTTCCTTCTGGTTGACGACATCTACAAGTTCAATAAATGCAGATATTTATCAGCATTATTTATCATAAGACCTTTGTTAATTGATAATAAATTAAATGATGTTTTAATCTTGCGGGATGCTGTTTGATTTCAATAGATGTTTGAGGTTTTTGCAAAAAAAAGCTTCAGGAGGTTTTTTTAACTTACCTCTGCACTTTATATATTTGATCAAAAATAAAGATGTCGAAGATAACGAATTTTCTAATCCAATTGTCTAAATTACAACCCAACTGTATTTTTCGGGTAAAAATGGTTTTGAGTAGATTTCTAATACGTAATTGGATTGGTTTAAATAAATTATTTCTTTTAATTGCATTAATTATAAACTTTTAATCTTATTTTGCAAGTAAAAAAAAAACTGGAACCAAGTGAGCTTAACACGGTCTTTAAATGCGTTTCTTACATTTTTTTTTTTCATAAAGAAAATGAGTCCTTTAAATGAGTTGAGCGTTATGAATTCACTATCTGCACATGATCACAATAAAGAACTCTTAAATATTTCGACCGAGAGATCTTATAAAGTTGGTCGGTTTCAAGTAGAAGTTCAAGCTAACGAATTGAAGTTTGAAAACGGTAATCATCCAAGATTTGTTTTTTTGCCTACAGCGTGCGACAGAAAAAATAGCCCAGAATTCATTGGTGAGATTTCCGTAAAGAAAAATTCTTTTCGTAAAAGAACATTCTCAGTTATTTCAAATTATTTTTCTGAACGATCAAAGTCTAGAAGCAGAAGTAACACGATGCCAACTCAATCCGAAAATGAAGAGTTAAGAAGTGAGAATTTTTCGTCAGCGCATCCTTATGCCAGCATCCTAAACGTTATTCCAGGCGATACTAAAATATATCGCGGCGGACATGTAAAAGCACTATCTGAAGAGTACTTGGAAAAATTATTGCTTTAGCAATTATTATAAAACACAGAAAAACACTTCAGGTGTTTATATGTAGACTCTTAAAGTGTTGAAGATTATACAAGTGACGATGACAATGAAAGTTTAGAACATAAATTTACACGACGCTTTGAACATTGGTTTCGGGTAGATTTATGGTTTTTTTCTTACTGCTATTCCCTTCATTGATATTGTAAATTTAAAAATATATTTGTATTTAATTGTATATATTTTATATAGTTTCCTAATTATTTTTTGCTGAAAAACATAATTTGAGTTTGCATTATTCTTCCTAGGTGGTGGCTCCATTTAAATCGATCTTTACAATATACACCTTTTTTTTGTTTTGTTTTGTTTTTTTTTGAAAATATTTTATATTCATATCTTAAATATGTTAAAAACTTATGCAAATAGTTGCATACTTTTAGGATTGAGTTTTACACCAGTTTTTTTTTTTTTTTTGAAAAAACAATTATCAAATTAAGCGATTAGGTCCTCTAACTTAAATGTTCTTCAATCTTTCCATTACTTGACATATCGTGGTAGACAATCCTGAAGCAAAGGTCAATATCTAGGAAAAACTAAACCTTTTATTCTAACAATTTCTTTAAAAAATAAAAATGTTGTTTTATGCATGAGGAGAAGGAGGATAATGATGATGAGTCTTTAGGTTGTGTTTTGCTTGGTTTATTTTAATGTAGTAAAAAATTATTGTGCACCTCAACAAGAAGCCAAGTAAATTTATGTAGCGACTTTTAATGACACTTTGAGCAATCAGTTTAATAACTGTAATAAAAATGATGATGATGATAAAGAAGATCAGAATCATAAAGTAATTTCCTCCGAAATCCTACAATTTGTTAAGAATAATCCGCAATAGTCTGGAGCAGTGGTGCGCGAACTGGGGGTTGCAAACAAATATTTGGGGGTCGCCAAATTCAATGTATTTAAAAGTAAAAAATCTATAATAAAGTTTTTTCTCAAATACTTTTTTATGAATTTAGCGACCCTCAGAAATTTGTTCGCGACTCTTAGTTTGCTCGCTACTATTGTATATAAAATTCTCGGCTACTGTATAAATAATCTTCGGCTATAGAATCCTACTTGCATATCTACTGGACCATTTTTAAAATTTTAGGGTTTTAGATTTTAATCAAATTGATGCGTAAGGACATAAGATTGAATGAAAAATCGGTGTTAATTCCAGATTAGTTTGCTATGATACTTTGAGTTTCTTCAAATTTCAAACAACAATAAAAAAGAGATTTATCCTCTAAGTTTGTGCATAGAACAATTTTATTTCTGAGGCCAAATAGATGTTCTATAAACAAAGACTGATTTGTCCTTGTTTAGACAAATTTACTCGCCAAAGTTCATTAAGGAGAAACAAGTTAAACGAGCAAAAGAGGATTCAATTCACAGTCATTAACGGCAGATGTTGTAAAAAAAGTTCTTGAATAGAAAACTTTTAGAATCTCATATCTGACGCTTTCAATTTTATAAAAATATACCGAAGTGTATTTTGCTATCCTAAACTTTTATTCGGCACATTTTTAACTTTGGATTTTACTTTCAAAACAACGATTCCTTACAAAATAATGACAATAATTAAGAGCAGCCAAAGAGCTACCAAGCAGTTGACGCAATTTGAAAAACAGTTTGATAATATCTTTTTAATTTCCGGGGTAATTAAATGACTCACTTAAATTACGCATTCGGGATGATGTAAAAGTGCTTGGTTTATTGACGCAATTCTCTTAAAAGTTAAAGGGTGTATTTTAAAATTGACATAAAGTTTTCAAACTTTCATTGATATTAAACTTGTAACAGAAAATCTCAAGGTTAATTAACATAGTATTTTTGCTGGTTTATGAAGATAGAACCCAGAGTCGTCTAAAGGCCATCCGAGGGGATCCAAAAACCATATCAAATTGGGGCCCTCCTATTTTTTTAAAAATAAAATTAAACAGGTAGTGAACATTATAACAGTTGTTAAACTGACGTGAGATTTTTATGTAAATTTTTTAAATAAATTTTATCAAAAACAAAAAAATTTCAAATACATCTTGGGGACTCCTAAATTTGGGTACCGAAGGCTGCAGCCTACCTTACCTATGCGTTAGGGCTTTTAAAAATTCGCGCTAATAGTTTTTATCATCTTAGTTGGTAGACTTTCTTTCTACATGTTCCATCGCACGTTCTGTGTATTTGGGGTTATTTCTAGCAACATCATAAATATTGTATTTTATGGACCACCAAATAAAATTTATTTAAAAATTTAATTTAAAATAACTTTATTGCTGTAAGTTTAGGGTTTTTCCATTACACAAAAACAAATTCATAAGCTTGTTTAAAATGGTAAACCTGATATGATCACAGCGCTATATCGCGAGGTTAGAATTATTTTGTTCTATCTCCAATTTTAAACGTTGAAAGAAAGTTTTTGATTTTTTTCTAAAAGTAAAAATTATTTAAAACTTTAGCTTTTTAAATATATAATAACTTATGCTCTAAGTCATTTATTTAAACAAATTATTTGGAAAAAAAAATTAAAAAATAAAGCGTAATTTAAAAGTAATTAACTTTTAAAATAGGAGATAGAACAAAATATGGCAATTAGTATTAGCAATCACCTGACCAATGAAATTTGACTTAAAACTTGATATTGATTAAATAAAGCGCCGTGGTCCGATGTACATTAGTTTACCCAACAATCCGACACATTTGTAACTTCGTGGCGCAACCATTACAGGAATTTCGATAATTGAATGTGACTTTTTTTTTTTATTTATTGGTATCGAAGTAATATTTGAGGTAATAGTGAAAAAAATATTTGGTATTGCATAGTATTGTTTTTCTTTTTTGGATTGTCATATCAGATTTATAGAGAGCAAACTAATTGTCAACAACCGATGTTAAGTTTTTTAACAATTATTTTGAAAAGAGATATGTAAAAAAAAGTTCTCGTGCAAAAAATTTAATTGCCTAAAGATTTTCAAGGATAATCATTGGAAATCTATAAAAAAAAAAAAAAAAAAAAAATGCAACGGAAGATTTCGAAATTGTTCTGAACCCAAAGGAATACTTTGATTTGTTCCGTTCGTTTTTCAAAAAATGTTTTTAAGATTTATTATCATGATGACATCATACTTTAATTCACTTCTATTTTTATATCTTTGTTTATTAAACAGCTGCCATCTTTAAAGTTATTTAACATTAGTTCAAATGCATTTGATATCTGTTAGTTGCAATTAAATTAATCTGTTTCTTTATTGTGGCTACTTTTTAAAATTATTTGGTTTATTTATTTTTTAACATTTCGACTTTGTCAATGCTTTAGGGAAATGATTAAGGCAGGTCTGTATATCATAGTGGTTATTAGCCTACAAGCTATCACAAATATCAATTCAAGACTAGTAGGAGGAAAAAATATACTTTCAGAAAATGAAATTATTGAAGGGAATCTAAGAGAAGATTTAGCTGAAGGATTGAATCAAGCTATTGAAAATTTAAACCTTGAAAGAAATGAAAACTATCGGTAGGTTTATGTTGAATTATTATGTTTGTAATAAATTGATATCCTATTTCCATGGCCTTTATTTTTGTTTGTGTGTGCACCCATATAGTGTGTGTGTTTTTACTGTTGTTTATTAATGTTAGTTTTTCTCTTTTAGATATGTAAGAGGTAAAATACATAGCGGTACTTCACAAGTTGTTGCTGGAGTATTGTATGATGTTGTGTTTGATGTTTATAAATCTATTTGTAAGAATTCAAAGAAGGCTATGAAATTCACAACAACAAACCAATGTCCCGCAGATCCAAATTATAATGGACAGCAATGCCAAGCCTCTATATGGTCTCGTGTTTGGCTTCCAAAGCCAGACAATCTTATTGTAAATTTGAAATGTTTATAAATATTGTATTGAGCTTTCTTTGTTTTATTCGGAACTATTTTAAAAAGGTAGCACAGCAACTGAAATTTTTGTATGCTGACTAATTGTAAAGAAAGCCAGTTTTCTACAAATAGGTTTGTGTTTTATTGCAAGAATTGATCAAAATGTCTTCTAAGTTTTATATATTAATAGAACTACAAATAACATTAATTTTCAAAAGGTTTAAATGCTTGTAGAATATGATCTTTCAAATGCAAGCTTCATATAGATTAAAATAAAAGAATTTGAAAGAAATAAAAACAAGGTATCAGTTCCCACATTTTTTTAAAAGAAGGCAAGTTATCTGCAATATATTAATTGTAAAAAATGTGAATGTGAGTAATGCAGCAATAAAAAATTTTCTTTTTTCAGTTAAAGTTTTAATAGTCAAACACATTCTTTTGTGCAATTTGGTTCAGTACATTAGTTGATTTGCGCTATGAGAATGTCTGAAATTTCTGTTAAAGATTTTAATAGTATTTATTAAGTTATCTTTCCTTTTTATTTGCGTTAAAATATATTGAAAGGAATCAGTAGAAAAATAAAAAGTAGTGGTCCTTGAGGATTGTTTTCAGTTACTAGACAAGTGAATTGGTGTCCAGTAGAGAATCTAAATTTGCTATGGAGGTCTAAAACTTTATTCCTAAATTTTCTCCTAGGTAACCTATATATTACATATAACAGCCCAATAAACTATAGCATCCCTGTAAAATGTTATGTGTTAAAAAATCCTGTAATGTGTTAAAAAATTCTGTTTGAAGTTATTTAAAAAGATTTTTATAAGGCTATTGAAACTAAACCTATTACATGGCAGCTGGTTGTAGTGCAAAAAAGTAAAAATGGTTTTTAAGTTGCATCTCTAACTAAAGATAGCTACACTTGTAGTGACAGTTAATAATCCTCATTTTTAAAGCTGATACTTTATATATTTGTGTGTGTATATACATACATACATACATACATACATACATACATACATACATACATACATACATACATACATACATACATACATACATACATACATACATACACATACATACTTACATACATTAAAGCTGAAACTTATTTTTAATCAATTAGCTTTAATCCTGAGAACTTAATGCCAAAAATCATTCAAGTTATTTGTATTTGATAAATTTGAGTTTAGAAAGCACTTGCTCATTAACTTTTTTTTTCCTGTTTGAACTTAGAGCTGATATAGCTCCAGCCATATTATTGGCATGTTTTAAGCGTTCTTTTTTCTCTTTTAAGACGAATGTTTTATAAGAAATTACTTTTAAGCATATTTGGAGATGTAAGTTATTAAATGCATATTAATTTCACAACATAAATTTGTTTAATATCACTATTTAATGTCTTTAAAAAATTGACATCGTTTTCAATGTTTATTTTCATGTTGCTATAGGCGTTTAATTTGGTGTTTACAACACAAACAGTATTTAACAGCAATTTAAAAATCTCCTTAGCCAAACTTTATATGTAATTTTAAAAATTTCAATTACAAAAACGGTGAGTGGTACAAAAAAATCAGATGATACACAGTATACGACAAAATTATTTATACCGTTTTATAAATTACGTAGCAGCAATAATACAAAAACCAAATTGATTTCAATAATTTTAACAAGTAACAAAAAAATTATTTTAACATTTCATTTTTTTTCGAAATATGCTTTGGCAGCTCTACAGAAATGTTTTGTATGATTGTCTTGTTTAAAGAGAAATCTATCCGGAAATCCTTATTTTTTGACGAAGGGCAGGATGTTGATTCGCCAAGTATTTTCGCATCGACCTACGATTTTTCTTCAATTTAAACTAAGTTACCAACTCCATTATCACTGAAGCAGCCCCAAAAAGTACACTACTGTCTCCATGTTTAATGGTTGTATTATTAGTTTTTTTTGCCTAACACTTTTCCTTTTTTTTTTTTTTTCCTTATTTGATCCTTTTTTTTAGAAATCTTTTGATCGAACTTACATTCATTAGACTATAAAACTGATTTCCGAAAAAAGTGGCTTTGGAAAATACTCTTTTTTTCAAAGGCAAGGTTTTTTTTTTTTTTTTTTTTTTTTTGAAACTTGAGACCTTTAAAACCCCACAGAGCGAAGTCTATGTTGTATTTTTCATAAACAGCTCTGACAGAAAAAACAGGTTCTTCCTTTTATTTCGTACAAAAAACTTATCTTCTCTAAATTTATTTTTGATGGATGGCCTGAACATGCTTTATTTTGCACACTTTTAGTTTTTTAATAAATTTTTGTATTATTGATTGTACCGTTACCTTGGTTTTATTGTATTTTTCAGTAGTTTTTCTACACCTTAAGCCACTCTCATGATCATCAAAATCATTTACCGAACCTCAAAACAGTTTTCGTGTGTCTAGGGCATTTTGGATAACCTTTGAAATAAAACAAAAGTAGTAATTATTCAAATTTTTAAATTTAATTTCTGTGGTGCAGAAAAATAAACAAACGGTAAATAAACAAGAAGTTAAACTAAAAACTAGCAAAAAAATCAAAAGGTTTTTAATTGCAGCACAAAGTTAATTAAAAAAATCTTTTGTCGTATATAAAATCGCACTTTTTAATGCTATATACTAAATATAACCAAACAAAATAGTTTTACATAATACAGTGGGTGGCTATCACATTAGGACCAATGTTATTTATTTGTAATATCATGTGAGAATGAACTTTCAAACAAAAATAAAACAAATGGTGCAATTTAAAGCTTGTAGTTTACAGAGTATCGTTTGATAAAAAAAAAAATAAGTATATTGTTATAATAAGCATAAAATAATTAAAATTTAAATATTTCAAATATTTTATGCTAACAACAACATACTTAAATAATTATTACACGACATAAATATTTTGCAAAACCACGGTTACTTGCAATAACAGCGTAGATGCGCCGCGGCATTCATTGGAATTGATTTTTTTTATAGCTTTTGTCAACTCTTGATCATTGAGTCATATCTTGATAATTTTTTTAATGAGATCTTGCTTGTTGGTTATAACTTCCATTGCCGATCTCTTGCTTTACCATCTCCCAAGTGTTGTTGTGGGGTTGTTCCCAATTTTCAGATTAATGATTTCGAGTCCACTCAAATATTTTTTTTGTTTGTAGAAGAAGTCAGTTTTAGTCTCTTGGTTGGACGATGACATATTGACTCATGTGGTAATT
This sequence comes from Hydra viridissima, assembly GCF_058129835.1. Lineage (NCBI taxonomy): Eukaryota > Metazoa > Cnidaria > Hydrozoa > Anthoathecata > Hydridae > Hydra > Hydra viridissima. The sequence goes on along the minus strand of NW_028324306.1, from coordinate 12,919,087 downwards.
TTCTGTTCTCCAGGTTGATGTATACGGTCATCTTTTAATGTTGCTTTGCGTTTAGAAGGTGAAGTCTCTTTAGACCAAACTCCTCTTCAATGTAAATTACTTTTTTCACTTAATTTACAGTTTGGTGAGAAAACCTCACAACTTATGCAATTTTTTGCTGAAAATATTTTATATTTTGTAGAAGATAACTAATTTCACTAATTTTTGTTAGAGCAATCTCACTTTTTTTCCTATGGCTGAAAAACTAAATTTAGAACTTCAAAAAATAGATATCTTTACATAACTAGGGTAAGGTTGCCAATATTGTACTCCCTAAGACAAAACTAAAAAATGTAGCTAATCTACTGAGTGAAAACATGGATTTTCAATTGAATTTCATAATTTAGGGTTTGTTTGTTGTAAAGACGTTAAAAAAACTCAAAATTTAAAAAGCGTTAAGTCTCGAAGAATCAAATTAAAAAAATAGCGCTAAGAGTACAATTAAGGAAACTAGATCCTTAATTGGAAATATTCTGATATAACATAACACCTAACTGCCCATAATATAATGAAATGAAATTTTTTATTTAATAAACTCTATGCAACTTGAACTTTTTTTTCTTCTGGAAAATACCAAAAACAGGTATCACCACATATGGCACAATTTTTATTTAAATTGTATGTTTACCAATGGGTTAGCTAAGATTAGAATAGAGGAGGAAGGTAGGTATTAAAGATAGTTATACTAAATAATGTAAAACAATATAGACTATATCTGTTTTAAAAACAACCACACTAAATATTGTAAAATAAAATACATAAAAACATTATTTTTCGCAAAAGTTTCAGAAATATTGTGTCTGTTTTTGATTAACACCTGCACAGCCAACATGACACCAGCCTTGACATATTGGTAAAACTGAACTAGAGAGTGCATCTTTTTAAGGACTGCTTGTCAATACAAGAGTAATACTGTAATTTTTTTTTTTTTAAGTGGTGAAGTTCGTATTTTAAGTATGGATATTTTTCTAATTGGAATCTCAAAAGGTATTTGTTAAACTTTACAAGCGTTTTTTAGCGGTCAGAATGGTTGCGTCGGTACAATTTAGGACATGCCTTGAGGTACAATTTACGCAACTAATCTGACATACAGTTAATTAAAAAATTTGACAACTAAAAATAAGATATTTTAAGTTCTAAGTATTTATTTTGAATTTAGATAAATTATGCTTTAACATAAGTACACTGAACAAATCATATCTTCTGCTTTTTTTTAGAGAAATACGCTTAACCATTAAAACCTAAAATAAGAAATCTCCAATAACAAACCAACAAGAGCATACTCTGGCCTTAATGCAGTTGGATGACAAAAAAAAACAGTTGACTACTTAATTTCATTCAGCAGAGATAAAAAATAAGTTAAAAAATTTCTTGTGGGTTGTAAAAATAACAAGTTATGTTAAAAGTACAATATAGGTATTAGTACAATATTAGCAACCTTACCCTATATATATAAAATCTTTTATTTAAAGATAAGCACTTACTGATTAACTTTAAGTTCAAAAACAAATTAATGAATTGAAAAACTTAAGCCTTAAATTACAATTAAACTCACTAAAAAATTTAAATTAACTAACAAACAAAAATAACTTCAAACTAACCAATAAAAATAGCCTCAAACTGTCACAGACCTCAAACTGTCACAGACGCACCAGACTATGACAGGTAAATGCCGGCAGCAAGATTTGCCGATTGATAAAATTGCCGGCAGCAAGAATTGCCGATTGATAAAATTTTTTTAAGAATAGAAAGAACTTAACAAACAATAATATTGTATTTTTTTTTTTTTTTTATCATATGTGAATTTAAGCCGTCTGTTTGAGATAAATTATTTTAAAAAAAGTGTGGTCCTAATGTGATGTTTGGTCCTCGTGTGATGTCCAAATATTGTAATTATCAACACTGAATTACTTTTTATTCCATGTCACTAATCAAAGTGAAAAGGGGAAAATAAATTTAAATGTCTAGTACAGTTGTTATTCACTGATTTATGGGATTTTTTAGAGGATTTCTACTTCATTATAAAATCTATTTCTTAATTTAGTTTGCGCAAGTCCGATTGCATTATTATGACGTTTAAAGGTTATTTGTCACTCAGTAGGATTCTAGCAACAATATCTTTGGGTATTTTATTACAGAAAATTTATTTTATTTGTGTTCTGGCATTCACAACTATAAATACTATAAATAGTACTCTAGAAATAATCTCTGCATTTAGTTACAACATCTTTAGTATAAGCATAGCAAATATAGCTGGAGTCACCACGATTCCAGCAATAACAGATTTATCAATTATATCAAGCAATATTAGCTTTACTCATCTATAGCAGCTTTCAAAGAAGAAGAATTTTTTGAAAAACAGAAGAAGTAAAGAAGAAAACAAAAGTTAGAAGATATATTGATTGAAGAAAAGTAAGCGGAAGTTTTGGTCGTTTCAAAGAAAAAAATGAAGAGATATTCGTTATAAAAAAAAAGAAGAATAAAAAAAGGAGGAATTGTTAAAAACAGTATTAGACACTGCAAGTAAAGTAAGAAAAATGTTATTTGTAACTTTACTAACGTAATGAGTAAAAGAGTGCTAACCATTACACACTAGTAGAACGTATAATGAGATATATTGTATAATAGAATATACTGAGGACGGTAAACGTACACTTAACACTTAAAAGATTAAACCCTGCCCAGTCCTATCCAATTAGTCCCCCAAACCTTCCCTAATCCTAATCAAACTAGCCCCATATCCTCAACCTTAACCCCAACCTCCACGATCTTTCCATTTAACTCTCGAACCCATACTTCTTTAAAACCTCTATTAACCCTTCATACTACAAACAGACAAAAAAAACATACATTAAAAAAAAACCCTCGCATTAATCAAAGACATGCCTCATATGACTTCATACGCTAGGTTCTAAATTTTCGGGATTATTGTAAACTCCTAATTTAAAATATAAACAAATATTCAAGCAGCATCTATGCACTCCCTAAAACATTTCTCGGAAGATTTTACATACTTATGTATTATTTATAACTTTTTTACAAAAACTTTGTTCAAAAAATTCGTTTTAAGTTTTTGGAGTAAATATAATTTTTTCAGGATGTAAAGTACTAAATTTTAATTTTTTTTTTTTTTTTAAACAAATTTAATCACTGCTTTCATTGCCTTGATTGAAATTCTTTCATATAAGTGATTATTTATTTTGGTTGAAAATAAATAATCACTTAATGAAAGAATTTCATTCAAGGTAATGAAATTCTGTCGTTAAGCTGAATAAAGTTTGCGAAAAAAGTTTGCTTTATGTAAACTCTAATTAAAGTTAATATCGAGGTTAATCGAGGTTTCCTAAGTGTGAATTATCGAGGTTTCCTATGTGTGAATTATGTATGTGAGTGGAAAGTTTTGGTGTTTGTCTACTTACTCTGGTCTTTGCTCATTCATCATTAAAAATATATCAAGTAAATTAATTCAAATATATTGCACATTTTTCAGCTCAAGTTATAAAAGTTTGTTTCAAT